>NW_020838007.1:2926686-3460763 GCF_003676395.1 Aethalodelphis obliquidens
GGAAGGAAGGAAGGAAGGAAGGAAGGAAGGAAGGAAGGAAGGAAGGAAGGAAGGAAGGGGGGAGGGAGGGAAGGAAGGAAGAAAGGAAGGAAGGAAGGGAAGAAGGAAGGGAAGAAGGAAGGAAGGAACTTCCATCCAGTGGTGGGTATGTGGGGACTGGTATGTGTGCACTGGGTCACAACATAACATTTATTTCTTACTGTGAATCTTGGTCAGGATATAAAACTCATTTCTCACTGATAAATACTATGTTATCAACACAGATCCCTGAGTGAACAGTCACTTACAATGAGGAATTTGATGACTGTGTTGGCTGAGTATTAAAGATGTCCATGCACCAACTACTCCAGACTAATGGGGACACGGTGTAGTGACAAGAGCTCAGAAATGCCCCAGAACCTCCAGAGCTCCAAGGCTGAGCCTGCCCCTAGGCAGCAGAGCTGGGCTGAAAGGGACAATCTTCACAATTACCCCTGATGTGAAAATGAGGCAGTCTGGCTGCACAAGCCTATTCAGTGTTTATTAGAAGTCTGACATCAGTGGAAAAGACACTCAAGGAAAGGCTATTTATCTACAGAACATGAAGTTCATTTCCAGTACTTATTAAGAGATAACCAGAGCACTTATCAAAGGTCTGGGGCATAGAAGTGGCTCTCTGAAATGCAAATTTCATCAGGCTGCTTCCCTGCTCAATGTTCCTCAGTTGCTCCCCGCTGTCTTGAGGATGTAGTTCACCCTCGGGAGCATCCACAGCCTTTTGTAGTCCAGCCGCTGCCTCCCTTCCGGTTCTCATCTCCCTCCACTCCCACTGCGACCCCCACGCTCCAGCCAATCCTAAGCATCTCCACGAGGCACCCCTGCCAGCAATACCCTCACCTGGACCTGGCCCCCACGCCACCGTCAGCCTGGGCCTCTGCCCTGCAGGGCTCCCATCACACGCAGCCCTCTCTTACAGCACTGCTACCCCATTTCACTTTCCACTTTTCGGTCTCCACCAGGCAGGGTAGCTCCTTGAAGGCGAGAAATACACATCATTCCTATGTCCCCGGCACCAAACACAGGGCTCCAGTGATAACAGGTGCTCTGTAATGCTGAGCAGAATGAAAACCCTGAGTTATAAAGCAGAAACTAACACACCATGGTAAAGCAACTATATTCCAATAAAGATGTTAAAAACAAACAAACAAAAACAAATGGAAACCCTGAGAAGGAGGGTGAGCGGCTGCCATTCCTCAGTCCACACGTGCCTGGCCTGTGTGAGCCTGGCCTCAGCATCCAGTTCATGTCCACTGGCCTAAGGCCAGGCTGGTCTCCATTCTTCATCTTGATGTCCAGCTCACTGTTGGACACACATGCACTGACTGAGCTCTCTCTCACAGAAAGAACTGTGGCCTCCTTCTCCACTGACCCTCTGCCCCACCTTGAGAGAAAGTCACAACACACACCAATGGGGTGACCAGAAAAGAGAACAGACAGCTCCTAAGGCCAACACACATCTCAGAGATAAGGACTTGAGCTGGTAAGAACTGTTACAGGGAACAGGTGAACACATCTTCCTGACATATAAAGACAGTATATTATGTACAAATTATACATGTTATATATTGTACATTATGTATTATATACATAGAGCATTATGTGAGTATGTGAGTGTGTGGAGACAGAGATAAAACATACCCATCAATAATGATGAACTGGGCTTCCCTGGTGGCACAGTGGTTAAGAATCGCCTGCCAATGCAGGGGACACGGGTTCGAGCCATGGTCCGGGAAGATCCCACATGCCATGGAGCAACTAAGCCCGTGCGCCACAACTACTGAGCCTGCGCTCTAGAGTCCGTGAGCCACAACTACTGAGCCCACGTGCCACAAGTAATGAAGCCCACGCACCTAGAGCCCGTGCTCCGCAACAAGAGAAGCCACTGCAATGAGAGGCCTGTGCACTGCAAGGAAGAGTAGCCCCCGCTCACCACAACTAGAAAAAAGAAAGCCCGCGTGCAGCAACAAAAAATAACTAAATAAATAAATTTAAAATAATAATAATGATGAATTAATACATGGCTTGGGGAGAAAGAGTCACACATACCAGGTTCATCTCAACAAGATGACAAATTCATTCCCAAAATCCAACAGACAACTGACTCTTGTGAAGTTATAATAAACATTAGAAACAGCAGCCATTACAAATGACAAGGCCATTATTGAAAAACACCCCAAACCTGTATCTGGCAAGCTTCTGGGGACAACGCAACATGACTCCACCCAGCCATCGTGCTCCCAATGGCACTCTCACCCGTGACGAGCCTGCTCTGCCCACATTCTGGGGAAGCGGAAACTCATCACACCTGCTCAGCCATGCCACTCACTCACCTGGGTGGGCCATGGGCAGGAAGGCAAATCCGACCTGTTTTTGAAGGACTGCGTGGGATTAAAGGACAGGAGAGCCTTGCTCCTGGTCCTTGTCTCTGAAACAGGAGAACTTTTAAGCAAGAGAGTAAATCTTATCTTCTCGCTCATGATGGGCCAAGCCCACCCTTCTGTCCCGGTCCCAACCCACAGGGGAAACCCTGCCTGCTTCTTCCTAAGGACAGGGGATATTACTACCCAAGAAGACAAGAAGGAACAGGAGCTGCCCCCATAGCTGGGACTGACAAACCCCCAACACAGGTGAAAACTCAGTGTGTCTAATCCAGTGCGTGACTTGTCAGAGCCTGGACACCATGTTCCCTGCTGCAGCACACTTATCCATGGAGATTCAGAGCACTTAGGAACCCTTGTTAACCCCTGCCAGCTTTCACAAAGGAAAGGGAGAGGGGGTTGTTCAGGATGGCACTCGGCTACAAACCATCTGCACACCAGCAGCAGCATGATCAGCAGGGCTAGGGCATCTCAGAGCTTCCTGCCCTGTGCCCCACCTAGCTTCCTGCCACATCTGCCTCCAGGGTGGGGAGGGAAGTGCGGGGTGAGGCGGACATGCACTCCGTGGGGCTCAGCAGAAGCTCCGCTCCTTCCCAGTCCCCGCCTCTGTGGTGACCCCCTCCAGTCACCTACCCCCAGACGCTCCCCATACAGACTCCCTGAATCACAGAACTTCAAGCTGTCAAACACCTCATCTTAAAGAAGACCCCTGAGTCATTTCTAAGTTCTGATGGGCATTTCAAATAATAACAAAATAATACCTGATTATCTGTATGTATTTCTTTACACTGTAATATTGTTTCACATCTATTACATGGCTGGTCTTTCCCCACAGTCAAGTAATTTTACCCACCTCTCCTTTATAGACAGGTAAGACCAGAGTCAGAAAGCTGAAGGCTGCAAGGTTAGACTGTCACAAGATTCAACTTACAGGATTCTTCCCACTGGAAAGCCAGCCTCTGGACCACACCAGCGTGGCTTCTCCAGAGAAGCAGGACCAGGCTGCAGCACCCTCATGACCTCCCCACCACAAAAGAGAAGAATAAGAGCCCTTCCCCTGCCCGGGGGACTCAGGCCCTCAGCCTCTGCACTCCACACCCCTGGCGACCATGTCTACGCAGAAGCTGTGCAGCTGGCCAAACACCCACAGTAACAAAGAATAAAGAGAAATAAACCAAGAAAGACATACAGTTTGTCCTCTAACTCTCCAACTAAAGTAGTCCAGACAGCATGAACAGCACAAAAAAAAAAAAACCACGGAAGAAAGTCCTAGCACTTTGCTGGACAAACAAATTCAGGTGAAAGAGGGGGCAAGCAAGAGGGAGAAGGCACTTGTCAGGTTAGGAGTGCAGACAACGGGTCACTGAGGCTTAGGCTCCTGCCACCCTCCCCGTGACCTTGACAATGAAGCCAACTTCTCTATTTTCAAGTGTCCCCCCAGGTAAAGGGCCAGGTGGAACTAGAAAACCTGTCAGAGGTCCTTTCCACCCCAAAATGCATGAAAGAAGAAATCCATGGACAGCGCAAATTAAAGCACTTATCAATAGTCTATATAAAGTTCAAACAGGCCTTCCAAAACTTAAGGTGCTCCTAAACGACCTGGTCCCAAAACACGTACAAGAAAGTGCCTAGAGAAATAGCATAAATGAAGTGGATCAGGAGCCATCCAGGAGGAGCCGGGGAGGAGAGGAGGAATGGAGGCCGTTTGCCCCACCCACGCAAGCCCAGGAAGCCTGCTGGGCTCCCAGGTGAGGTCCCCCGCCCTCTGAGACCAGGGGTAGGGGGCACACCTGGGCCCCTTCTGTTCCTTGAGCCTAAGCCCCACCCCCCACAGCCCCCAGGGCCTTTTCCAGCCCTGTGGGTCCTAAGCATTGGCCCCGCCCACCACCCAAACCTCGCCCTTGCTTACACCCCACCCTCCACAGCCAAGGCTTTTCCCCGCCCACTTTTTTTTTCTTTTCTCTTCTCCTCTTTTTACTATTTTGGTACTGTTGTACCTTCTGGTTATTGATTCATCTATATTTTTATTTTTATATTCTTCCTAACATAATTGTTAGTTTCCTAGTCTAATTTTATTTTTTGCTTTATTATTGTTCTCTCTCTCTTTTTTTTTTTGGCCACCCTACTTGGCTTGCAGGATCTTGTTTCATGAGCCAGGGGTTGGGCCAAAGCTCCTGTGGTGGGAGCTCCACGTCAGAACCACTGGACTAACAGAGAACCTCAGACCCCAGGGAATATTCATCGGAGTGAGGTCTCACAGAGGTCTACATCTCAGCACCAAGACCCAGCTCTACCCAACAGCCTAAAAACTCCAGTGTTGGAAGCCTCAGGCCAAACACCCAGTAAGACAGGAACACAATCCAACTCATAAAAATAAAAAAAAAAATGACATGGCAAAAAAATATGTCACAGATGAAGGAGCAAGGTAACCTACAAGACCAAATAAATGAAGAGGAACTAGGCAATTTACCTGAAAAAGAATTCAGAGTAATGACAGTAAAGATGATCCAGAAACTTGGAAACAGAATGGAGGCACGGACTGAGAAAATACAAGAAATGTTTAACGAAGATCTAGAAGAACTAAAGAACAAACAAACAGAGATGAACAACACAATAACTGAAATGAAAAATACACTAGAAGGAATCAATAACAGAATAACTGAGGCAGAAGAACAAATAAGTGAGCCGGAAGACAAAAATGGTGGAAATAACTGCTGAGGAGCAGAATAAAGAAAAAAGAATGGAAAGAATTGAAGACAATCTCAGAGACCTCTGGGACAACACTAAACTCACCACCATCTGAATTATAGGGGTCCCAGAAGAAGAGAAAAAGAAAGGGTCTGAGAAAATATTTGAAGAGATTATAGTCGAAAACTTCCCTAAGAAGGGAAAGGAAATAGTCACCCAGGTCCAGGAAGCACAGAGAGTCCCATACAGGACAAACCCTAGGAAAAACAGATGACACATATTAATCAAACTAACAAAACTTAAATTCAAAGAAAAATTATTAAAAGCAGCAAGGGAAAAACAAAAAATAACATACAAAGGAATCCCCATAAGGTTATCAGCTGGTTTTTCAGCAGAAACTCTGCAGGCCAGAAGGCAGTGGCAGGATATACTTAAAGTGATGAATGAGAAAAACTTACAACCAAGATTACTCTACCCAGCAAAGGATCTCATTCAGATTCAACAGAGAAATCAAAAGCTTTACAGACAATCAAAAGCTAAGAGAATTCAGAACCACCAAACCAGCTCTACAACAAACACTAAGGAAGCTTCTCTAGGCAGGAAACACAAGAGAAGAAAAAGACCCACAAAAACAAACCCAAAACAATTAAGAAAATGGTAATAGGAACATACATATAGATAATAACCTTGAACGTAAATGGATTAAATGCCCCAACCAAAAGACATAAACTGGCTGAATGGATACAAAAACAAGACCCGTATATATGTTGTCTACAAGAGACCCACTTCAGACCTAGGGGCATATACAGACTGAAGGTGAAGGGATGGAAAAAGATATTCCACACAAATGGAAATCAAAAGAAAGCTGGAGTAGCAATACTCATATCAAATAAAATAGACTTTAAAATAAAGACTGTTACAAGAGATAAGGAGGGACACTACATAATGATCAAAGGATCAATCCAAGAAGATATAACCATTATAAATGTTTATGCACCCAACATAGGAGCACCTCAATACATAAGGCAAATGCTAACAACCATGAAAGGAGAAATCAACAGTAATACAATAATAGTAGGGGACTTTAACACACCACTTATACCAATGGACAGATCAGCCAAACAGAAAATAAATAAGGAAACACAAGCTTTAAATGACACAACAGACCAGATAGATTTAATAGATATTTATAGAACATTCCACCCAAAAATGGCAGAATACACTTTCTTCTCATGTGCACACAGAACATTCTCCAGGATAGATCACATCTTGGGTCACAAATCAAGCCTCAGAAAATTTAAGAAAAATTGAAATCGTATCAAGTATCTTTTCTGACCACAGTGCTATGAGATTGGAAATCCATTACAGGAAAAAACTGTAAAAATCACAAACACATGGAGGCTAAACAGTGCGCTACTAAATAACCAAGAGATCACTGAAGAAATCAATAAAGAAATGAAAAAATACATAGAAACAAATGACAATGAAAACACGAATGACAACCCAAAACCTATGGGACGCAGCAAAAGCAGTTCTAATAGGGAAGGTTTATAACAATTCAATCTCACCTCAAGAAACAAGAAAAATCTCAAATAAACAATCTAACCCTACACTTAAAACAGCTAGAGAAAGAGGAACGAAGAAAACCCAAAGTCAGCAGAAGGAAAGAAATCATAAACATCAGAGCAGAAATAAATGAAAGAGAAATGAAGAAAACAATAGCAAAGATCAATAAAAATAAAAACTGGTTCTTTGAGAAGATAAACAAAATTGGTAAACCCTTAGCCAGACTCATCAAGAAAATAAAGGGAGAGGATGCAAATCAATAAAATTAGAAATGAAAAGGGAGAAATCACAACTGACACTGCAGAAATACAAAGGATTACAAGAGACTACTATAAACAACTATATGCCAATAAAATGGACAACCATGAAGAAATGGACAAATTCTTGGAAAGGTACAATTTTCCAAGACTGAACCAGGAAGAACTAGAAAATATAAACAGACCTATCACAAGTAATGAAATTAAAACCATAATTAAAAATCTTCCAACAAACAAAAGTCCAGGACCAGATGGATTCACAGGTGAATTCTATCAAACATTTAGAGAACAGCTAACACCCATCCTTCTCAAACTCTTCCAAAAAATTGCAGAGGGAGACACACTCCCAAATTCATTCTATGGAGCCACAATCAGCATGATACCAAAACCAGAAAAAGATATCACAAAAAAAGAAAATTATAGACCAATATTACTGATGAACATAGACGCAAAAATCATCAACAAAATACTAGCAAACAGAATCTAACAACACATATTAATCATACACCATGATCAAGGGGGATTATCCCAGGGATGCAAGATTCTTCAATATACACAAATCAATCATGTGATACACCACATTAACAAATTAAGGGATAAAAACCATATGATCATCTCAACAGATGCAGAAAAAGCTTCTGACAAAATTCAATACCCATTTACGATAAAAACTCTCCAGAAAATGGGCATAGAGGGAAACTACTTCAACAAATAAAGGCCGTATATGACAAACCCACAGCAAGCATCATACTCAATGGTGAAAAACTGAAAGCATTTCCACTAAGATCAGGAACAAGACAAGGATGTCCACTCTCACCACTATTATTCAACATAGTTTTGGAAGTCCTAGCCACAGCAATCAGAGAAGAAGAAGAAATATAAGGAATACAAATTGGAAAAGAAGAAGTAAAACTGTCACTGTTTACGGATGACATGATACTATACATAGAAAATCCTAAAGACGCCACCAGAAAACTACTAGAACTAGTCAATGAATTTGGAAAGGTTGCAGGATACAAAATTAATGCACAGAAATATCTGGCATTCCTATACACCAACAACGGAAAATCAGAAAGAAAAATTAAGGAAATGATCACATTTACCATTGCAACAAAAAGAACAAAATACCTAGGAATAAACCTGCCTAATGAGGTGAAAGACTCATACTCAGAAAACTATAAAACACTGATGAAAAAAATCAAAGATGACATCAACAGATGGAGAGATATATCATTCTTGGATTAGAAGAATCAATATTGTGAAAATGCCTATACTACCCAAAGCAATCTACAGATTCAATACAATCCCTATCAAATTACCAATGGCATTTTTTACAGAACTAGAAGAAAAAGTCTTAAAATTTGTATGGAAACACTAAAGACTCCAAATAGCCAAAGCAATCTTAAGAAAAATGGAGTTGGAGGAATCTGGCTCCCAGACTTCAAACTATACCACAAAGCTTCAGTAATCAAGACAGTATGGTACTGGCGCAGAAACAGAAATATAGATCAATGGTACAGGATAGAATGCCCAGAGATAAACCCACGCATATATGGTCACCTTATTTTTGATAAAGGAGGCAAGAACATACAATGGAGAAAAGAGAGCCTCTTCAATAAGTGGTGCTGGGAAAACTGGACAGCTACATGTAAAAGAATGAAATTAGAACACTCCCTAACACCATACACAAAAATAAACTCCAAATGGATTAAAGACCTAAATGTAATACGAGACACTATAAAACTCTTAGAGGAAAACATAGGAAAAACACTCTGACATAAACCACAGGAAGATCTTTTTTGACCCACCTCCTAGAGTAACGGAAATAAAAACAAAAATAAATGGGACTTAATTAAACTTAAAAGCTTTTGCACAGCAAACATAAACGAGATAAAAAGACAACCCTTAGAATGGGAGAAAATATTTGCAAATGAAACAACAGACAAAGGGTTAATCTCCAAAATATACAAACAGCTCATGGAGCTCAGTATCAAAGCACCAAACAATCCAATTAAAAAATGGGTGGAAGACCTAAATAGGCATTTCACCAAGGAAGACATACAGATGGCCAGAGGCACATGAAAAGATGCTTAACATCACTAATTATTAGACAAATGCAAATCAAAATGACAGTGAGGTATCACCTCATGCTGGTTGGCTATTATCAAAAAATCTAGAAACATTAAATGCTGGAAAGGGTGTGGTGAAAAGGGAACCCTCATGCATTGTTGGTGGGAATGTAAATTGATACAACCACTATAGAAAACAGCATGGAGGTTCCTTAAAAAACTAAAAATAGAACTACCATACGACCCAGCAATCCCATTACTGGGCATATACCCTGAGAAAATCATAATTCAAAAAGAGACATGTACCACAATGCTCAGTGCAGCACTATTTACAATAGCTAGGACATGGAACCAACCTAAATGTCCATCGACAGATGAATGGATAAAGATGTGGCACATATGTACAATGGAATATTACTCAGCCATAGAAAGAAACGAAATTGAATTATTTGTAGTGAGATGGATGGACCGAGAGACTGTCATAAAGTAAGCCAGAAAGAGAAGAACAAATACCGTATCCTAACGCATACATATGGAATCTAAAAAAAAAAAAAAAAAATGGTACTGATGAACATAGTTGCAGGGCAGGAATAAAGATGTAGACATAGCGAATGGACTTGAGGACATAGGGTGGGAGGGGGAAGCTGGGGCGAAGTGAGAGTAGCATCGACATATATACACTACTGAATGTAAAATAGCTAGCTAGTGGGAAGCAGGAGCATAGCACAAGGAGATCAGCTCGGTGCTTTGCGATGACCTAGTGGGGTGAGATAGGGAGGATGGGAGGGAGGCTCAAGAAGGAGGGGATATGGGGACATATGTATGCATATGGATGATTCACTTTGGTGTACAACAGAAACTAACACAGTACTGTGAAGCAATTAGACTCCATAAAGATTAAAAAAAAAGAAAGAAAACTCATTGGCTTTGAGATAAACACATAATTTACTGTGAGTCCAGGACTTACAGGAATAGATTTTTACTTTGAATTTCAAGTAATCAGTGTATCCTTATGGTCAAAAAAATAATAAAACCCAGCCAGGGAATCTCTGTCACTTTGAGACAGACAGCCTTCGAACAAAGCGACTTCAATCTAACAGACTTTTACTATAAGTACATTTCAGTGTTCTATCAGTTTACTCTTATGATATTTCCCCATGTCTAGATACAAATGGGTGTTGTCAGAAGAGGAAACTGTCCGTGGGAAGGATTCATATGCACAGGCTGTCTTCTAAGCGACACTGCTGAATTCTTACAAGCGAAGGGTGAAAAACGTTCTTTATAATGAACTTCACCACCCTCCACAGAGTACGACAAATCCTGAGAGTGCTCATTTCTGTCACAGTGACTCCAGAACGAAAAGCGGCATGACTGTGTGGGAATGATCCGTCTGCTTCCCACAACCCCACATCCACTCTCAGGTGGCATCAGTGAAGATGCAGGAGGGGACAGCGTCTTCCCTGGGTCAACAAAAAGGCAGCACCCAGATCTGGTTAATAGAACTTTCCACCCTAGTAACTCTCTGAACTTCTGGACACTGAGCTGACTCCCAGGGACTCCACGCCCTCACCTTCGGCCGCCACCTGCAGAGCTGCGCCACATTCATTCATGCTCTGCGGCCACTCCCTGTGAGCACTTCAAGCACACAGTTCCATAGGCCTGCTTGCCGGACTCCCAACCTTCCTCCGATGAGGAATTACTGAGAGACTCCTACATAAACAGTACTATTCAAAGTACCGTTATCTGTGGGAATGCAGGAAACAGAACAAAGTGCCTCTGCTGAGGATTTTTAAATGGACTTGCTACTTGTATAACATGTGCTCCAACACAAAAAATCAAATAATACCTGTCGTTAAAGAACACTTTTTTTAAAAAAGCAATAATGTTCAGTGGGGAAAACAATGGAAAAAAACAGATAAATTTTAAAATGAATACATATAATCCCATCACCAAAGCTAACCAGTATTAGTATCATGACGTGTATCCTTCAGTTAACTATGTGTGTAATATATATACTTTTAACAAAAGTAGTATCATATTATAGACTTGTAGAATGTCTTCATTTAATATATATTTAAACTCATTCTACGTTAATTATTCTTTGAAACAGAACATTTATATGACCTCAGTATATTTGAGGACAATCTTTTTGTTTTTTTGTAATTTATTTTATTTTTATTTTTATTTTTTTTGGCTATGTTGGGTCTTCGTTGCTGCACGTGGGCTTTCTCTAGTTGTGGCAAGCGGGGGCTACTCTTCGTTGCGGTGCGCATGCTTATTGAAGCGGCTTCTCTGGTTGCGGAGCACGGGCTCTAGGCCAGCAGACTTCAGTAGTGCAGCACGCAGGCTCAGTAGTTGTAGCATGCAGGCCCTAAAGCATGTGGGCTTCAGTAGTTGTGGCTCACAGGCTCTAGAGCACAGGCTCAGTAGTTGTGGCACACAGGCTTAGTTGCTCCGTAGCATGTGGGATCTTCCCGGACCAGGGATCAAACCAGTGTCCCCTGCATTGGCAGGTGGATTCTTAACCCCTGCGCCACCAGGGAAGTCCTGAGGACAAACTTTTAAAATTCAGAGTAAAACTGATCTTCACTCGCTGCTGATAACAAGACCAGGCCTTGGTAGAGAACAGGCACAGTACATGACTACTAAGAGAACTTCAACACTGACGGGCATTGCAAAAAGTGAAGTGTCGAGCTGTATAATGACTCCACTTAAAAGAGCGCTCCAGTGCTGTTAATTTGGCAATTAAAATGTTTCACATTTTTTAAAATGATACTTAATTATAAAGACTTAAGGTATCTATGAGGCCAGAACCAATATTTATTTTATTTTTATTAAAGTACTACTCCTGACACTACATATTTTATCATAGAAATGAGAACTACTATTATCTTTGTCAGCTGCCAAAACACGTCCTGAAAGCCAAGGTCATAAGTCAACACTAAGTCGAAGGCAACACGATAGTTAAAAATGCAAAACAGAGATGAATGGATAAAAAAGATGGGCACATATATACAATGGAATACTACTCAGCCATAAAAAGAAATGAAATTGAGTTATTCGTAGTGAGGTGGATGGACCTAGAGTCTGTCATACAGAGTGAAGTAAGTCAGAAAGAGAAAAACAAATACCATATGCTAACACATATACATGGAATCTAAAAAAAAAAAAAAAAAAAAATGGTTCTAAAGAACCTAGGGGCAGGACAGGAATAAAGACGCAGATGTAGAGAATGGACTCGAGGACATGGGGAGGGGGAAGGGTAAGTTGGGACAAAGTGAGAGAGTGGCATGGACATATATACACTACCAAATGTAAATAGATAGCTAGTGGGAAGCAGTTGCATAGCACAGGGAGATCAGCTCGGTGCTTTGTGACCACCTAGAGGGGTGGGATAGGGAGGGTGGGAGGGAGATGCAAGAGGGAGGGGATATGGGGATATATGTATATGTATAGCTGATTCACTTTGTTATACAGCAGAAACTAACATGACACTGTAAAGCAATTATACTTCAATAAAAATGTTAAAAAAAAATGCAAAACGGCCCTCAGAGCTGACTCCTAGACTCCTCTGACATGATGCATAGCAGATTTTGTTCTGTTTGAACAAAGCTCTTTTTGATGCTGGAAAAATTAAACCACACAGACACACTTGGGAAATCTGCATTTTAATTTCTACTATCATCTTCCTCTGGTTCAGTCCTGAAGAATTTCATTAAGGGAAGTAACTTGCAGCCTGTCCACTACCCACCCCAATTCTCTATTCTTATTCTCAAGACTTTCTGCCAGTTGGCTTTTTTTTTTTTTTTTTTTTTTTTTTGCGGTACACAGGCCTCTCACTGTTGTGGCCTCTCCTGTTACAGAGCACAGGCTCCGGACGCGCAGGCTCAGCAGCCATGGCTCATGGGCCCAGCCGCTCTGCGGCATGTGGGATCTTCCCGGACCGGGGCACAAACCCGTGTCCCCTGCATCGGCAGGTGGACTCTCAACCACTGCGCCACCAGGGAAGCCCTGCCAGTTGGCATTTTTATGGTTAACCTGATAACTACAGCACATAGAACTGGTTAGAAACATGATTAGTTTTCCCCAAAAGATGAGTTGGTCTCTCGTAGCGCAAGCAAAGAAAAAAAAAAAACAGTAGTTTTCCAATTAAGCTCTTCTCTGAAGGCATAAAATATCCAGCAAGCTCAAACACAGTGATTCACCAGCTTCTCATGTAATTTTCATAATGGAAGTCAGAAAGAACCTTCCTGCCCTTAACACAATTAAAAACTAAATATCACTCAAGAATAATTTATATTTATCATCTTTGCGTTCGCCTTTTCATTTATATTGTACTGGTTTCCATACAGTTAGATCTGTCAAGCTGTTTTCTGCTATATTCACCTTCTGAATTTTTTACTTGTTTTATTCAATTTGTCTTCTAAGGTGTGTTCACATTTCTACTAAGGTCCAGCTGGAAACATGAGGAAGCATACCTGACACAAGCAGATCGAGGCCCAAAGGTCCTCTGGGCCATGTCCCACCAGGACAGTGGCTTCAGAGCCAGACGGCCACAATAGGTCGGCTCTGGGTTATTCCTAAACAGCAGCTCCAAATCGCACCTTGATCTCATATGTGTCAGTCTCTCTACCCACAGATGTTATTGGCACATCCCAAAGCTCCAAGCATAAGTCTACTGGGCCTGCAAAAGACTCTGAATGATAAGGTCACTAGAACACTAACCTGACACAAATGTATGAAAGTAAAATTGTGATTCACATGCTGAGAGCCCAAGAAATGTTCCCTGACAAGCCGTGAGAATGTCGGACTAGAACTGCTGCCTGACGGTCCCACTACACACGTCAGCACAGCCCGAAAGCAGCCTTAGCACAAGTTCGTGTATCAGGCAGAGTACCTACAACAAATCCCAAAGCGGCCTCTCTTCCCTCACACCTCTGCTCACACTGTAGTCCAAACACACCTCTGTGGGCAAACAAGCACATGTTTACGCCTTGCTTGCCCACTAGACCATATGTGGTCAACACAAGCCTACTCCATTAGCTTGCCGCCACAGCATGGGGGCAGGGGTCTGGTTCTGCCACAACATACACACACACACACACCCCCGCTGCCCCCACAACTGACGGGGCGAAGCCCAGGAAGGACAGCATGGTGTGCGGCTCACACCACGTCAGCAGAGAGAGGCCCTGAATGGGAAATACGTGCCTCCTGACTCCTCACCCACCGGACCACCACCAAGGCTCCACAGCCCTACCGTGTGGCCTTCATCACCGCGACCACACCTGACATGGGGAGGCAGCACAGGGGCATCCAGACGGCCTGAGAGATCAGGCCAGAGAGCTGACGTCCTCATCTCCCAGTGGATGAGGCTTGGGGCCATGGCGACATGGCTGTCCTGCCTGGGGCCTGTCCTTAGAGCCATGGAGACACCCCCCAAAGGGAAGTGCCCCAGCAAGTGCACGCACCTCTTCAAACCCAGGGTCCCCTAGTAGAAAGTGTCCCCAAGAAGGCTGGCAGGCAGCACACACCAGAACGACGGAAGAAATGGGAATGTACCTTCAGAGGCCCATTTTGAGTGAACTACAGAAGGGAAGTCTGTGGTCTCAGTGAAGATCTTCTTGACGAGCAATGGGCTCCTTTCACAGGGTTGCTTGCTGCCCAGAAGTGTACACCTGCACTCCTACTCCTCCCCCACACTCTATGAGCCAGTATCTACAATGCATTCAACACCCAAATGTCTGCTGCAAACCTTAAAGGCAACTCTTAATGCAAAATTCAGTGGGGTTGCTATCCTCATCTCCCACCCATCTGCCTCCTCCTCTGGGGAAAAAGGGACCAAATTTAGTGGGGAGAAAATGGCGGAAATGGTGGCATAGAACAATAACCAGTTCTCCCCAGGGCCAGGAACGGACACCTCCACACCCCTCTCACTTGTACTACCATCTCTTCTTGTGCTCAGTTTCCACTCCTGAGAGGCCTTGTGTGAGAAGTTGTCCAACTGCCCTGCCTCTCAGTGGCCTTTTCACCTTTTGAAACATGATACTAGTCATTTCTTTTTGGGTCAAATTATCTTTGTAAATAACTTTAGATGGCCAGTACATTTAAAGGTAGGAAAATTGCACGTTATATTGACTTATATCCTTTCCATGACTATTTACCATCATTTTGTATGTGTAACCTGGAAATTCCATGACTTAAAAATTCACAGATCTTTTGGCATACTGACTGATTTTAGTGCTGATATCTGTAACAGAGGCCCAAGACCCAACCAAATGAAACTCACGATAGCACAGAGAGCAACAACTCAACAGGATCATCACTGGTAAAGGCCAGTACCTGTCTTTGCTGGGTACAGTGTAATACTGTATATCTCCTCACCTGTATTTACCGTCCTATATCCCTCATTAGATTACAACCTTCTTGAAGGCAGAAAACACATTTTTCTGACCAAAGAAGTTCTACAGGATATTCATTCCTAAAATAAACCTGTTTCCAAAGTGGCTCTGAGATGCGATTTTTTCTCCACTGATAATAGGAGAAGGAAGGAGATAAATGTAATACAGAAAAGCTTAGGTAAAAACCCAGTAATCGTGAAATCCTAAATTAAGTTGAGTACATTAATATGAATTCCTAAGATCTTTCATCTTGTGATATGTATATATGCCCAGCTCTGTCCACTGTAAAGGCCTAAAAACAATGACCTAGTATAGTGAGTATCCCTAGTACTCAAACTATATGCTCTTGAAATGCAATTTTCCATTAAAAGAAACCAGGGATTTTTGGAAAAAATGGCTGTTTCCAAGTCTAATTTGCAAAATGTGCAAGATGAGCCTAGAACATCTTGTCATACCAGATAACAAGGAAACCACCAAAGATCACTGCAGTCACATCAAAAGAACTCAGCAGACAACTGGAAGAGGTTCACACTGGTCAAGCATGGGACTGTTTGGACTTTAATAACAGTAATAATTATAGTGGATTGAAACCATTTGTTTAAATCCATAAGTTCAGAATTACTATACTTTAAAAACTAATCAGTCATCTTTTGAGGATGACAGGAAAACTTGGTAGCTAAAACGAATATCAAGCATTTATATGACCTATACCATTGGGTAAATGAGGGGAAGCATCTCCTTACAAAAATGCTCCGGCTAATAAAAAACCAAAATAACGGAATTACAACTTGACCAGTTTATAGTCCAATAAATAACAGAGCAAGGAACATAACATAAAAACATGGACACAAAGACATTACATGCCTCCTAATGAAAGAAAAACAGCATAACTTCTAATCTTGCCAAAGTGAACAAATTCTGATCAAGCTCCTGGATACAGCTACAATTTACAAGAATTACAGGTAAAAGAAACATGTGCAACTGCACTAGGGCTGTGCAGGTAGCACAACACTGAGTGAAGAAAACTATGGGTCATCAGGCCCCAGATTTTTAACAAATAATCTTCAAGGAAAACAAAAGGATAGAGAGAGAACCTGTATATTAAAAGAAACTTAAAAGACACAGCACTTTTTTTAATTGGGAAAGATTAAACTTGGATGATAAAATCATAAAGAAGTATCAGGAAGTCATTATTATAAAAGTCACTAGTGGCTACTTTCGGAAAGAAGAGGGGAGGAATGGGATGTGATGGGAAAGGGGCACCTATAGGGGCTTCTTCGGGGTGGGGGGCAAAGTTCTATTCTTGACTTCAGTGGTGGTTACAGGCATAATCACCAGAGAACATTTTACTAAACTATGTGTTTGTTTTATATGTTTTTTATCTGTTTTATTTTACAATAAAAAGATAAAACTTTTGGGACTTCCCTAGTGGTCCAGTGGTAAAGAACCCGCCTTCCAATGCAGGGGACGCGGGTTCGACCCCTGGTCAAGGAACTAAGATCCCACATGCTGCAGGGCAACTATTGAGCTTGTGCGCCTCAATGAGACAGCCCAGGTGCCACAAACTACAGAGCCCACGTGCCACAACTACAGAGCCCATGCGCCACAACTAGAGAGAGAAAATCTGCACGCCAAATCTAGAGAGAAGTCTGTATGCCACAACGAAGAGCCCGTGCTGCAATGAAAGATCCGACATGCTGCAAGTAATGTCCAACACAGCCAAAAATAAAATTGATTAATTAATTTTAAAAAAGAGAGAGAGCAGACTGCTCCATCTCCTAAAAAAAAAAAAAAAAAAAAAAAAAAACAAAGTGGGGAGCAGAGATACAAAGGAGTAGAGTAATTATATGCAATTGATGTTAAATTCATGTCCATTTAAAATAAATTGTTATGACTTGAGGATATTTTATGTAATCTCCATGGTACTGACAAAAAAAATCTACAGAGTATACACAAAGGGAAATAATGGACAAAAATTCTGTAAGACATACAGAAAACAAATTTTAAAAAAACAAAAATAAGTCCTTCCTTAAATGGATTAAACTCCCCAGTCAAAAGACACAGATTGGCAAAGTTTGGAATAAAAAAAGAAAAAAAAAACAAGATCCAACTATATTCGGTCTGTAGGAGACTTACTTTGGATATAAGGAAACAGAGTGAAAATGAAAGAATGGAAAAAGATATTGCAGGCAAATACAAATGAAAAGAGAATAGGAGTGGCTGTATCTGACAAAATAGACATTAAGTTAAAAACAGTTACAAGAGACAAAGAACATCATTACGTATGATAAAAGGGTCAATAAACTAAGAAGAGGGACTTCCCTGGCAGTCCAGTGGTTGAGACTCCAAGCTCCCAATGCAGGGGACACCGGTTCCATCCCTGGTCAGGGAACTAAGATCCTGCATGCCACGAGGTGTGGCCAAATAAATAAATAAATCAACTATACTTCAATAAAAAATAAAACAAATATTAAAAAATAAAATAAAATAAAATAAGAAGATATAACAATTATAAACATATATGGACCAATCATCAAAGCTTAAAAATATGAATCTATATTGACAGAATTGAAGAGAAGAATTAGACAGCTCTACAATAACAGAAGACTTCAATACCCCCTTCAATAACAGATACAAAGAAGTCAATAGGGAAATACAGGACTTGAACAACACTACAGACCAAATGTACCCTAGCAGACATGTACAAAACACTCCACCCAATAACAGCAGAATGCACATTTTTCCAAATGCACATGGAATATTCTTCAGGATAGAACATTTGTTGGGCCAGAAAACAAGGTAATGAATTTTAAAAGACTGAAATCACTCAAGATATCTTTCTGCTCACAGTGGGAAAAAACTAGAAATCTATACCAGAAGTGGAAATTCACAAACCTGAGGAACCTAAATAACATGCTATTAGACAACCAATAGGTCAAAGAAGAAATCATAAGGGAAATTAGAAAATAACTTGAGACAAATGAAAATAAAAACACGTATCAAGGGCTTCCCTGGTGGCGCAGTGGTTGAGAGTCCACCTGCTGATGCAGGGGACACGGGTTTGTGCCCCAGTCCGGGAAGATCCCACATGCCACGGAGCAGCTGGGCCCGTGAGCCATTGCCGCTGAGCCTGCGCGTCCGGAGCCTGTGCTCCGCAACGGGAGAGGCCACAGCAGTGAGAGGCCCGCGTACCGCAAAAAAAACCCCAAAACAAACAAACAAAAAACGTATCAAAACTTGTGAAATGTAGCAAAGCAGTGTTAAGAGAGAAATTTATAGCTATAAATACTTACATTTAAAAAGATCTCAAATCAACAACCTCCCTTTACACCTTAAGAACTAGGAAAAAAGAACAAAATAACCCAAAAGCTAGAAGGATAGAAACAGTAAAGATTAGAGATAAATGAAACAGAGAATAGAAAAACAGCAAAAAAAAAATCAATGAAACCAAATGGGTTCTTCAAAAAGATCACCAAGATTGTCAAACTTTTAGCTAGACTACCCAAGAAAAGAAAAGATTCAAAATAATAAAATAAAAGAGGAAAGTGGAGACATTACTGCCAATTTTACAAAAATAAGAAGGATCATAAAAGAGTACTATGAACAATTATATGCCACATATTGGATACACAGAAGAAATGCACAAACTCCTAGAAACACATAACTAACAAAGACTGAATCATGGAAGAAATAAAAAATCTAAACAGACATATAACAAGTAAGACAACTGAATCATTAATCAAAAAAGCTCCCATTAAAATAAAAAGTCCCAAACTAGATGTCTTCACTGGTGAGTTCTACCAAACATTTAAAGAATTAACACCAATCTTTCTCAAACTCTTCCAGAATACTGAAGATGAAGTTAGGAACACTTCCTAACTCATTCTATGAGAACAGAATTACAGATATCAAAGCCAGACAAAGACACTATAAGAAAAAAAAAAAAGGAAACTACAAACTAATATCCCTTATGAACATTGATGCAAAAGTCCTCAAGAAAATACTAGCAAACCAAAATCAACGGCATATTAAAAAGGTTATACAATGTGACAAAGTAGGATTATTCTCTGAATGCAAAGATTATTCACATAATTGATAAACATCAATGTGATACAACACATTAACAAAATGAAGGGAAAAAACCACATGATCATCTCAACTGATGCAGAAAAAAAGGATTTAACAAAATTCAACACCCATTCATGATTTAAAAACAAAACAAAAACAAACAAACAAAAAAACCACTCAACAAACCTAGGAACAGAAGGAAAATACCAGTCATCATAAAGGCCATTTATGAAACACTCACAGATAATATCACACTCAATGATGAAAGACTGAAAACAAAACTTTTCCTCTAATACTGGGAACAAGACAAGGATGCCTACTTTCACCACTTCTACTGGAAGTCCTAGCCAAAGAAATTTGGTAAGAAAAATAAATAAAAGACATCCAAATTGGAAAAGAAGTAAAATTATCTCTGTTCACAAATGACATGATACTAACATGTAGAAAACCCTAAAGATTCCACATAAAGACAAAAAAGAAAAACTACTGGAACTAATAAATGAATACAGCAAAGCTGAAGGATACAAAATCAACACACAAAAATCAGTTACATATCTATACACTAACAATGAACAACACAAAAAGGAAATTAAGATAAAAATTCCATTTACAATAGCATTAAAAATAGTAAAATACTTAGAAATAAACTTAACCAAGTAGATGTACACTGAAAACTAAAAAACAATGCTGAAAGAAATGAAAGACACCAATAAATGGAAAGACATACTAAGTTCATAAATTAGAAGACTTAATATTTTTAAGAAGACTTATTATTATTATTCATTTTTTTTTGCGGTATGCGGGCCTCTCCCTGTTGTGGCCTCTCCCGTTGCAGAGCACAGGCTCCAGACGCGCAGGCTCAGCGGCCATGGCTCATGGGCCCAGCCGCTCTGCGGCATATGGGATCTTCCCGGACCAGGGCATGAACCCGTGTCCCCTGCATCGGCAGGCGGACTCTCAACCACTGCGCCACCAGGGAAGTCCCAAGAAGACTTATTATTGTCAAGACGTCAATATAATCCAGTGATCCCACAGATTCAATGCAATCAGTATTAAATTCTAAATGACAGTTTTTGCAGAAATAGAAAAATTTATTCTAAAATTCATATGAAACATCAAGGGACCCCAAATAGGCAAACAATCTTGGAAAAGAAGAACCAAGTTGAAGATCTCATCACACTTCCTGATTTCCAAACAAGCTACAAAGCTACAGTAATTAAAACAGTGTGGTACAGGGCTTCCCTTACTTTAGGGGTGCCAGGGGTCTACTGGTCAGATTACCTCAGATAATTCAAAATTGGCTAGTTTAAGATTCCACTCCTGGGAGAGGCTGAAACTGTAATTAACTTAGGTATTAAGTCTTGGTTTGGTGATGAGGACTAAGCACAAGTGACTCCACTTTAGGCCTGTTGTCTCTTTTTTAACAATACTCAAAATATATAAAGAACACTACAACTCAAAAATTCAGAAAAAAGCAAACCACCTGATTAAAATATGAACAAAAGACTTGAATAGACATTTCTCCAAAGAAGATATACAAATGGCCAATAAGCACATGCAAAGATGTTTAACATTACAAATCATTAGGAAAGTGCAAATCAAAACCACAGTGAGCATCACGGGGTTCATCCGCCAGGCAGCAGGTGCGCCCTCCACAAATCCCAGCCACCTGGGCCTGGGTCTGGCCTAATACTGGGCTGTGGGGGTGGGCCACCCCGGAACGGACCCAAACCCTGGGCCAAAAAAAGCTCAGGGGCCACCCAAAGGCTTCCCGGGTTCTGAGGGGCTGTGGCATCCAGCTTCCACCAGTACACTGCAGGGGCCTTGCCTCAGGAGGAGAAGGAGGGGAGGATTTACCTATATTCACGGGACAGGCATGCATGGACCTGCACATCCTTCTAGACTGGTTAAAAGGAGAGCACCAGTAAACCGGTGGACTTTGACCCACCCATAGAGCAAGTGGAAAAGATCCTAGATGATCTCCATGATGATACAACAAAAAGGGCAAGAAGATCTTGCAATACATTTGACCATGAAGACAGCTGAGCAAACTCCAAGCACTGAAGATCTGGATCTTTGGCTTTCCCTGAATTCGTCAACCTCCAGGAAATGAGAGAATGGTCAAAAGCAGGGACCAAGAGATTGAATATACAGACAATAGCCAGACCAAAAATAAAAATACAACTCCGATCTACAGTCTGCAGCAATCAGTCCAGGAAGCCAAACAACCCCAATAGCAATCAACACAAAATGGCCAGGACTTGATTAATAACTGACAGCTTTGCTAATTTTTACCCTTGATATCAACTGAGGAACAACTGGGAAAGCAAAATATGCCTAACCAATCACATATGATGCACAGCTTCTAGTTAGCCCACCTACAGTTTCCCCAAGCCAACACTTCCTCCTTCCAGCACACCTTTCTTCACTTTATATAAAGCTTTCCCTCTCCTCTGCCTGCTTTTGAGACTCTGCCAAACACAAGTGATGGGTGGCTGACTCACTTGTAATGGCAAGCTCTGAATAAATAGCCTTTGCTTGATCCCATAAAAAACAAATAAACAAAAAAAAACCCAAAACAACAACAAAAAACCACGAGACACCACTTCACCACCCATCAGATTGGTTATTATCAAAAAGAAAAGAGACCTTCAAGATGGCGGAGGAGTAAGACGTGGACATCACCTTCTTCCCTACAAATACATCAGAAATACATCTACATGTGGAACACCTCCTATAGAACACCTACTGAATGCTGGGAGAAGACCTCAGACTTCCCAAAAGGCAAGAAACTCCCCACGTACCTGGGTAGAGCAAAAGAAAAACTAAAAAACAGAGGCAAAAGAATAGGGAAAGGACCTACCCCTCTGAGAGGGAGCTGTGAAGGAGGAAAAGTTTCCACACACTAGGAAGCCCCTTCACTGGCACAGACTGGGGGTGGCAGGGGGAAAGCTTCAGAACCATAGAGGAGAGTGCAGCAACAGGTGTGCAGAGGGCAAAGCGGAGAGATTCCCGCACAGAGGATTGGTGCCGACCAGCACACACCAGCCTCAGAGGCTTGTCTGCTCACCCCACTGGGGTGGGTGGGGGCTGGGAGCTGAGGCTCGGGCATCGGAGGTCAGATCCCAGGTAGAGGACTGGGGTTGGCTGCGTGAACACAGCCTGAAGGGGGCTAGTGTGCCACGGCTAGCTGGGAGGGAGTCCGGGAAAAACTCTGGACCTCCCTAAGGGGCAAGAGACCATTGTTTCAGGGTGCGCGAGGAGAGTGGATTCAGAGCACCACCTAAATGAGCTTCAGAAACAGGCGTGAGCCGCGGCTATCAGCGCGGAAACCAGAGACGGGCATGAAATGCTAAGGCTGCGGCGGCAGCCACCAAGAAGCCTGTGTGCAAGCACAGGTCACTATCCACACCTCCCCTCCCGGGAGCCTGTGCAGCCCGCCACTGCCAGGATCCCGTGATCCAGGGACAACTTCCTCAGGAGAATACACGGCGCGCCTGAGGCTAATGCAACATCACCTCTGCTGCCGCAGGCTCGTCCCACATTCCATACCCCACCCTCCCCCAACCCCCACCCCCCGGCCTGAGTGAGCCAGAGCCCCCCCGTAATCAGCTGCTCCTTTTAACCCCGTCCTGTCTGGGCGAAGAACAGACGCCCTCAGGCGACTACATGCAGAGGCAGGGCCAAATCCAAAGCTGAAACCCAGGAGCTGTGCGAACAAAGAAGAGAAAGGGGAATCTCTCCCAGCAGCCTCAGGAGCAGCTGATTAAACCTCCATGATCAATTTGATGCACTCTGCATCTCTGGAATACCTGAACAGACAACAAATCATCCCAAAATTGAGGTGGTGGACGTTGGGAGCAACTGTAGACTTGGGGTTTGCTTTCTGCATCTAATTTGTTTCTGGTTTTATGTTTACCTTAGTTTACTATTTAGAGTTTATTATCACCGGCAGATTTGTTTATTGATTTGGTAGCTCTCTTCCTTTTTTTTTTTATATATAGATTTTTTCTTCCTTTTTCTCTTTTTGTGAGTGTGTATGTGTATCCTTCTTTGTGTGATTTTGTCTGTATAGCTTTGCTTTTACCATTTGTCCTAGGGTGCTACCTGTCCGGTTTTTTTTTTTTTTTTTTTTAGTTTAGTTTTTAGAGCTTGTTATCATTGGTGGATTTGTTCTTTGGTTTGGTTGCTATCCTCATTCTTTTTTCTATCACGTTTTAACTTTTTATTTTTAATAATTTAAAAAAATTTTTATCTTAGTAATTTTATTTTACTTTTTCTTTCATTCTTTCTTTTTTTCTCCTATTTCTTCTGCGACATATGGCTGACAGGGTCTTCGTGCTCCAACCCGGTGTCAGGCCTGTGCCTCTGAGGTAGGAGAGCCGAGTTCAGGACATTGGTCCACCAGAGACCTCTTGGCCCCACGTGATATCAATCGGCAAAATTTCTCCCAGAGATCTCCACCTCAATGTTAAACCCAGCTCCACTCAATGACCAGCAAGCTACAGTGCTGGACACCCTATGCCAAACAACTATCAAGACAGGAACACAACCCCACCCATTAGCAGAGAGGCTGTCTAAAATCATAATAAGGTCACAGACACCCCAAAACACACCACCTGACGCGGTCCTGCCCACCAGAAAGACAAGATCCAGCCTCATCCACCAGAACACAGGCACCAGTCTCCTCCACCAGGAAGCCTACACAACCCACTAAACCAACCTTAGCCACTGGGAGCAGACACCAAAAACAACGGGAAGTACGAACATGCAGCCTGCGAAAAAGAGACCTCAAACACAGTAAGTTAAACAAAATAAGAAGACAGAGAAACACACAGCAGATGAAGGAGGAAGGCAAAAACCCACCAGCCCAAACAAATGAAGAGGAAATGGGCAGTCTACCGGAAAAAGAATTCAGAGTAATGATAGTAAAGATGATCCAAAATCTGGTAAATAGAATGGAGAAAATACAAAAAACGTTTAACAAGAACCTAGGAGAACTAAAGAGCAAACAAACTATGATGAACAACACAATAAATGAAATTAAAAATTCTCTAGAAGGGGGCCTCTCTGGTGGTGCACTGGTTGAGAGTCTGCCTGCCGATGCAGGGAACACGGGTTCGTGCCCCAGTCTGGGAAGATCCCACATGCTGTGGAGCGGCTGGGCCTGAGAGCCATGGCCGCTGAGCCTGCACGTCCGGAGCCTGTGCTCTGCAACGGGAGAGGCCACAACAGTGAGAGGCCCACGTACAGCAAAAAAAAAAAAAAAAAAAAAAAAAAAATTTTCTAGAAGGAATCAACAGCAGAATAACTGAGGCAGAAGAACAGATAAGTGATCTAGAAGATAAAATAGTGAAAATAACTATCACAGAGCAGAATAAAGAAAAAAGAATGAAAAGAATTGAGGACAGTCTCAGAGACCTCTGAGACAAGATTAAATGAGCCAACATTTGAATTATAGGGGTCCCAGAAGAAGAAGAGAAAAAGAAAGGGATTGAGAAAATATTTGAAGAGATTATAGTTGAAAGCTTCCCTAACATGAGAAAGAAAATAGTTAATCAAGTCCAGGAAGCACAGAGAGTCCCATACAGGATAAATCCAAGGAGAAACACGCCAAGACACATATAATCAAACTATCAAAAATTAAATACAAAGAAAACATATTAAAAGCAGCAAGGGAAAAACAACAAATAACACACAAGGGAATCCCCATAAGGTTAACAGCTGATCTTTCAGCAGAAACTCTGCAAGCCAGAAGGGACTGGCAGGACATATTTAAAGTGATGAAGGAGAAAAACCTGCAACCAAGATTACTCTACCCTGCAAGGATCTCATTCAGATTTGATGGAGAAATTAAAACCTTTACAGACAAGCAAAGCTGAGAGAGTTCAGCACCACCAAACCAGCTTTACAACAAATGCTAAAGAAACTTCTCTAGACAAGAAACACAAGAGAAGGAAAAGACCTACAATAACAAAACAATTAAGAAAATGGGAATAGGAACATACGTATCGATAATTACCTTAAATGTAAATGGACTAAATGCTCCCACCAAAAGACACAGATCGGCTGAATGGATACAAAAACAAGACCCATATATATGCTGTCTACAAGGGACTCACTTCAGACCTAGAGACATATACAGACTGAAAGTGAGGGGATGGAAAAAGATATTCCATGTAAATGGAAACCAAAAGAAAGCTGGAGTAGCAATTCTCATATCAGACAAAATAGACTTTAAAATAAAGACTATTAGAAGAGACAAAGAAGGACACTACATAATGATCAAGGGATCGATCCAAGAAGAAGATATAACAATTGTAAATATTTATGTACCCAACACAGGAGCACCTCAATACGTAAGGCAAATACTAACAGCCATAAAAGGAGAAATCGACAGTAACACATTCATAGTAGGGGACTTTAACACCCCACTTTCACCAATGGACAGATCATCCAAAATGAAAATAAATAAGGAAACACAAGCTTTAAATGATACATTAAACAAGATGTATTTAATTGATAATTATAGGACACTCCATCCAAAAACAACAGAATACACATTTTTCTCAACTGCTCATGGACCATTCTCCAGGATAGATCATATCTTGGGTCACAAATCAAGCCTTGGTAATTTTAAGAAAATTGAAATTGTATCAAGTATCTTTTCCAACCACAATGCTATGAGACTAGATATCAATTACAGGAAAAGATCTGTAAAAAATACAAACACATGGAGGCTAAACAATACACTTTAATAACGAAGTGATCACTGAAGAAATCAAAGAGGAAATCAAAAAATACCTAGAAACAAATGACAATGGAGACACGACAACCCAAAAGCTATGGGATGCAGCAAAAGCAGTTCTAAGAGGGAAGTTTATAGCAATACAAGCCCACCTTAAGAAACAGGAAACATCTCGAATAAACAACTTAAACTTGGGCCTAAAGCAATTAGAGAAAGAAGAATAAAAAACCCCCAAAGTTAGCAGAAGGAAAGAAATCATAAAAATCAGATCAGAAATAAATGAAAAAGAAATGAAGGAAACAATAGCAAACATCAATAAAACTAAAAGCTGGTTCTTTGACAAGATAAACAAAATTGATAAACCATTAGCCAGACTCATCAAGAAAAAAAGGGAGAAGACTCAAATCAATAGAATTAGAAATGAAAAAGGAGAAGTAACAACTGACACTGCAGAAATACAAAAGATCATGAGAGATTACTACAAGCAACTCTATGCCAGTAAAATGGACAACCTGGAAGAAATGGACAAATTCTTAGAAAGGCACAATCTGCCAAGACTGGATCGGGAAGAAAAAGAAAATATGAACAGACCAATCACAAGCACTGAAATTGAAACTGTGACTAAAAATCTTCCAACAAACAAAAGCCCAGGACTAGATGGCTTCACTGGCGACTTCTATCAAACATTTAGAGAAGAGCTAACACCTATCTTTCTCAAACTTTTCCAAAATATAGCAGAGGGAGGAACATTCCCAAACTCATTCTATGAGGCCACCATCACCCTGATACCAAAACCAGACAAAGAAACTACAAAAAAAAAAGAAAACTACCAACCACTATTACTGACGAATATAGATGCAAAAATCCTCAACAAAATACTAGCAAACAGAATCCAACAGCACATTAATAGGATCATACACCATGACCAAGTGGGGTTTATCCCAGGAATGCAAGGATTCTTCAACATATGCAAATCAATCACTGTGATAAACCATATAAACAAACCGAAGGAGAAAAACCACATGATCATCTCAATAGATGCAGAAAAAACTTTCGACAAAATTCAACACCCATTTATGATAAAAACCTTCCAGAAAGTAGGCACAGAGGGACCTTACCTCAACATAATAAAGGCCATAAATGACAAACCCACAGCCAACATCATTCTCAATGGTGAAAAACTGAAACCATTTCGTCTAAGATCAGGAACAAGATAAGGTTGTCCACTCTCACCACTATCATTCAACACTGTTTTGGAAGTTTTAGCCACAGCAATCAGAGAAGAAAAAGAAATAAAAGGAATCCAAACTGGAAAAGAAAAAGTGAAGCCATCACTGTTTGTAGATGACACAATACTATGCACAGAGAATCCTGAAGATGCTACCAGAAAACTACTAGAGCTAGTCAATGAATTTGGTAAGGTAGCAAGATATAAAATTAATGCACAGAAGTCTCTTACATTCTTATACACTAATGATGAATAATCTGAAAAAGAAATTAAGGAAACACTCCCTTTTACCACTGCAACAAAAAGAATAAAATACCTAGGAATAAACCTACCTAAGAAGACGAAAGACCTGTACACAGAAAGGTCTTTTCCTGCTACCAGAAAACTACTAGAGCTAATCAATGAATTTGGTAAAGTAGCAGGATACAAAATTAATGAACAGAAATCTCTGGCATTCCTATATACTAGTGATGAAAAATCTGAAAGTGAAATCAAGAAAACACTCCCATTTACCATTGCAACATAAAGAATAAAATATCTAGGAATAAACCTACCTAAGGAGACAAAAGACCTGTATGCAGAAAATTAGAAGACACTGATGAAAGAAATTAAAGATGATACAAACAAATGGAGAGATATACCATGTTCTTGGATTGGAAGAATCAACACTGTGAAAATGACTATACTACCCAAAGCAATCTACAGATTCAATGCAATCCCTATCAAACTATCAATGGCATTTTTCACAGAACTAGAAAGAAAAATTTCACAATTTGTATGGAAACACAAAAGACTCCGAATAGCCAAAGCAATCTTGAGAAAGAAAATCAGAGCTGGAGGAATCAGGCTCCCTGACTTCAGACTATACTACAAAGCTACAGTAATCAAGACACTATGGTAGTGGCACAAAAACAGAAATATAGATCAATGGAACAGGACAGAAAGCCCAGAGATAAACCCACGCACATATGGTCACCTTATTTTTGATAAAGGAGGCAAATACATACAATGGAGAAAAGAGAGCCTCTTCAATAAGTGGTGCTGGGAAAACTGGACAGCTACATGTAAAAGAATGAAATTAGAACACTCCGTAACACCATACACAAAAATAAACTCCAAATGGATTAAAAACCTAAATGTAAGGCCAGACACTATAAAACTCTTAGAGGAAAAGAAAGGCAGAACACTCTATGACAGAAATCACAGCAATATCCTTTTTGACCCACCTCCTACAGAAATGGACATAAAAACAAAAATAAATAAATGGGACCTAATGAAACTTAAAAGCTTTTGCACAGCAAAGGAAACCATAAAGAAGACCAAAAGACAACCCTCAGAATGGGAGAAAATATTTGCAGATGAAGCAACTGACAAAGGATTAATCTCCAAAATTTACAAGCAGCTCATGCAGCTCAATATCAGAAAAACAAACAACCCAATCCAAAAAATGGGCAGAAGACCTAAATAGACATTTCTCCAACGAAGATATAGACTGCCAACAAACACATGAAAGGATGCTCAACATCACTAATCATTAGACAAATGCAAATCAAAACTACAATGAGGGGCTTCCCTGGTGGCGCAGTGGTTGAGAGTCAGCCTGATGATGCAGGGGACACGGGTCCTGCCCTGGTCTGGGAAGATCCCACATGCCGCGGAACGGCTGGGCCTGTCAGCCATGGCCGCTGAGGCTGTGTGTCCGGAGCCTGTGCTCCACGACGGGAGAGGCCACAACAGTGAGAGGCCCGCGTACCACAAAAAAAAAAAAAAAAAAAAAAAACTACAATGAGGTATTACCTCATACCAGTCAGAATGGCCATCATCAAAAACTCTACAAACAGTAAATGCTGGAGAGGGTATGGAGAAAAAGGAACCCTCTTGCAGTGTCGGTGGGAATGTAAATTGATACAGCCATTATGGAGAACAGTATGGAGGTTCCTTAGAAAACTAAAAATAGAACTACCATATGACCCAGCAATTCCATTACTGCACATATACCCTGAGAAAACCGTAATTCAAAAAGAGTCATGTACCACAATGTTCATTGCAGCTCTATTTACAATAGCCAGGACAATTCCTATATACTAATGATGAAAAATCTGAAAGTGAAATCAAGAAAACACTCCCATTTACCACTGCAACAAAAAGAATAAAATATCTAGGAATAAACCTACCTAAGGAGACAAAAGATCTGTATGCAGAAAATTACAAGACACTGATGAAAGAAATTAAAGATGATACAAATAGATGGAGAGATATACCATGTTCTTGGATTGGAAGAATCGACATTGTGAAAATGACTCTACTATCCAAAGCAATCTATAGATTCAATGCAATCCCTATCAAACTACCACTGGCATTTTTACAGAACTAGAACAAAAAATTTTGCAATTTGTATGGAAACACAAAAGACCCTGAATAGCCAAAGCAATCTTGAGAACGAAAGAAGGGACTGGAGGAATCAGGCTCCCTGACTTCAGACTATACTACAAAGCTACAGTTATCAAGACGGTATGGTACTGGCACAAAAACAGAAAGAGAGATCAATGGAACAGGATAGAAAGCCCAGAGATAAACCCACGCACATATGGTCACCTTATCTTTGACAAAGGAGGCAGAAATGTACAGTGGAGAAAGGACAGCCTATTCAATAAGTGGTGCTGGGAAAACTGGACAGCTACATGTAAAAGTATGAGATTAGATCACTCCCTAACACCATACACAAAAATAAGCTCAAAATGGATTAAAGACCTAAATGTAAGGCCAGAAACTATCAAACTCTTAGAGGAAAACATAGGCAGAACACTCTATGACATAAATCACAGCAAGGTCCTTTTTGACCCACCTCATAGAGAAATGGAAATAAAAACAAAAGTAAACAAACGGGACCTAATGAAACTTAAAAGCTTTTGCGCAGCAAAGGAAACCATAAAGAAGACCAAAAGACAACCCTCAGAATGGGAGAAAATATTTGCAAATGAAGCAACTGACAAAGGATTAATCTACAAAATTTATAAGCAGCTCATGCAGCTTAATAACAAAAAAACAAACAACCCAATCCAAAAATGGGCAGAAGACCTAAATAGACATTTCTCCAAAGAAGATATACAGAGCGCCAACAAACACATGAAAGAATGCTCAACATCACTAATCATTAGAGAAATGCAAATCAAAACTACAATGAGATATCATCTCACACCAGTCAGAATGGCCATCATCAAAAAATCTAGAAACAGTAAATGCTGGAGACAGTGTGGAGAAAAGGGAACCCTCTTACACTGTTGGTGGGAATGCGAATTGATACAGCCACTGTGGAGAACAGTATGGAGGTTCCTTAAAAAGCTACAAATAGAACTACCATATGACCCAGCAATCCCACTACTGGGCATATACCCTGAGAAAACCATAATTCAAAAAGAGTCATGTACCAAAATGTTCATTGCAGCTCTATTTACAATAGCCCAGAGATGGAAACAACCTAAGTGTCCATCATCGGATGAATGGATAAAGAAGATGTGGCACATATATACAATGGAATATTACTCAGCCATAAAAAGAGACGAAATTGAGCTATTTGTAATGAGGTGGATGGACCTAGAGTCTGTCATACAGAGTGAAGTAAGTCAGAAAGAGAGAGACAAATACCGTATGCTAACACATATATATGGAATTAAAAAAAAAAATGACATGAAAAACCTAGGGGTGAAACAGGAATAAAGACACAGACTTACTAGAGAATGGACTTGAGGCTATGGGGAGGGGGAAGGGTAAACGGTGACAAAGCGATAAAGAGGCATGGACATATATACACTACCAAACGTAAGGTAGATAGCTAGTGGGAAGCAGCCGCATAGCACAGGGAGATCAGCTGGGTGCTTTGTGACCGCCTGGAGGGGTGGGATAGGGAGGGTGGAAGGGAGGGAGACGCAAGCGGGAAGAGATATGGGAATATATGTATATATATAACTGATTCATTTTGTTGTGAAGCTGAAACTAACATACCATTGTAAAGCAATTATACTCCAATAAAAATGTTAAAAAAAAAAAAAAAAGAGATATACAATAGCCAGGACATGGATGCAACCTAAGTGTCCATCAACAGATGAATGGATAAAGAAGATGTGGCACATATACACAATGGATTATTACTCAGCCATAAAAAGAAACGAAACTGAGTTATTTGTAGTGAGGTGGATAGACCTAGAGTCTGTCATACAGAGTGAAGTTAGTCAGAAAGAGAAAAGCAAATACCGAATGCTAACACATATATATGGAATTAAAAAAAAAATAATGGCTCTGAAGAACGTAGGGGCAGGACAGGAATAAAGATGCAGATGTAGAGAATGGACTTGAGGACATGGGGAGGGTGAAGGGTAAGCTGGGACGAAGTGAGAGAGTGGCATGGACATATATACACTACCAAATGTAAAATAGATAGCTAGTGGAAAGCAGCTGCATAGTACAGGGAGGTCAGCTCGTTGCTCTGTGACCACCTAGAGGGGTGGAATAGGGAGGATGGGAGGGAGACACAAGAGGGAGGAGATATGGGGATATATGTATATGTATAGCTGATTCACTCTGTTATAAAGCAGAAACTAACACACCATTGTAAAGCAATTATACTCCAATAAAGATGTTAAAAAAAAGAGAAAACAATGAAACAGAAAGTAACAAGTGTGGACAAGGACATGGAGAAATAGGAACACTTGTGCATTGCTGGTAGGGATGAATAATGGTACAGCTGTGGAAAACAGTCTGGCAGTTCCTCAAAAAATTAAATAGGGGCTCCCTTGGTGGCACAGTGGTTAAGAATCCACTTGCCAGTGCAGGGGACACGGGTTCGAGCCCTGGTCTGGGAAGATCTCACATGCCATGGAGCAACTAAGCCTGTGCACCACAACTACTGAAGCCCGTATGCCACAAGTACTGAAGCCTGTGTGCCTCGAGCCTGTGCTCCACAATAAGAGAAGCCACTGCAATGAGAAGCCGTCGCACCACAACAAAGAGTAGCCCCCACTTGTGGCAACTAGAGAAAGACTGCACACAGCAACGGAAGACCCAATGCAGCCAATAAATAAATAAATAAATAAAATCTATTAAAAACAAAAATTAAACAGAATTACCATATGCTCCAGAAATTTGACTTCTGGGTATATAACTAAAAGAACTGAAAGCAGAAACTTGAACAGATATATCTACACCAAGGTTCATAGCAGCATTATTCACAGTAACCAAAAGGTAGAAACAACTCAAGTGTCCTTCAAAGTATGAATGGATACACAAAACATAGTATATACATACAACGGAGTATTATTCACCCTTAGAAAAAGAAGGAAATTCTGACATTTGGTACAACATGGATGAACCTTGAAGACAGTATGCTAAGTAAAACATCCAAACACAAAAGGACAGATACTACCTGATTCCACTCAGATGAGGTCCCTGGAGTAGTCAAATTCATAGAGACAAAGAAGAATGGTGTTTGCCAAGGGGTTAGTGGAGGCGGAAAGGAGGACTTAGTGTTTAATGGAAACTGTGTTTCAGTTTGGGAAGAAGAAAAAGTCCTGGAGATGGATGGTGGTGGTATTTGCACAACACTGAGAATGTACTTAAATGTCATGGAGCTATACAATTAAAAATAGTTAAAATGGGGGATTCCCCTGGTGGTCCAGTGGTAAAGAATCCACCTTCCAACACAGGGGACATGGGTGAGATCCCTGGTCTGGGAACTAAGATCCCACATGCTGCGGGGCAACTAAGCCCATGAGCCACAACTAGAGAGTCCATGTGCCACAAACTGCAGAGCCCATGCACTCTGGAGTCCATGCACCACAACTACAGAGCCCACACACCCTGGAGCCCACGCACCACAACTTGAGAGAGAAAACCCACACACCACAACTAGAGAGAAACCTGAGCAGACCGTGAACCATAATAGAATTTAAAAAAAAAAGATCCCACATGCGTCAACAAAGATCCCATGTGCCGAGTGCCACCAATAAGACCCAACACACAAACAAAAAAATAAATAATAAGGAAAATAAATTAATTAAATAAATATTTTTAAAAATAGTTAAAATGGGGCTTCCCTGGTGGCACAGTGGTTGAGAGTCCGCCTGCCAATGCAGGAGACACGGGTTCGTGCCCCGGTCCGGGAAGATCCCACATGCCATGGAGCTGCTGGGCCCGTGAGCCATGGCCGCTGAGCCTGCGCGTCCGGAGCCTGTGCTCCACAACGGAGAGGCCACAACAGTGAGAGGCCCGCGTACCGCAAAAATAAATAATAAAATAAAAATAAAATAAGTTAAAATGGTAAATTTTGTTATGTATATTTAATCACAATGTTAAAAAATTAACAATTTAAAAAACATTGATGGTTACCTCCAAGAAGTAAGATTATTTCCTTTTTAAAATCGTTTATTTCTATTTTCAAAATGTTTTCATAATCTTTTATTATCATCTTAATAATAAAAGAAAAAACCTTCTTGTTTCATTGCTTTTTTCTTTGTTTGTTTCTTCATTTTTTTTTTGTTTGTTTGTTTTGTTTCATTGCTTTCTAAAAAACAATTTCAGGGCTTCCCTGGTGGCGCAGCGGTTAAGAGTCTGCCTGCCGATGCAGGGGACACGGGTTTGTGCCCCGGTCTGGGAGGATCCCACATGCTGCAGAGCGGCTAGGCCCGTGAGCCATGGCCGCTGAACCTGCATGTCCAGAGCCTGTGCTCTGCAACGGGAGAGGCCACAACGGTGAGAGGCCCGCGTACCGCAAAAAAAAAAAAAAAAAATTTCAGCATTACACTTTGGCACTGTATCTTTTCTAGCCATATGTAGTTTTATTTTTTTTAATTTATTTAATTTATTTATTGGCCGCAATGGGTCTTCATTGCTGCGCGCAGGCTTTCTCTAGTTGGAGCGAGCGGGGGCTACTCTTCGTTGCGGTGTGTGGGTTTCTCACTACGGTGGCTTCTCTTGTTGCAGAGCATGGTCTCTAGGCACACGGACTTCAGTAGCTGTGGCACGCGGGCTCAGTAGTTGTGGCTCGCGGGCTCTAGAGAGCAGGCTCAGTAGTTGTGGTGCACAGGCTTAGTTGCTCCGTGGTATGTGGGATCTTCCCAGACCAGGGCTCGATCCTGTGTCCCCTGCACTGGCAGGTGGATTCTTAACCACTGCGCCACCAGGGAAACCCTTTACTTATGTTTTTATGCTAACTTTTTACCATTATATACGAAAAGGGCACAAAATTAAGAAATAGATATATAAAAGGAAAACAGATTTAAAGAGATGGCATGCTCACCATATAATGCATTAATTTTTAAAAAGCCATTATTTTCATCAGTGAATGTTATTCTCAGCTGCAATGGAAAGTAGTCCCTGATATATGGGAAATAAAACTATCAAATGTTTCCCTCTTACCTACCGATATATGCAGCTATGTCATAAGCATTATAAATTAAGCATAAACAAAATTTTAAATTATTTTATGAATTCTTAAAAATTGTGTCTTTTCCCTCGTCCAGTCCCAAAACAGACTCATACCCACAAAAAATAATAACATCCTAGACTCACCTCTGTCCTCTTCAGAGGAAACAAAGTCAATGGAAAGCATGGTTTTGAAACACCATCATCTTCTCTGTCTACTGTCCACCCTGAGTCTCTCACAAATCTACCCAGCTAAAAACAAAAAAAACACACAAGCCAAAATTTGTATACAGGACCCGTACGTACAACTAACTAAGTCTGATCCTACAATGACCCTAAGTGTTAGCAATTAAGCCTTTTTTTCTTAAAATAGAGTAACAACCACCAATAGTCTCTGAAAACTAGACTGTTCTTCACAGAAGTACTAAGATGGAGAACATGGCACAGTCCAATTCTATTTTCACCAGAACCTTATCTTTACAGAGTAAACATATGTGTGAGAGTAACCTTTATACTCTCAGAAACATTCACAAACAAATCCACCAGCACTGTATTTAAGAAGGGCACAGCAATGTTCAGGGCTGAGAAGCCTGTCAGAGTCAACAGCAGCAGTTACTCTTTTTAGATCTCTCTGTTTCAGGAAGCTCAACCACTCTAAACTTGTGAAATCAGACAAGAAAAGAAATCTGATATTACCCACTCATCCCGCAGCTCCACAGAAAGTCTGACTGGAGTTCCCCTTTAACAAATCAAAGGGAGAACACATATTAATGAGTCCAGTTTGAAAAAGGAAAAATCAAAAGAAAATAGAAGATGAGAATGAAGAGCTTTATCTACCTATAGTCTCCTTTTTGGGTCACACAGAAGGAACGAAAAAATGAAAGTGGGGGTGGGGGCGGGTGGTGAGAGGAGAGGAAACTTGAAGCTATAGAAGACCATGAAGTTCTCAGTGGTCCACTAAATGAAATTTCAAAAATGTTCCAGGACCATCACTTGCTACTTAGATGCATCTACCTCTGTGACAAATATCCAATGAGACTAAGGTTCCTTTGACCATATAACTGCTCTCTTCTATGACTATATTTCCAGTCCTAAAGAAACACCATGGTACAGTAACAGAGCATAAGCTTTTAAACTCAGTTTTGAATCCTCACTCTGCCTTTTGCTGGCTGAAAGGATCAAGTTACTTAATGTTTGTGAAACTACTTTCCTTATCCAGAATAAAAGAAACAAAACTGTTTCCTATTTCGTCTGAATATGAAAAAGACAATGAAAAAAAGTTGTATGAAATTTCAAACTCCATTTTCTTTCTTTTTTTTTTTTTTTTTGCGGTACGCGGGCCCCTCACCGCTGTGGCCTCTTCCGCTGCGGAGCACAGGCTCCGGACGCGCAGGCCCAGCGGCCATGACTCACGGGCCCAGCCGCTCTGCTGCATGCGGGATCCTCCCGGACCGGGGCACAAACCCACGTCCCCTGCATCAGCAGGCAGACTCTCAACCACTGCGCCACCAGGCAAGCCCTCAAACTTCATTTTCAATGGAACTAGGAGACTTAAATCCATGTAATGAAAGGGCACACAGGACATCCCATGTGACAAGGAAACTGACCCAGAATAATTTAACTGATCCAGACATATTCTAGTAAAATTAGACTTATTAAGCTTGGACTTCCAAAATAAGAAACAACTCCTTGGGGCAGCTGGGCAAAAAGAAAGAAATCAAGTCACCTATCAGAGGTAAATGCATTAATCTGGCTTCATACTTCTTCACAGTAATATACAATGCCATATATCAGTAGAATAAATCTTCAAAATTCTTAAAATATTGATACTTAAGAAAATAAAGTGTGAGCCAAGGATTTCATATCCAGCCTGGTATTCCTTCAAGTATAAAGACCACAGACTAATAGTTTTGAACACACTGGAACTCAGAAACTATTGTCCCCTTGAACCCAAAATACAACTGGGGAAGCAAAGACAAAAGAACCGGCAACTGAATTCACTTCACTGTAGAACTAAGATTAAAACAAATATAAAGATTAAAGTGATAAGCCAAATGTAAATTTTATAATGTGTGATAATGTAAAAATGATACAACAAACAAAAATTATGACAGTGTAGGAGAGCAGTGAAAGATGGTAGGAGACACGGTAATGCCACTGCCTAGTGGCTGAGAATCAAAAGATATTTAAATTTGACAAAAAAGTAATAGACAGATAAGCATAGGTAACAATATGAAAATAAATACTAATAAGATAATATAATTGACTAACATCAAGCACAGAAGGGGACAGATAGGACAAGAAGGAGGAAGACAGGTGCTAAACGTCATTGCTCATAGTAGGAGTTTCTCTCCAAAAGAGAGGAGTAATGGCATTTAATTAAGTTATAATCAAAAAAGTTACTACTAGAAAAAGATACAAACAACTGTAAATATCAAAAAATAAAACATAAATTTTAAAAAGACCCCATAACAAGAGACTTAAAATTTTCTTAACAGAAAACATAAAATAGCACGACAGAACTCAGGCCAAACATATATGCATAAATAAATAGGTCACATGAAAACGACTTAAAGAAAACCATAAAAACATATAATGGAACAGAATTTAAACCAAATATACCTATCATATCAATAATGAACTTAAATACAAAGTAAATAAACTTAATTCACCAATTTAAAATTTTTTCAGATGAGGCCATGAAGCAAAATTCAACTCATTCTCACCAAACTAGGAATAGAGGGGAACTTCCTCAACTTAATACAGAACATCTAGAAGAAACCTACAGCTAACATCATACTTAATGGTGAGAAACTAGCTTTCCTGCTAAGATCAGGAACAAGGCAAGGATGTCCTCTCTCATCACTCCTTTTCAACATTGTACTGCAAGTTCTAGCTAATTTACTAAGACCAAAAAAAGTGGGGGGGGAAGGTCAACAGATTGGGACAGAAGAAATAAAATTGTCTATGTAGAAAATTTAAAAAAAAAAGATGAAAAACTCTTGAAAACTGATAAGCAATTATAGCAAGGTGGCAGGACATAAGGTTAATATATAAAAGTCAATCACTTGCCTAGTGCCAGCAATAAGCAAGTAGAATTTGAAATTAAAAACAATATCATTTAGATTAGCACCCCCAAAATAAAAAACTTAGGAATAAATCTAACAAAATATGTACAAAATCTATTTGAGTGAAACTATAAAACTCTCATGAATGAAATTTTTAAAAACTAGATAAATGGAGAGATAGTCCATACTCCTGGAAAGGAAGACTCAATATTGTCAAGATGTCAGTTCTTTCCAGCTCAGTCTAAGGAGTCAATTAAAGCTCAATCAAAATCACAGCAAGTTATTCTGTGGACATCAACAAACTGATTCTAAAGTTTATATGGAGAGGTAAAAGAACTAGAATAACCAACATGATATTGAAGGAGAAGGACAAAGTCAGAGAATAGACACTACCTGACTTCAAGATTTACTATAAAGCTATAGTACTCAAGACAGTGTGATACTGATTAAAGAAAAAACAGACAGATCAACAGGACAGAATAAACAGCCCAGATAGACCCACATAAATACAGTTAGCTGGCCTTTAACAAAGGAGCAAACACAATACAACGGAGGGGAAAAAATACTCTTTTCAACAAATGATGCTGGAACAACTGAACACCCATATGCAAAAAATAAATCTAGATCCAGACCTCACACCTTCCATAAAAACTAGCTCAAATTGGCCTATAGACCTAAATATAAAATGCAAAACCATAAAACTCCTAGAAGATAACATAGGAGAAAATCTAAATGACATTGGGTATGGTGATGAGTTTTTAACACAACACCAAAGTCATGATCCATGAAAGAAATAATTGAGAAGCTAGACTCTGCTAAAATTTAGAACTTCTCTCTGTGAAAGACACTGTTAAAAGAATGAGAAGACAAGCCACACACTGGGAGGAAATATTTGTAAAAAACATATCTAATAAAGGACTATTATCCAAAATATACAACGAACTCCTAAAATTTAACAGTAAGAAATGAACAGCTTGACTAAAAAATGGGCAAAAGACCTGAGCAGATACCTCACCAAAGAAAATATACAGATGGCAAATAAGCATATGAAAAGATGCTCGACATCATATGTCATTAGGGAATTAGAAATTAAAACAATGAGATATCACTAAACATCTATTAGAATAGCCAAAACCCAAAACACTGACAACACCAACTGCTGGTGAGGATGTAGAGAAATAGGAACATTCATTTATTGCTGGTGGGAATGCTAAATGGTACAATATTCTAGAAGACAGTTTGGTAGTTTCTTACAAAATTAAACATACTCTTACCATATGATCCAGCAATTGCACTCTTTAGTATATACTCAAATGAGTTGAAATCTTATATCCACACAAAAACCTGCACATGTATGCTTACAGCCACTTTATACAACATTACCAAAATTTGAAAGCAACCAAGATGTCCTTCAGTAGATAAATGGATAAACTGTGGTACATCTGCACAATGGAATATTATTCAGCACTAAAAAGAAATGAGCTATCAAGTCATGAAAAGACATGGAAGAACCTTAAATGTGTATTATTAAGTGAAAGAAGCCAATCTGAACAGACTACATATTGTATGATTCTAACTTTATGACTTTCTGGAAAAGACAAAACTATGGAGACAATGAAAGAATCAGTTGTTACCAAGGATTGGTGAGAGGAATGAATGAATAGGCAGAGCACAGAACATTTTTAGGGTAGTAGAACTATTCTGTATGGTACTATAATGGTGGACACGTGTCATTATACTTTTATCAAAACCCACAGAATGTACAAAACCAAGAGTGGACCGTAATGTAAACTAAGGACTTTGGGTAAGAATCACGTGTCACTGACAGGATATCCCAGGATAGCATAAGAAGTAACACTGATTCTGCAACAATGTGGACACCACTGTTTCAAGTCAAAACAAAAATATTTCAGGAATTCCCTAACAGTCCACTGGTCAGGACTCCATGCTTTCACTGCCAAGGGCGAAAGTTCAATCCCTGGTCAGGGAACTAAGATCCTGCAAACTACGCAGTGCGACCAAATTTAAAAAAAAAAAAAATATATATATATATATATATTTTTTATGGCCCATGAATTAGCCATATACAGCTCTTTTGGTCTTGTTTTCTTCTTCATCCCCTCTTTCACTGGGGAATATAAGTCAAGAATTCTTTTATTTGTAAAATTATCATTAAAAAAATAGTAACAATTCAACATAGTGATCCTGAGTAATGCCTCCTGATCTGAGCATGAAACCACATCAGTTTTAGAGCCAGAAACCAACCACGTCCTGAAATACATACAGTGAGAGGTCATTTCATTCAAGGTTCCCAAAATTTGAGTCACTTGGGTGCCCTCTTTTCTGTTTCTACAATAGCTACAGACCAACTGTACTATTTACTATAAATCTAATCGCTTTCTGGCTGAAAATAAGATTATGTAAAAGAAGAGTTCTTGTTCCCGGAGCTAGTGGTGCCCTAGCTGACTGGCTTCAGCCTCAAGCCCTGCGTGAATTACGCACCCCAGTGGGCACAGACGCACCCGTGAAGGCTGAACCCCTCTTTCGGAAGCAGCTGCATCTGCTTCAAGAAGGATGTCAAGGACAGGACTTCTCATCCTGAGCTCCTAGGAAAGTACAGCTTTGAGTCCACACAGGAAGTCAAGCTCTTCCAACCATACCCCCAAGAACTTCCTATGCCAGGAGCAGAGAAGCAGTGACCACTGGGTTTGCCTGTGACTTGAGGACTGCTCAGAACCATCCTCACCAACCACTAATCCTGGGGAGGGCAGGGTACGCATAGGGAGACATTTTCCTCATTTAGTTTCTATTAAAGATCTTGGCTGCAATACCAAAAAAAGGGAGCTGTCTATCAGTACCATAAACAGAAATCCAGTATCACCAGTCATAAATTAAAAGCAAATCTAAAAATAGATAACAATGAAAAAAATAATGCAGTAGGGCTTCCCTGATGGCGCAGTGGTTGAGAGTCTGCCTGCTGATGCAGGGGTCACAGGTTCGAGCCCTGGTCTGGGAAGATCCCACATGCCATGGAGCAACTGGGCCCGTGAACCACAACTACTGAGCCTGCTCATCTGGAGCCTGTGCTCCGCAGCGAGAGGATGCGATAGTGAGAGGCCCATGCACTGCAATGAAGAGTGGCCCCTGCTCGCCGCAACTGGAGAAAGCCCTCGCACAGAAACGAAGACCCAACACAGCCAAAAAAAAATTAATTAATTAAAAAAAAATCCAGTAATAACTTTTAGGAAGAAACACTTAAACTGAATGTTAACAAGTGTCTCAAATGAATAATGAACTTGGCTTCTCTGCAGGGAGAGCGTTCAATTCCTGCTTCCTTCAACCTCTAACACTCCAGCTTTCCCGATCCACCGGGGGTCCAGAAGCAGCTTGGTATCTGTAAACAAAGTATCATCAGACCAAAACTAGAAAACTCAGGCTCTACTCCTGGCTGTAGGACCCTGGACAAGCCATTCTACCCCCGCACACCTGTTTCCTGTCAGTGAACTGGGACTAATAACACCTCCCATCGCTACTTCACAGGGCTGTTGTTCATTGTGAGGATCAATTCATGCTTTTATAAACCATAAAGCCCACACAAACAAAAGGTGGTGCTGCAGAGAGGAGTAGCAACAGATTAATCGATACATGTAAAATATTTAACCAACATTAAGGGCTTTATGAAGAATAAGAGCAGCAACAGCATTTTAAAAAATCCAACCAGTGAATGACCTCACACACTAATAAGTTTGATGTGTTACAGATGCAGTAGGACCCGAGTCCACCAACAATTCTTGCAAGCATTTTTCCCTATTAGTTCTGGGCTTTCCTCATTTAGACCCTGAGAACTTTGTGCAATAGTCAAGTCCTCCTCCAACTCCAAGCCAAGATGGGTGACTGTTAGGGCCAAGGCCAGGCTAAGGAATCAATAAAGCCGTTAATGCTCAAATGAAGAGACGTTCCTTCAGCCATCTCTCTCTGCATACAAACTGAGCTCTTTGGGAGAAAGTGTGGAACTCCAGCTGCCCAGAGGAGATGCGATTGCAGGGGAGCTGCACCCAGAACCAGTAACCAGAACCAGGAAAAACAAGCTTCTGATGTCCCCCCAGAGATAAACGGGGACACTGAATCCAGAGAAAAGAGGGGACCACTATCCTTGATGGAGAGGAAACCTGATTTAGTCCGAAGCAAGAGGGCTTTTCTAACCTGGGTGGCAATAGCACTGCCCATGTTCACCCACGAGTCCACTTGACAACAACTCCAGCAACAACTCAGGACCCAGCATCCTCCTTGGGTCTGTGGCCTTTGTGACACCACATCACCACATTGGTTTGGAATCACTGGAACACCTAACATCATATTAAAAGTAGCACGGGGCTTCCCTGGTGGCGCAGTGGTTGGGAGTCCGCCTGCCGATGCAGGGGACGCGGGTTCGTGCCCTGGTCCGGGAGGATCCCACATGCTGTGGAGCGGCTGGGTCCATGGGCCATGGCCGCTGAGCCTGCGCGTCCGGAGCCTGTGCTCCGCAACGCGAGAGGCCACAGCAGTGAGAGGCCCGCGTACTGCAAAAAAAAAAAAAAAAAAAAAAAAAAAAGTAGCACGAAGCTTCCCATTTTCATCCAGGTCCATTTAACAGTCAGATGAAGAAAAAATAAGAACTTTTAGCCTTACTGATGGGCATTTATTCTAATTTTTGAGGACACACTGAAGATCCACCAAGAATTAAAGCTCCATGCCTCAAAACGCAGATGGCCACAGGCAGAAGGGAAGGCAGGAGTGGTGCTATAAACTGGGAGCTACAGACAAGGGCATAGCCTCACCTCTGAGGGGCTCCACTCCTGTGTCAGAGAAAACTCCTAACACTGACAGCTAAAGGAACAAGCCGCTTAGCAAGGGACATGAGGAAAGGTCAGGTACATTGTACAAATGGGTCAATTCATTCAAAACAGCAGATATTCAACTATGTGATAATACAAAATATTCTATTTTTCCAAATGACATTAACAGAAAAATATTTAACACAATGTGAAATCTAACTATGTACATTAATAAAGATTAAAAGAAGACAGATTCTCCTGGTAGAAATAGCTGGTGTCATATAATAAAGTGTTTTTTTCTCAAATAATTTTTATATTTAATACCTGAGTAATAAATGTTTGTTGGAAAAAATATAAAAGTACAGAAAACAGGGAAGATAAAATCACCCATAATCTTTTCATTCAGAGAGAAACATTATTTCTATTTTGGTGCATTCTCCCAGATTTTTTTCTATATGAATATAACAGACACATTTTTAACTCAAGTGGGATCACAGTGTACATACTGTGTTGTAACTTGCTTTTTTTTTTTTAACATTTTCCATGTTCAAAGATTACACATCAACAATACTGTAAGGTCTTTCTAGCGGTGCCACAGAACAGACACAGGTTTACTCAACCAATCTCTAATTGTTGTGAATTTATTAAAAAGATAGAGGATAACCAATTTCAATTGTTAACTTTTTTTAAGTGATACATGCCTCCCAGTGAAGAAATGCTGTTTGTAAATCCATCAAAATGAATTCAGACACACTTGAAACACTCTTTCTCCTTTAAAAAAAATAAATAAATAATCTCAATAGCTGAGCAGGCAAGTCTCTTCTATCCAAATTGCCTTTAGGGATGTGTGCATTATGCTTAAGGCTGAAGAAGTTGGGAGTCTTTACTGACTGAAACTGTCCCTAAGAGCTGGGTATATCTGGGAGAAATTTAAGGACTATCCTTTTGTGGCTACAGATCCTGCCTTTAGGTTAAATTATCTTCCTTGGGAATTCACCTTCTATCATTATAAAATGTCTCTATCTTTAGCAATGTTCACTGCCTTAAAGTCTACCTCATCTGGCATTAGTGTACAGCTATAACATTGTTTTGGCTGGTGTACTGGCATAGTGTATCTTTTTCCATCCTTTTACTGTCAAATCCTTCTGTGTCAAATACCTTTTATTTAAGGTATACCTATACTAAACAACAATTGCTTGTTTAAATACCCAGATCTACAATCTTTGTCAAGTAAACAAAGTATCTAGTCCAAATGCATTTCATGTCTGAGTGAAAATGGACCATGCTGCTATTTGTTTTCTGTTCAGTCACACTATTTGTTTCTCTATCTCTCCTTTCTTACTTTCTTTGAATTGATTAAGTACTTTCTACCATTTCAATTTCCCTTCTATTACTACCTTAATTATACATGATTATCATAGTGATTACGATGGAGATTACAACATTAACAACTTCTCTTAACAATGGAAGTGCCTTCAACTCTCTCATCTTTTATGCTATTATCAAGTATTTTAAGTCTACATACATATTACACCCCCACAAGACATTATAGCAGTTGTTGTTCTATGTTCAATATTCATGCAGAATTATCCACATATTTATTGTTTGTGTTACTGTTCATTTCTTCCTTCATTTCGATGCATCCATTTAGGACCATTTTTCCCTCTGCCTGAAGAATTTTCTTTAGTATGTCTTTTCCTACAGGTCTTCTGAAAATTCTCTCTGCCTTTGTTTGTATGAAAATGGCCTTCAGTTGCCTTCATTTTTTATTTTTATTTATTTTTTTAAATTAATTATTTATTTTCATCTGCGTCAGGTCTTTTTAGTTGCATGACAGTGCACGGGCTTCTCTCTAGTTGTGGTGCATGGGCACAGGCTTCTCTCTAGTTGTGGTGAGTGGATTCCAGACCACGTGGGCTCTGTAGTTGTGGCGGTGCACGGGCTTAGTTGCCTTGCGGCATGTGGGATCTTAGTTCCCCAACCAGGGATCGAACCAGTGTCCCCTGCATTGCAAGACAGATTCTTAACCACTGGACCACAAGCGAAGTCCTGCCTTCATTTTTTAAAGATATTTTCAGAAGGAAGTGAATTCTAAGTTGACATTTTCTTCATCACTTTAAAGGTTAATCATTTCAGAACAATGTGTTTGAAATGAAAGAACAAGGAAAGTAGGTAGGGGATTAAGAGGTACAAACTATTAGGATAAAATAATCTACAAGAATATACGGTATAGCCCAAGGAATATAGCCAATATTTTATAATAATTATAAATGAAAAAAAAATTATAAATGGAGTGTATAACCTTTAAAAATTGTGAATCACTCTGTTGTACACCTGAAACTTATATCGTAAATCAACTATACCTCAAAAAAAAAAACACCTACGGGGGGCAGGGGAACCCTAATGAAACTGAGATAGTTTACCTAATAAAGAGTTCAAAGCAACAGGCATAAAAATGCTCATCAAAAAGTGAACTCTCGGGCTTCCCTGGTGGCGCAGTGGTTGAGAGTCCGCCTGCCGATGCAGGGGACACGGGTTCGTGCCCCGGTCCGGGAAGATCCCACATGCCGCGGAGCAGCTAGGACCGTGAGCCATGGCCACTGAGCCTGTGCGTCCGGAGCCTGTGTTCCACAACGGGAGAGGCCACAACAGTGAGAGGCCTGCGTACCACAAAAAAACAAACAAACAAAAAAAAGTGAACTCTCCTACACTGTTGGTGGAAATGTAAATTGGTGCAGCCACTAAGGAGAAGAGCATGGAGATCCCTTAAAAACTAAAACTAGAGTTACCATATGATCCAGCAATCCCACTCCTGGTCATATCATATATCCAGAAAAGATGAAAACTCTAATTCAAAAAGATACATGCACCCCAATGTTCACTGCAGCACTATTTACAATAGCCAAGACATGGAAGCAACCTAAATGTCCATCTACAGATGAATGGATAAAACAGATGTGGTATATATATATAGATAGATAGATAGATAGAGATATAGATAGATAGATATATATATAATGGAATATTACTCAGCCATAAAAAAGAATGGAATTATGCCATTTGCAGCAACACAGATGGACCAAGAGATTATCATACTAAGTGAAGTAAGTCAGACAAAGGACAAATATTATATCACTTACCATTAAAAAAGTGATACAAATGAACTTATTTACAAAACAGAAAGAGACTCACCAACACAGAAAACAAACTTATGGTTACCAAAGGGGTAGGGGGGAGATAAGTTAGGAATTTGGGATTAAAAGATACTATACATAAGGACTTCCCTGGTGGCACAGTGGTTAAGAATCTGCCTGCCAATGCAGGGGATATGGGTTCAATCCCTGGTCCGGGAAGATCTCACATGCCGCGGAGCAACTAAGCCTGTGCACCAAAACTGATGAGCCTGCTCTCTAGAGCCTGCATGCCACAACTACTGAAGCCTGCGTGCCCTACAGCCTGTGCACCACAACTACTGAGCCCACACACTGCAACTACTTAAGTCCGCATGCTCTAGGGCCCGCGTGCTGCAACTACTGAGCCCACATACTGCAACTACTGAAGCCCACGCGCTGCAACAAGAGAAGTCACCACAATAAGAAGCCTGTGCACCACAATGAAGAGTAGCTCCCACTTGCCTCAACTAGAGAAAAGCCCACGCATAGCAACAAAGACCCAACGCAGCCAAAAAAAAAGACACTACATATATATATATATATACACATATATATAAACTAAATAAACAACAAGGAGCTACTGTATACCACAGGGAACTATATTCAATATCTTATAATAACCTGCAATGGAAAAGAATCTGAAAAAGTATGTGTGTACATATGTATATGCATATATATATGTATGTATGTGTAACTAAATCACTTTGCTGTACACTTGAAACATTGTAAATCAACTATACATCAATAAAAATATAAATTAAAAAAAAATGTTCAATGAGCTCAGGAGAACACAGGAACACTAGTGAGAACTTCAACAAAGAATTAGAAAACACAAAAAAGAACGAATCAGAGGTGAAGAATACAATAACTGAAATTAGAAAAGTACACTAGAGGGAGTCAACAGCAGACTAGGTGATACAGAATAATGCATAAGCAATATGGAAGACAGAATAGTGGAAATCACCCAATCAAAACACCAAAAATAGAAAAGAATTTTTTAAATTACCTTAAGGGACCTCTCAGACAACACCAAGAATACTAACATTCACGTTACAGGGATCCCAGAAGGAGAAGAGAGAGAAAAGGGGGCAGAAAACATATCTGAGGAAATAATGGCTGAAAAGTTCCCTAACCTGGGGAAGGAAACAGATTTCCAGGTCCAGAAAACACAAAAAATCCCAAACAAGATGAACCAACGAGATACAAGACAAATCATAATTAAAATGGCAAAAGTGAAACATAGAAATGGAATTTTAAAGGCAGTAAGAGAAAAACAAACGGTCACATACAAGGTAAACTCCATAAGGTTATTATCTGATTTAAAAAAAAATTTTTTTGTAGTTGATGTACAATATTATAAAAGTTACAGGTGTACAATACAGTGATTCACAATTTTTAAAGGTTATACTCCATTTACAGTTATTATAAAATATTCACTATATTCCCTGTGCTGTATAATGTATCCTGGTAGCTTCTTTTATATGTAACAGTTTGCGCCTCTGAATCTACTACCCCTATATGTTCCCACCCACTCTCCCACCCCTCTCCCAGCCCCTCTCATCCCTCTCTCATCCCTCTCCCATCCTCTCTCCCACCTCCTCTCCCACCCCTCTCCCATCCCCTCTCCCCACTGGTAACCACTAGTTTGTTCTCTTTATCTGTAAGTCTGTTTCTTTTTTGTTACATTCACTAGTTTGTTGTATTTTTTAGATTTCACAAATAAGCGTTACCATACAGTCTTTGTCTTTCTCTATCTAACTTATTTCACTTAGCATAATACCCTCCAAGTCCATCCATGTTGCAAGTGGCAAAATCTCTTTCTTTTTATGGCTGAGTAGTATTCCATTGTATACATGTGTGTGTCATCTTCTTTATCCATTCATCTGTTGATGGACACTTGCTTGCTTCCATATCCTGGCAATTGTAAATAATTCTGCTGTGAACACTGAGGTGCATGTATCACTTCAAATTAGTGTTTTCATTTTTTCAGGATATATACCCAGGAGTGGAATTGCTGGGTCATATAGTAGTTCTGTTTTTAGTTTTTTGAGAAACCTCCATACTGTTTTCCACAGTAGCTGCACCGATTTACATTCCCACCAACAGTGTACGAGGGTTTCCATTTCTCCACATCCTTGCCAACATTTGTTATTTGTGTTCTTTTTCATGATGAACTATCAGAAAGAGAAATTAAGGAAACAATCCTATTTACCATCACATCAAAAAGAATAAAATACCTAGGAATAAACTTGCCTAAGGAGGTAAAAGACCAGTACTCAGAAAACTATAAGACACTGATGAAACAAATTGAAGGCAATACAAACAGGTGGGAAGAGATACCATGTTCTTGGACTGGAGGAATTAATACCATTAAAATGACCATACTACCCAAGGCAATCTACAGATTCAATGCAATCTCTATCAAAACACCAGTGGCGGGCTTCCCTGGTGGTGCAGTGGTTGGGAGTCTGCCTGCCGATGCAGGGGGCGCGGGATCGTGCCCCGGTCCGGGAAGATCCCACATGCTGCGGAGCAGCTGGGCCCGTGAGCCGTGGCCACTGGGCCTGCGTGTCCAGAGCCTGTGCTCCACGGCGGGAGAGGCCACTGCAGTGAGAGACCCGCGTACCACAAAAAACAAAAACAAAAACAAAACAAAAACCACCAGTGGCATTTTTCACAGAACTAGAACAAATAATTCTACAATTTATATGGAAACACAAAAGACCCTGAATACCCTAAAACAGTCTTGAGAAAGAAGAGCAGAGCTGGAAGAATCACACTTCTTGACTTCAGACCATTCTACATAGCTATGGCCATCAAAACAGTATGGTACTGGCACAAAAACAGACACATAGATCAATGGAACAGAACAGTAAGCCCAAAAATGAACCCACACTTATATAGTCAGTTAATCTACAACAAAGAAGGCAAGAATATACAATGGGGAAAAGACAGCCTCTTCAACAAATGGCGTTGGGAAAACTGGACAGCTACCTGCGAAAGAATCAAACTGGACTACTCTCTCAGACCATATACAAAAATAAACTCAAAATGTATTAAAGCCCTAAACGTAGGACCTGAAATCATAAAACTCCTAGAACAAAACTTAGGAAGTATGCTCTTTGACATCAGTCTTAGCAATATTGTTTTCGGGTCTATCTCCTCAGGCAAGGGCAACAAAAAGCAAAAATAAACAAATGGGACCACATCAAATTAAAAAGCTTTGGCACAGCAAAGGAACCTATCAACAAAATGAAAAGGCCACGTACTGAATGGGAGAAGATGTTTACAAGCAATATATGCAATAAAGGGTTAATACTGAAAATATATAAAGAACTCACACAACTCAGTATCAAAAAACAAACAACCCAATTAAAAAATGGGCAGAGGATCTGACTACATATTTTTCCAAAGAAGACATACAGATGGCCAACAGACACATCATGAGAAGATGCTCAACATCACTAATCATCAGAGAAATGCAAATAAAAAACACAGTGAGATATTACCTCACACCTCTCAGAATGGTTATTATCAAAAAGACAAGAAATAACAAGAGTTGGCAAGAACGTGGAGAAATGGGAACCCTCATGCACTTTTGGTGGGAATGTAAATTGGTGCAGCTACTATAGAAAATAGTATGGAGGTTCCTCAAAAAACTAAACACAGAATTACCATATGACCAAGCAATTCCACTCCTGGGCATTTATCGGAAGAAAACAAAAACACTAACTAGAAAAGATACATACATCCCTATGTTCACTGCAGCATCATTTACAGCAGCCAAGATATGGAAGCAACCCAAGTGCTCACCAATAGATAAATGGCTAAAGAAGATGTGGTATATATATACATATACATATACATATATATATATACAATGGAATATTACTCAATCATAAAAAGAATGAAATCTTGTCATTTGCAATAACATGGACAGACCTAGAGAGTATTATGCTAACTAAACTAAGCCAGAGAAAGACAAATGCTGTGTGTTTTCATTTATATGTTGAATCTTAAAAAAACAAAACAAATGAGTAAACAAAACAGAAACAGATTCAAAGATACAGAGAACAAATCAATGGTCTCCAGAGGGGTGAGTGGAAGAGAAATGAGTGAAATAGGTGAAGGGGATTAACAGGTCCCAACTACCGGTTATTAAAAAAATAAGTCATAGGGATGTAATGCACAGCAAAGGGAATACAGTCATAATATTATAATAACTTTGTACAGTGAATAATCTATAAAAATATCAAATCACTGTTTTACATCTGAAACTAATATATTTTAAGTCAAATATACATCAAATTTTTAAAAGATTAATCATTTCATTGTCTTCTGATTTTTTCTGAAATGTCAGCTGTCAGTCTTATAATAGCCTCTTTAAGATAATGTGTGTTTTTTCCCTCTGGCTGCCATTCACCAAGAAAATGAAAGACTCTAACAACTGGGGTATAAAAAGAAACACAGAGACTTCCGGGAAGATGGCGGAAGAGTAAGACGCGAAGATCACCTTCCTCCCCACAGATACACCAGAAATACATCTACGCGTGGAACAACTCCTACGGAGCACCTACTGAACGCTGGCAGAAGACCTCAGACCTCACAAAAGGCAAGGAACCCCCCACGTACCTGGTTAGGGCAAAAGAAAAAACTAAACAGAGACAAAAGGATAGGGACGGGTCCTGCACCAGCGGGAGAGAGCTGTGAAGGAGGAAAAGTGTCCACACACTAGGAAGCCCCTTCGCGGGTAGAGACTTCGGGACGCGGAGTGGGGGAGCTTGGGAGCCGCGGAGGAGAGCACAGCAACAGGGGTGCGGAGGGCAAAGCGGAGAGATTCCAGCGCAGAGGATCGGGCCGACCGGAACTCACCAGCCGAGGGGCTTGTCTGCTCGCCCGCCGGGGCGGGCGGGACTGGGAGCTGAGGCTCCGGCTTTTGGTCAGAGCGCCGGGAGAGGACTGAGGTTGGCTGCGTGAGCACAGCCTGCAGGGCGTTGGTGCGCCGCGGCTAGCCGGGAGAGAGTCCGGGGAAAAGTCTGGACCTGCCGAAGAGGCAAGAGACTTTTACGTCCCTCTTTGTTTCCTGGTGCACGAGGAGAGGGGATTAAGAACGCTGCTTGAGAGAGCTCCAGGGACGGGCACGAGCCGCGGCTAAAAGTGCGGAGCCCAGAGACAGACATGAGACGCTAAGGCCGCTGCTGCCGCCGCCAGGAGGCCTGTGTGCGAACACAGGTCACTAGCCACACGCCCTTCCGGGGAGCCTGTGCAGCCCGCCATTGCCAGGGTCCCGGGATCCAGGGACAACTCCCCCGGGAGAACGCACGGCGCGCCTCAGGCTGCAACGTCACGCCGGCCTCTGCCGCTGCAGGCCCGCCCCACACTCCGTGACCCTCCCTACCCCCCGGCCTGAGTGAGCCAGAGCCTCCGAATCAGCGGCTCCTTTAACCCCGTCCTGTCTGAGCAAAGAACAGACGCCCTCCGGCGACCTACACGCACAGGCGGGGCCAAATCCAAAGCTGAGCCCCTGGGAGCTGTGAGAACAAAGAAGAGAAAGGGAAATCTCTCCCAGCAGCCTCAGAAGCAGAGGATTAAAGCTCCACAATCAACTTGATATACCCTGCATCTGTGGAATACCTGAATAGTCAACGAATCATCCCAAATTAAGGAGCCCTGTGGATGAAAGGCTCTTGGTGCTGCAGCCAGGAGTCAGTGCTGGGCCTCTGAGGTGGGAGAGCCAACTTCAGGACACTCGTCCACAAGAGGCCTCCCAGCTGCACATAATATCAAACAGCAAAAATCTCCGAGAGATCTCCATCTCAAGGCCAGCACCCAGCTTCACTCAACGACCAGCAAGCTACAGTGCTGGACATCCTATGCCAAACAACTAGCAAGACAGGAACACAACCCCACCCATTAGCAGAGAGGCTGCCCAAAATCATAATAAGTCTACAGACACCCCAAAACACACCACCAGACGTGGACCTGCCCACCAGAAAGACAAGATCCAGCCTCATCCACCAGAACACAGGCACTAGTACCCTCCACCAGGAAGCCAACACAACCCACTGAACCAACCTTAGCCACTGGGGACAGACACAAAAAACAACAGGAACTACGAACCTCCAGCCTGCAAAAAAGGAGACCACAAACACAGTAAGATAAGCAAAATGAAAAGACAGAAAAACACACAGCAGATGAAGGAGCAAGATAAAAACCCACCAGACCTAACAAATGAAGAGGAAATAGGCAGTCTATCAGAAAAAGAATTCAGAATAATGATAGTAAGGTTGATCCGAAATCTTGGAGATAGAATGGACAATAGAATGGACAAAATGCAAGAATCAGTTAACAAGGACCTAGAAGAACTAAAGATGAAACAAGCAACAATGAACAACACAATAAATGAAATTAAAAGTACTCTAGATGGGATCAATAGCAGAATAACTGAGGCAGAAGAACGGATAAGTGACCTGGAAGATAAAATAGTGGAAATAACTACTGCAGAGCAGAATAAAGAAAAAAGAATGAAAAGAACTGAGGACAGTCTCAGAGACCTCTGGGACAACATTAAACGCACCAACATTCGAATTATAGGGGTTCCAGAAGAAGAAGAGAAAAAGAAAGGGACTGAGAAAATATTTGAAGAGATTATAGTTGAAAACTTCCCTAATATGGGAAAGGAAATAGTTAATCAAGTCCAGGAAGCACAGAGAGTCCCATACAGGATAAATCCAAGGAGAAATACGCCAAGACACATATTAATCAAACTGTCAAAAATTAAATACAAAGAAAGCATATTAAAAGCAGCAAGGGAAAAACAACAAATAACACACAAGGGAATCCCCATAAGGTTAACAGCTGATCTTTCAGCAGAAACTCTGCAAGCCAGAAGGGAGTGGCAGGACATATTGAAAGTGTTGAAGGAGAAAAACCTGCAACCAAGATTACTCTACCCAGCAAGGATCTCATTCAGATTTGATGGAGAAATTAAAACCTTTACAGACAAGCAAAAGCTGAGAGAGTTCAGCACCACCAAACCAGCTCTACAACAACTGCTAAAGGAACTTCTCTAGGCAAGAAACACAAAAGGAGGAAAAGACCTACAATAACAAACCCAAAACAATTAAGAAAATGGGAATGGGAACACACATATCGATAATTACCTTAAATGTAAATGGACTAAATGCTCCCACCAAAAGACACAGATTGGCTGAATGGATACAAAAACAAGACCCATATATTTGCTGTCTACAAGAGACCCACTTCAGACCTAGAGACACATACAGACTGAAAGTAAGGGGATGGAAAAAGGTATTTCATGCAAATGGAAACCAAAAGAAAGCTGGAGTAGCAATTCTCATATAAGTTATATATATATATATATATATATATATGTAGTTTGCTTGAGTGCAGTGTTTTTTGTTTTCTGTACTGAATTCATTAGCATGGGTCGGTATAAAATTTAGCATAGGTCAATATGTAATTTGTAAACTAATAAGGTCTTAAAAGTGAGGAATTAAGTCTTTTAAATTTAATTATTTATTGTAAAGAGCAGAATAGCATACATAAACAGGTGCCTAAGGAAAACTTGTATTCTAATATGGAACTCTCATGAACACCTTTTTTTTTTTTTTTTCTTCTAACGGTATGATAGTAGGCCATTTGATTATTTTTATGGCTTTAACTTTACAACAATGAAATATTCGTAAATTTTAAAAAGTATTTTTCTTTATTTGATGCGGGTGGGATACTGGAGAAATGAAAGGTCAAACACCTATTGAGGAATCCATACTTGTCTATATATTGTGTACTTTTATTTCAAGAACTGATTTAAAATTCCTAAAAGGATGCTATAATAAGTTATTATGCCATTTTACAGACTGAATTAAGTGAATTTCAGGGAGGTATGAAACTTGCCTAAGGCTATCCAGCTACCAAGCGGTAGAAGTGAGAATTAAATCCAGGTATACCTATCAAAAAAAAAAAACAAAAAAACAAAACAAAACAAAACAAAAAAAAACATTATGCTATATATATGGAATCTAAAAAAAAAAAAAAAAAAAAAAGTGGACATGAAGAACCTAGGGGCAAGACGGGAATAAAGACACAGACCTACTAGAGCATGGACTTGAGGTTACAGGGAGGCGGAAGGGTAAGCTGGGAGAAAGTGAGAGAGTGGCATGGACATATATACACTACCAAATATAAAATAGATAGCTAGTGGGAAGCAGCCGCATAACACAGAGAGATCAGCTTGGTGCTTTGTGACCACCTAGAGGGGTGGGATAGGGAGGGTGGGAGGGAGGGAGACGCAAGAGGGAAGAGATATGGGGATATATGTATATGTATAACTGATTCACTTTGTTATAAAGCAGAAACTAACACACCATTGTATAGCAATTATACTCCAATAAAGATGTTAAAAAAAAAAAAAAAAAAGAAACACAAATTAATTTTAACATTAACTATAAACTGAAAAAGTCACTACATTTTCCCTCCAAAAAAACATGAGCATTCCAGAGCCAGATAAAAATAATCTTGTATTTTCCCTCTACCATATATAATATAAAAACAAATATATTTATACTTTTGTCTTAAGAATGAAGGCATTTTTGAGCCTAGAAAATATGTGCTTTCATATTTTGCATAATATACTACACAGTTGATGCTTATTAAATAACACTGATTTTAGCACCAGTAATATTTAACATACAAAAATATTTTAACCCATATATTACATAGCAACTGTGTTCTAAGGTTTGCCAAATTTTTCCCATTTATATCTAACAGGCAGACTATGCCATTTTCTAATAAATGGAGAAATTTAATCCTTATTTTCTTTGTTTTTCAAGACTGGACTTTTTCAGTGTATCCCACACCTGGGGGGTCTTCTCATAAACTGCTCAGGAAGCTGAACTTAAGGGAGTCAGCAGTCGTTTCAGCACGATTCTGTCCTCCACCACGGCAGAAATCCTCATTTACACATATGGGAATAACTTGATGGACTGACTTTCATCCCTAAAGCCCAAGGATTCAAGTTGGCTTTAGGTCCTCAATGTCACAAAGTTGTCTGGGGACAAGGGCCTTTGTCAGAGGAACTCCTCAGAGTTGCTGTGACATGGTGTCACCTCCCCAGGGTGCAAGGAGCAGGCTGCTGCTGCTGGCAAATGTGCAGGCCACTTCGTCATGCTGGCTGCACTGAGAAGGCTACAACCGCAGCCTGAGGTCTATATAGGTGGATCACAGGGTCACAGGATCCTTTAAGCAAGGGTGATTCTCAAGTGAGAGTCCTTCCAGGCTGCTATATATACAGGTAGAGGTGAAGGGAAGGAGAATAAAATAAGCTCTCTGAGGGTCTTATTTGCGTACGTTCCTGGAACCGACCTTTTGCCAACTATGCCCAGGACTTCTCTCTCCCTTTTTCTGTGGTAAGGCTGGTGCCCCTCACTAATCTGAAATTAAGCAAAGGTAATCACAATCTGCATCTCAGTCTGACACATGAAGGTTCTCCTCTGTGTGCACAGAAATCCCTTGTTGGTAAGGTGTGCATACTTGAAGGTACTTATTGTATAACATAAACGAGGCCACACTATCACAAAATTGGCGATTTGTTTGTCTTGACTTTGCTCTGCAATCAATTTAAACACCTTTAAAAACAGAATCAGAGTATATCATTATTTTACTAGGTACTGTGGATTGAGGTTTGGGTAAAATAAGAGAAAACACATTCCTATTTCTCCAAAGACCACAATCCAAATTTGACAAGAAAGGCTCGTGACAGACAATATACTGCGATACGACCTATTTCACTTCCCAACACAATAGCACTGGTAGGTCAGCCATAGGCTGAAAAGATTTACTCAAAGGTAAGAAGCTCCTCTGAATTCTGACCCAAGAAGGGATCTTTCTAATCACCAAGGTTGTGCTGAGCAGTTGTCACTGGTCTTATCACTTTGAGCACATCGCTGCCTCTTTATCTATGAAATGTTTCTGAGGACATTATTCCTAAGGACTTGACAATGTTTACTTTCTATAAATCAGTGGACACAACTGCTGCCCTGACACCCTTAGTACCCAAGGTCACCATCTATGTGGTAAGTGAATCGACAACCCTCCGCCTAAGAGATGTGTGTACTGAGAGGATTCCAAAGGAAAAACAAGAATTACCTACAGATAGGGTCAAAATGCAGGAAGATATCTGGAAGACGACAGCCACTGGATTATTTTAAGGCCCAGATGGCTAAAGTCTGAGCTGACTGGACAAATAGCAAAACACCTTCTGAAAGTCATTCAGAGCCTCCTAACAGCCGTACCATTAAATTAACATCAACCCCAAAGATGAGGGAAGGAAGAAGGTCTTCAAAGTTTAACCACCACCTGCCAGGGAAGGCAGATATGGCCCCAGTTCTGAAGTTGTTGAAAAAGCGAAGGAGAAGGAATCCCAAGGGAAGATTTGGGGGAGCCCTGAGACATAAGACAACAGTGAGAATTTTTTAATGCATTTCCTGGTCCACATTCACACGTGGAACACTGGAAAGGGAAGGAACTAAAACTGAATATGAATCCAACTCCCTTCTGGCCAGGTGAAAAAGCTCCTGGCAAGAGAAATGTCTCAGAGCTTGGGAGCTAAAGGGTCCACAGCCTCCCCCTGAGGGAGGCTGTGGACACTTCGCACGACTCCAGACTCTGGCTACCCACCTAGAAGCCTCAGAGAACGTGTTCCTATGAATTCAATGTTGGGAGGGGTGGGGAGCAGCAGTGACCTGTTTACACCCCTCAAGCAGGTCTCTTCTTCCCCATGGACTCCAAGGCACACAAGCCTGTGGTCCATTGCTCCAAGCACCATTCCCTCTGCTAGTGAACCCACTGTGCTACACATACACTAGTGCACACACTTGGCTACAAAGCCTGCCTTACACATCACAGAAACAGGAGTTCTATGGGACTTTGGGAGTCAGCAGACTCGTATTTTGAAGGCTTGGTGCCTCATTAGTAACTCTTATGGCCTGAAGAAAATACACAAGAAAAAATCGGTGAAGCTTGCTTTATCCAAGCCAGTGAGCTAAGACGCTGTGAGATCCTCCAGGAAGGTGAGCAGCTCTGCTGGGTCACACAGAGCCAGTCTGTGCCCCACTTAGCAAAGTTCTGCTGCCTAGACGCAGAGGGCACAACGTTCTGATGGGAAGTTGAACAGCTGATTTCATGGTCATCTCTGTGACGTGCACCCAACACGATGAGCTACCATTCAAGCAGCTCTAAAGTGCACTGGGCCGACAGTTCATGACACTTTTCCATCAAATATATGGGGTTTTATGTTTGTTTATTTATTTATTTATTTATTTATTTTTGGTTGCATTGGGTCTTTGTTGCTGCATGCAGGCTTTCTCTAGTTGCAGCGAACAGGGGCTACTCTTCGCTGCACTGCGCGGGCTTCTCACTGTGGTGGCTTCTCTTCTTGCGGAGCACAGGCTCTAGGCGTGCAGGCTTCAGTAGTTGCGGGACTTGAGTTCAGTAATCGTGGCTCGTGGGCTCTAGAGCACAGGCTCAGTAGTTGCAGTGCATGGGCTTAGTTGCTCCACAGCATGTGGGATCTTCCCAGACCAGGGCTCGAACCCATGTCCCCTGCATTGGCAGGCGGGTTCTTAACCACTGCGCCACTAGGGAAGCCCTATGTTAATTTTTAAAATGTAGTTAAGACTCCCTCTTGCGAGAGCACCGGAATCACAACTAACTGCTGAACAATCACTGACAAGAGGACACTGCAACTCACCAAAAAAGATACCCCACATCCAAAGACAAAGGAGAAGCCACAATAAGATGGTGGGGGGGGACACAATCACAATAAAATCAAACCCCATAACCGCTGGGTGGGTGACTCACAAACTGGAGAACACTTATACCACAAAAGTCCACCCACTGGAGTGAAGGTTCTGAGCCCCCTGTCAGGCTTCCCAAACTGGGGGTCTGGCAACACAAGGAGAAATTCCCAGAGAATTAGACTTTGAAGGCTAGTGGAATTTGACTGCAGGACCTCAACAGGACAGGGGGAAACAGAGACTCCACTCTTGGAGGGCATACACAAAGTAGTGTGTGCATCAGGACCCAGGCGGAAGGAGCAGTGACCCCACAGGAGACTGAACCAGACCTACCTGCTAGTGTTGGAGGGTCTCCTGCAGAGGTTGGGGGTGGCTGTGGCTCACTGCAGGGACAAGGACACTGGCAACAGAAGTTCTGGGAAGTGCTCCTTGGCATGAGACCTCCCGAAGTCTGCCATTAGCCCCACCAAAGAGCCTGTAGCCTCCAGTGCTGGGTCGCCTCAGGCCAAACAACCAAGAGGGAGGGAACTCAGCCCCACCCATCAGAAGACAAGAGGATTAAAGTTTTACTGAGCTCCACCCACCAGAGCAACACCCAGCTCTACCCACCACCACTCCCTCCCTTCAGGAAACTTGCACAAGCCGCTTAGATAGCCTTATCCCCCAGAGGGCAGACAGCAGAAGCAAGGAGAACTACAATCCTGCAGCCTGTGGAAGGAAAACCACATTCACAGAAAGACAGACAAAATGGAAAGGCAGAGCACTATGTACCAGATGAAGGAACAAAATAAAACTCCAGAAAAACAACTAAATTAAGTGCAGATAGGCAACCTTCCAGAAAAAGAATTCAGAATGATGACAGTGAAGATGATCCAGGACCTCAGAAACAGACTGCAGGCAAAGATCAAGATGCAAGAAATACGTAACAAAGACTTAGAAGAATTAAACAACAAACACCTAAAAGAATTAAAGAACAAACAAACAGAGATGAATAATACAATAACTAAATGAAAAATACACTAGAAGGAATCAATAGCAGAATAACTGAGGCAGAAGAACGGATAAGTGACCTGGAAGACAGAATGGCAGAATTCACTGCTGTGAAACAAAATAAAGAAACAAGAATGAAAAGAAATGAAGACAGCCTAAGAGACCTCTGGGACAACATTAAATGCACCAGCATTCACATTAGAGGGGTCCCAGAAGGATAACAGAAAGAGAAAGGACTCAAGAAACTATATGAAGAGATTATAGTTGACAACTTCCCTAACATGGGAAAGGAAATAGCCACTCAAGTTCAGGAAGTGCAGAGAGTCCCAGGCAGGATAAACTCAAGGAGAAACACGCTGAGACACACAGTAATCACACTGACAAAAATTAAAGACAAAGAAAAATTATTAAAAGCAACAAGAGAAAAATGACAAATAACATATTGTCATAACAAATGACAATAACAGAGGCACTCCCATAAGGTTAACAGCTGATTTCTCAGCAGAAACTCTACAAGCCAAAAGGGAGTGGCATGATATACTTAAAGTGACGAAAGGGAAGAACCTACAACCGAGATTACTCTAGCCATCAAGGATCTCATTCAGATTTGATGGAGAAATCAAAAGCTTTACAGACAAGCAAAAGCTAAGGGAATTCAGAACCACCAAACCAGCTCTACAAGAAATGCTAAAGGAACTTCGCTAAGTGGGAAACATAAGAAAAAAAAAAAGGACCTAGAAAAACAAACCCAAATCAATTAAGAGGGCTTCCCTGGTGGCGCAGCGGTTGAGTCTGCCTGCCAATGCAGGGGACATGGGTCCGTGACCCGGTCCGGGAAGATCCCACATGCCACAGAGCGGCTGGGCCCATGAGCCATGGCTACTGAGCCTGCGCGTCCAGAGCCTGTGCTCTGCAGCGGGAGAGGCCACAACAGTGAGAGGCCCACGTACCACCAAAAAAAAAAAAAAAAAAAAAACAATTAAGAAAATGGTAATAGAAATATACATCTCGATTATTACCTTAAATGTGAATGGACTGAATGCTCCAACCAAAAGACGCAGGCTCACTGAATGGATACAAAAACAAGACCCATATATATGCTGTCTACAAGAGCTCCACTTCAGATCTAGGGACACATACAGACTGAAAGTGAGAGGATGGAAAAAGATATTCCATGCAAATGGAAATCAAAAGAAGGCTGAAGTAGCAATATTCATATCAGATAAAATAGACTTTAAAATAAAGAATGTTACAAGAGACAAGGAAGGACACTACATAATGATCAAGCGATCAATCCAAGAAGAAGATATAACAATTACAAATATATATGCACCCAACATAAGAGCACCTCAATACATAAGGCAAATGCTAACAGCTATAAAAGAGGAAATTGACAGTAACACAATAACAGTGGGGGACTTTAACACCTCACTTACACCAATGGACAGATCATCCAGAGAGAAAATTAATAAGGAAACACAAGCTTTAAATGACACAACAGACCAGATAAATTTAATTGATATTTACAGGACATTCCATCCGAAAACAGCAGATTACACTTTCTTCTCAAGTGCACATGGAACATTCTCCAGGACAGATCACATCTTGGGTCTCAAATCAAGCCTCAGTAAATTTAAGAAAATTGAAATCGTATCAAGCATCTTTTCTGACCACAATGCAATGAGATTAGAAACCAATTACAGGGAAAAAATCGTAAAAAACACAAACACATGGAGGCTAAACAATACGTTACTAAATAACCAAGAGATCACTAAAGAAGTCAAAGAGGAAATCAAAAAATACCTAGACAAAAAAAAAAAAAAATACCTAGAGGCAAATGCCAATGAAAACATGATGATCCAAAACCTATGGGATGCAGCAAAAGCAGTTCTAAGTGGGAAGTTTATAGCAATACAATCCTACCTCAAGAAACAAGAAAAATCTCAAATAACAATCTAACCTTACACCTAAAGGAACTAGAGAAAGAAGAACAAACAGAACCCAAAGTTAGTAGAAGGAAAGAAATCATAAAGATCAGAGCAGAAATAAATGAAATAAGAAACAAAGAAAACAAGAGCAAAGATCAATAAAACTAAAAGCTGGCTCTTTGAGAAGATAAACAAAATTGATAAACCTTTAGCCAGACTCATCAAGAAAAAGAGGCAGAGGACTCAAATCAATAAAATTAGAAAGGAAAAAGGAGAAGTTACAATGGACACCGCACAAATACAAAGCATCCTAAGAGACTACTACAAGCAACTCTATGCCAATAAAATGGCCAACCTGGAAGAAATGGACAAATTCTTAGAAAGGTATAACCTTCAAAGACTGAACCAGGACAAAACAGAAAATATGAACAGACCAATCACAAGTAATGAAACTGAAACTGTGATTAAAAATCTTGCAACAAACAGAAGCCCAGGACCAGGTGGCTTCACAGGTGAATTCTATCAAACATTTAGAGAACAGCTAACACCCATCCTTCTCAAAATCTTCCAAAAAACAGCAGAGGAAGGAACACTCCCAAACTCATTCTATGAGGCCACCATCACCCTGATACCAAAACCAGACAAAGATACTACAAGAAAAAGAATATAACTGACCACTATCACTGATGAATATAGATGCAAAAATCCTCAACAAAATACTAGCAAACAGAATCCAACAACACAGTAAAAGGATCATACACCATGATCAAGTGGGATTATCCCAGGGATGCAAGGATTCTTCAATATATGCAAATCAAACAATGTGATACACCATATTAACAAACTGAAGAATAAAAACCATATGATCATCTAAATAGATGCAGAAAAGGCTTTTGACAAAATTCAACACCCATTTATGATAAAAACTCTCCAGAAAGTGGGCACAGAGGGAACCTACCTCAACAAAATAAACGCCATATACAACAAACCCACAGCAAACATCATTCTCAATGGTGAAAAACTGAAAGCATTTCCTCTAAGATCAGGAACAAGACAAGGATGTCCACTCTCACCACTATTATTCAACATAGTTTTGGAAGTCCTAGCCATGGCAATCAGAGAAGAAAAAGAAATACAAATTGGAAAAGAAGAAGTAAAACTGTCACTGTTTGCAGATGACATGATACTATACATAGAGAATCCTAAAGATGCCACCAGAAAACTACTAGAGCTAATCAATGAATGTGGTAAAGTTGCAGGATACAGAATTAATGCACAGAAATCTCTTGCATTCCTATACACTAACAACAAAAGATCAGAAAGATAAATTAAGGAAACAATCTCATTCACCACTGCAACAAAAAGAATAAAATACCTAGGAATAAACCTACCTAAGGAGGTAAAAGACCTGTACTCAGAAAACTATAAGACACTGATGAAAGAAATCAAAGATGACACAAACAGATGTAGAGATATACCATGTTCTTGGATTGGAATAATCAATATTGTGAAAATGACTCTACTACCCAAAGCAATCTACAGATTCAATGCAATCCCTATCAAACTACCAATGGCAATTTTTACAGAAGTAGAACAAAAAAATCTTAAATTTTGTAATGGAGATACAAAAGACCCCGAAGAGCCAAAGCAATCTTGAGGGGAAAAAACAGAGCTGGAGGAATCAGACTCCCTGACTTCAGACTATACTACAAAGCTATAGTAATCAAGAAAATATGGTACCGGCACAAAAATATACAATGGAGAAAAGACAGTCTCTTCAATAAGTGGTGCTGGGAAAACTGGACAGTTACATGTAAAAGAATGAAATTAGAACCCTCCCTACATCCATACACAAAAGTAAACACAAAATGGATTAAAGACCTAAGTGCAAGACTGGACACTATAAAACTCTTAGAGGAAAACATAGGAAGGACACTCTTTGACATAATCACAGTAAGATCTTTTTTGACCCACCTCCTAAAGTAATGGAAATAAAAACAAAAATAAACAAATGGGACCTAATGAAACTTAAAAGCTTTTGCACAGCAAAGGAAACTATACACAAGACGAAAAAACAACCTCAGAATGGGAGAAAATATTTGCAAAAGAATCAATGGACAAAGGATTCATCTCCAAAATATATAAACAGCTTATGCAGCTCAATATGAAAAAAAAAAACAACCCCCCAAAAATGGGCAGAAGACCTAAATAGACATCTCTCCAAAGAAGACATACAGATGACATACAGATGGCCAAGAGGCACATGAAAAGCTACTCAACATCTCTGATTATTAGAGAAATGTAAATCAAAACTACAATGAGCTATCACCTCACACTGGTTAGAATGGGCATCATCAGAAAATCTACAAACAACAAATGCTAGAGAGGGTGTGGAGAAAAGGGAACCCTCTTGCACGGTTGGTGGGAATGTAAATTGATACAGCCACTATGGAGAGCAATATGGAGGTTCCGTAAAAAACTAAAAATAGAACTACTATATGACCGAGCAATCCCACTACTGGGCATATTATACCCAGAGAAAACCATAATTCAAAAAGACACATGCACCCCAATGTTCATTGCAGCACTATTTACAATAGCCAGGTCATGGAAGCAACCTAAATGCACATCAACAGATGAATGGATAAAGATGATGTGGTACATATATACAATGGAATATTACTCAGCCATAAAAAGGAACAAAACTGGGTCATTTGTAGAGACGTGGATGGAACCTAGAGCCTGTCATACAGAGTGAAGTAAGTCAGAAAGAGAAAAACAAATATCGTATATTAACGCATATATGTGGAATCTAGAAAAATGGTACAGATGAACTGGTTTTCAAGGCAGAAATAGAGACACAGATGTAGAGAACAAACGTATGGACACCAAGAGGGGAAAGCAGTGGGGGGATGGGTGGGGGTGGGGGTGGTGGGATGAATTGGGAGATTTGGATTGACATATATACACTAATATGTATAAAATAATAAGAACCTGCTGTATAAAAACAAAATTAAATTAAAAAAATACAGTTAAGTAATTTTTATTCCTCACACATACATATATATTATTATAAGAGTAACAGCCATGTCACAGAAGTGTTAAAATTAAGAGAGCACTTTTAAAATAAATTATTTGGCATGGTTGAACAATATAAAAACAATTACTTAGAACTTTTCCAGAAAACAACTCACAGCTCTTTGCTACCTCTAATTCATAAAACATTCCACTGAGTCAGGTCAAAACAGTCTCTTTTAAAGTGTCCCTTGGGACAAACCACTGGTGACTGAGAAATCCCAAGCCATTAGAAAATGCAACAAAACCACCATAAATCGCACCAAGATATTTGCCGTTCAGCCCCACTGATTCCCAAAATCATTACAGAGAAGACCTGAAGGTGTTGCTTCTTCACCTGATAACAGACATTTAAATACTGACTTTGGGCTGAATCTCTTCAGGCCACATTACTAAAGCATGGGTAGAGAGCAGTGGAAAGACATTTTTTGGTTGCATTTAGTTCACAGTAAAACAATTATGATTTCTCCTGCTTTCCTCCCTTTCTGATTTCTCAGACATAAAAAATGGAAAAAGAAACAACTCTCCTGAACCCAAGCACTGAAATATGCAGGGAGGAGAGGAGCGGGCCACCCCAGCACGCAGCTGGGTTAAGAACACGGCCATGCAGACTGGCATGAAACCGTCACAAACCGTCACTGTCCTCAAAGTCCTTGTGGTTTAGGAGAGGGAAAAAATTCAAAGAAAACAGCTGTGAACAATTAAAAAGCAGTACATCAACAGGTGCAAAATGTTCCTGTTCAAATGAAATGCACACAAGAGTGCCAAGGAAACTAAGTTCATGCTCCCCGACAGGGAAGAAGGCAGTCCTTTAAACAGCTGTTTACCTCGGGGAAATCAGGGTCACCCAGAGATGGAAACACCCCAAATTTGCACTCTTGACACAGGAAGAAAACGGCTCAAGGCCACGTCTGAACGGTACTTGCAGCCCACATCCACCTCCTTTTCACTGCACAGCTGAGGCCCGGGGGACTCAGTAAGCTGCCTGCTAGCTGGCTGTTTATGGCACAGTAAGAATCTGGAATAACTGACTCCAGTCTCTGCTGCCAGGCTAGCAAGGCAAGCGTCCTAACCCAAACAGAAAGGCCGGACACCACACGCTGACTCACTCAGTCTCTGTGCAAATAAGGACACAAAAAGCTTTGCAAGCTTGTCCTTCCCTCCAGAGACTAGAGGTGGTGTAAAATGAACACAGTAACAGATCCCTTCCAGTGGCCCCAAAATTCTATGAGGCACGTGGCCCTCTTTAGCACTTAGCCTTCAAAAATCCTTCCCTGTGTAGACCAAGCCCTGCAGCTGAATGCAAAGCAGACCAACCCCCACCATTGTTAACCAAGTCAGTAAAAAGATCATAGGTAAAAAACAAAAATGAAAAACACAAACAGAACTTTGTGTTATTTTATTACCATCTTTTTCAAGCTCTAGGCTTAAACAGTCAAAAAATGTCTTGTGGGCTTCCCTGGTGGCGCAGTGGTTGGGAGTCCGCCTGCCGATGCAGGGGACACAGGTTCGTGCCCCGGTATGGGAAGATCCCACATGCCACGGAGCGGCTGGGCCCATGAGCAATGGCCGCTGGGCCTGTGCGTCCGGAGTCTGTGCTTCACAACGGGAGAGGCCACAACAGTGAGAGGCCCGCGTACCGCAGAAAAAAAATGTCTTATAAGACACATATAATGCAACTGAGGCTTAGAGTTTTCCCCAGTGGTTTTATGATTATTTAAGATATCTCATTCATATAAATGTAATGGGAAACTTATGCAGTGTTATCTTTAACCCTGAACTCATTTTTTAAAATTTATTTATTATTTATTTTGGGCTGCGTTGGGTCTTCATTGCTGCACGCGCGCTTTCTCTAGTTGCGGCGAGCAGGGGCTACTCTTCTTTGTGGTGCACGGGCTTCTCATTGTGGTGGCTTCTCTTGTTGCAGAGCACAGGCTCTAGGCACCTGGGCTTCAGTAGTTGTGGCTCGCAGGCTCTAGAGCCCAGGCTCAGTAGTTGTGGCACACGGGCTTAGCTGCTCCGCAGCATGTGGGATCTTCCCGGACCAGGGCTCGAACCCGTGTCCCCTGCATTGGCAGTTAGGTTCTTAACCACTGCACCACCAGGGAAGCCCCTGAACTAATTTTTTAAAATGATGCTCTCCCATAGCTCCTTTAAGTACACAGCTATCCTATGGACTTTTATTTTCAGGTTAGCCCAGGCAGCCTGAACGACTAGGAGGATTTTTTCACAGCAACCTGACCATGCAGGACTCCCTCTGGACAGGCCTGTGAGCACTTCCTCCACCACCAGGCTAATCCACCACCTTCCCTACAGAGTGTGACAAGGAAACCAGACACACTGCCAGTTGTCACTGCGCCAACACAGTCAGCTTTTGAAGACCTCCATAAAGGTTATTCTGAAATCTCCCCTGAGAACACTGTAATAACCAACTGAAAACAGCATTCCATTCAGTGGTTTGCATTCCTGAGGATGACACTGGAGTAAAAGTCACCTCCGCTGGCCAATGCAAGGAGTGCCACCTATGACCGGGAAGAATAACGAGAATTGATGGACATCAGAGCTTCTCGCCACCGCCACCCTGCCTGGTGTTGTCACCAGGACACACAAGGACCCTCCCCCATGAAGGACAGTTCTACAGGTAGAGAGTGTCTCAGGGCCCGGAGGGGACTCCACTGACCCACGCTGACAAGACTAAAGTCAGTCCCCTGAGTATCTATTTGTCAGTGGGAATTTCATTTGTGTTTGTGTCCCACCCATCACAGATCCTGGCATATAGGAAGCTCCCCATAAACTCTGACTCAACAGTAAAATGGATAGATGAATGAATGGATTTGAAATGTAAAACAGGAAAGGTCATGTGGACCCTCTGCCTTCCCCGAAAATATAGTCATAGCTTTTAATTTGTTCCGATCTTGACAATAGCCCTCCTGGTAGGCACTGCTCTCCCCATTTTGTGGAGCAGGGGACTGAGGTTCAGTGAGTTACATAATTTGTCTAAGGCCACAGTAATGCTACGGGGTAGAACACAAATGTGAATTTATATCTCTAGTTCCAAAACCTGCACCTTTCCAATATACCAAATCGTCTTAATGAAAGTATGACTCTGCAAAGTTTCCTAAGTAAAACAAAAGAATAAGCAAAGTAAATATGTTCATTTCAGAATAAAAAATATTTCTCATACTGTCCACTGTAAATAATATAAACCAAAACATGTCAAAACACAAAACTTAGATCAAAACCCATCTGGGAGACTTCCCTGGTGGTGCAGTGGTTGGGAGTCCTCCTGCCATTGCAGGGGACACAGGTTCGTGCCCTGGTCCGGGAAGATCCCACGTGCCGCGGAGCGGCTGGGCCCGTGAGCCATGGTCGCTGAGCCTGCGCGTCCGGAGCCTGTGCTCCACAACAGGAGAGGCCACAACAGTAAGAGGCCTGCGTACCACGAAAAAAAAAAAAAGCCCATCTGGAAGCTGTTATTCCAGATGGAAACAGCAACTGAAGCCTGGAAACCTCAGGCCCAGTGAGGAAGAACTCAGGTCTGGGCGAATGAAGAGGAAGAATCTAGGGGATGAGAAAGGAGCATGGCTAAGGCTGCCTCCGCCCACCCTCCCTGAGGGAGAATTTACTGATTGGTCCACACCAGTGCCCATGGCCTCTCTGATCAAATCAGACTGTAAAATCTCTGAGGGTAAGAACTGTGTCTTCTACCTATATATTTTTTCTGACCAGATCTATCACATATCACAAATGTTCAAAAACAGTTGGATTAGAATTAGCAAATGAATAAATGAATGGTGAACTCTGTAAGCAAATCGAATAAAGTAAAAGCAAGAAAGACCTGACGTGCTCGCTGGCAACTGAAAGGGTTATGCTTTCTTTTGGTTATTAGAGCAAACACAGTCCTGCTCTTCCCTCTGCCCTGACCACAAGCCCAAGTGGGCCTACCCTCAGCTCCTCTCTCCATTCTGATAGTAAAGAAGTGGGTAATGCCAGTCTGAAGACCACAAACACTATCATCTTGGCCATTTATCTAGCTCTGTGACGTGTCCTGATGCATCATTCAGAGACCTGTCATCATTTTATCAATGGTTTAAAGTTCAGTGATGGGCTTCTCTGGAGAATATACATCCTGTAGAGTAAAGGCCATGACAAAGGGCAATAATCCACCCAAATTCACTCCTGGGTGTCCTCATAAATCTCAAATAGAAGCTATTTTTTTAAACTCCATGTTTGGCAGTTGGTTGGAGGTAAATCACATGGGAACTGTACATTCCACCAGCAGACCCAATGACAACTTTGTGAGCACTGACGGAGTAGTTCGCAGGCACGGACACTCTTGAATGAACGATGGCCTCCACGGGGCAGCCTTTCCTTTCAACAGTGTCTGTGAGGCAGGAAATCATGAAACTGAGCAGGATGTTCAGCCTTCATCCCACAGCCAGGCTTCTGGAAGTGCTCTGGCAAAGCTCTCTGGCACCCTCCTAAACTCCAAACCCAAAGAGCCTCACCAGGTCCCCGTCGCCTGTGCCTCTCAGAAGCACCTCATGCGCTGACAGCACCTGCCCGGCCCTCCACAGTCACCAGGACTCCACGTCGCCTCCCTCTGATCATCCGCGTCTCTGACACCCTCACCAGCATCTTTCCTCCACCGAGCCCCTAAAATTTGCCGCTGCCTGGAGTGCTGTCCTCAGCAAAATCGTCCTTGCTGAATTTTACTGACTTTACCTAAATTTGCTCACCAGTGGAGAAATGCTACCTGGACAGCAGGAAGAAGGGAGTGAAAGAAGGAGGAAGCAGGAGAGGATGGACCAGAGGCTTGCTCAACTACACCCGTGTAACTGCACCACACGGCTGACATTCAACCGTGTACAAATTTAGTTCTGGCTGTCCTGTGGTAGGAATTCAAAGCCTAACACTGAGAAACAACCTTCTGTTGCTTTCTCATTGTATTTGGTTAAATGATATACAGTTAAAAGGGCCGCCTGCTAACAGACAAGCACAGCAAGAGAACCTCACTACAGGTGACACAACAGTGCCCAGGACAGGCTGACAGGAGCCCCAGCAAGGACAAGCTGAGTCCTCAACAGATCATTCTTCAAAAAGGCAGGCACGGGACCACCCAGTGTTTTTCAAGTCTTAAATACAATCATCCCAAAGTCCATCTCTCCCATCTCTCCCACATCCCTCCCTGTGTCCCTGAGACCCAACTCTCATCCAACATTCCAAGTCGCAGAAAATGCTTACTCCACAGAGACAGATCCTACATAAGATCTTATTTTAAGTGGTCAAGATCTAAACAGTTTTCCGACTGATGTTAATTTGTTTTTTAAGGTCCTTAACATCTTTAATACATAGTATTAAGAGTGCTGAGAGCCTGCTGGAGGTGGGGTGCTATGTCCTATGAGACTCATCCCCACAAAGCAACTCCCAAGTCCTCAGTTAACTCACAGAGAGAAAACTAAAATTGTAATAAACATAACAGGCTGGCACATCTAATAAGTACTTGCAAGAGAAACTGGAACCAGACTGCACAGAGAACAACATACCTGGAATTAGATTTTCATTGGCAAATCATCCTCATCCAACTTATCAATTCCCAAAGCCACTTGTTAGGTATTTGTTACCAGCATTCTGAGGCCTCAAGAGCCACATTCAGAGCCTACTCCCCAGCAGAGCTGACGGTCTCTCCAGTGACACTGCACTGTCCACGCCAGGGGGCACATGGAGGGCAGGGCGAGTCACTCACAGGCCTCCTGGCCATGTACACCAACAAGTCTAATCCACCAGACTGAGAGCGTTTCTACTCTGGGTGGCAACTACAATCTCTTTCCAGTTATGGGGAATGGAAAAATGCAGCAAAGATATCTTATTATATTAAATAAAGTCTAGCAGAGAGGACAAAAGCAAAGTATACAGGAAACAAAAAGCAAATATAACTTGAATAACCTGTCTTATTTTGGGGAAACCAACAAAATATCTAAAACCAGCTAATCCTAAACAACAGGGTGGTTCTACAGCCATATTGGAAATTCCTTCCTAACGATAACTCAAAATCCAGAAGCCACAAAAGATTGATAATATAACCACATAAACATCAAAAACTTCAGCCTGGTAAAAATCAAAGTTAAAAGACAAATGACAAAAACTTGGAAACAGTATTTGCAAATTTCATCACAAAATCTACTTCTCTAACATATAAAACGCTCCTAGAAATCCAAGAGAGAAAAAAAAGTACAACAACCCACAAATACAAACGGCTCTAAAACTCATATGAAAGATGCACACTCACTCATAAAAATAGAAATGTAAGTTAAAAGTACATTTAGATCACATTTTCCACCTAACAGGTTGGTAAACTCCAAAACCGTGGTAACATGCTCTATTCCTGAGGATGTGGTAAAACAGGCACCCTCATCCACTGCTGACTGATGGGGTGTGCTAGTGCCACCTCAGGGAGCTTGACTGGCAATGTCAACCAAAACCACAAATGCACCTGCTCTTCGACTTGACAATTCCAGTTCTGGTAACTTATCCTAAAGGTACACTTGCACATAATTAAGTACAATGAAATTAAGCAAAATAAAATATTTACTGTATTTTGTTTGTATAAGCAATTTGGAAATAAGTCAAACGTTCATCAATAAAGAACTGGTTCAATAAATTATGGTGCATCTATTAAATGGGACACCAGACAGCTGTAAATAGGGGGAAAGGGAGGGGAGGGGAAAGGAGGAGAGAGGAGAGGAAGGAAGCTTTCTATGTGCTGATGTGAAGGGTCTCCAAACCATGTTAAGTATAAAAAGCGGTGCAGGAAAATGGGTGTGACACGTTCTAGATAAACAGAGGTGGTGATGGTCAACACACTTTCAAGTCTGTCATGAATGATTAAAATGATTCTAGAAAGATACGTAAGAAACTAATGACAGTGATTGTGGGACAGGACAGGCACAGAGTGGACAGAGTAGACCTTTGAATCAATACTTTTTTTTTTTAAGTCTTTATTGAATTTGTTACAATATTGCTCCTGGCTTTTTTTTTTTTTTATGTTTTGGTTTTTTGGCCGTGAGGCATGTGGGATCTTAGCTCCCTGACCAGGGATCGAACCCGTACCCCCCGCATTGGAAGGCGAAGTCTTAACCACTGGACCACCAGGGAAGTCCCAAATCAATACCTTTTGACAACTGATTTTATTTTTGAACCATGAGATGATATTGCCTAATTGAAAATAAAATAATAATAATAGTTTTTCACACATGACATGATAGCTGTCTTTCAACCCAGACTCCACATCAGCAAGCTGCGGCTCAAACGACTGAGTCCACCTTCCTCAGACGACCCTCTGTCTCCCACATTGTTTACAGCCCCCCATCCGCAGGGGACCCTTAACATCCTTTCACAGTACTTGGTTTGCCAGTCCTCTATCCTCAAGTCTGTTTCTATGACAAGGATTTTCAGAAAACATAAATTATTCTTGAATATCATAATTTGAAACTAAAACAGAAGGAATCCCTTTTCCTAAGCCTGCACCAGGTAAACCTGAAAGAGCTGAACCCTCTTGGGTTAATCGTGAGAGCAGCTGGCTGATCTCCTTACACTGAGTGAGTCTGAGAGACACTCATCCTACCCAGAACTTTTCCAGGAGCTCTAACCCACAGCCTGCACCGTGCTGACCTTCAGGGACATGTAAGGTCCAATGCCTTGAACAATGTCAACCAAGACTGGGGCTGAGCACAGAAACCTGGAAGCCGTCCACACCCCTAGTGGGAGAGCCTCTGCACTGGGGTCCACGACGACCACCAGGACGCAGGTGCCTACATCTTCCCCCACACCACAGAACTGCACTCAAACCTTTCCAACTATTCACCTTTACTTAAAAACCCAGAAACTACTCTCCCTGCTGGCAAACTGCACTGTCTAACAACACTTCAGGCCATAGTTTTTGCCTATGGCCTCTGTACAATCTAAGCTAGCTCCTTCTTATCATCGTATCCTACAGAACAACTAGGACCATTTTAATTCTTTTACTATTAGAACCTAGCGCCCATACATCTAAACCGTTTTATCAAGAGCTGCACAGAACAATACATATGCATCCCTTTCACAAGAGAGTTTTGTTTGTTTGTTTTTTAACTTACTCCCTCTTTTGTAGAGTCGGGGAGAGTAAGGGCAGGAGGGTCAGTTTAGAAAGATTTAGCTCATGCATAAAATAGCTTTTGATGAATGAAAAAAGGAATTAAGTCCTCAGAGGGCAAAGTTACTTTATTTCCCTCTCAGTGGAAAGGAGAAGACAAACGGGAACCCCCAAGACAGCTGGGCCTAAGGCATGCTCGCTCTGTGCTCTACTCCCGCCCGCCTGTCCTGTTGGCAAATCTGGGGTCAACAGAGCAGGCAGAGTAAGACAGCACACACCCTGGAGAAATCCAGAGAACCCCTTTATTCATTAAAGACTACCCCAACAAATCTTCTAAAAAGAAGGAACCAAAAGCTTTCCTTTGGGACCATGGCTGAGTTCTCTTATAGTCAGATCCCAGCACTCCAAAATAGAAACGGTCACTTCATATTTTCCTCTTTTCCCTCTGCAGCTGGAGGGCTAGCATGAAGTCCGGAGGGAGAGGCCACAGGGGCCCCGCAGGAGCCTCTTGCCCGCCTGCCCCTTTCCAAGGAACCACTGCAAACATTTTCCTTTCACTCCAGAGAACAAAATCCCAAAAGGCACTCATCTGCATTTGGCCTCCACGAACATCAGTAAATATATAAACTACAAATGTGAAACATCTCCCAGGAATAACAGTGCAGCAAATAAAACAATGTAAGCCTCTTTACCCTACCCCCAAATTACCTGTTCTCCTCCTCAAGAATCACTCTCCTCAGGTAGCATCAAACCATCCTGAAGCAGTTGCTTCTAACAGTTTTCTTGGAAAGTCAATACCACCCAAGCAAGCTGTTACTCCCCTCCGCAGAGCTGCTGGAAACGAGTCCCCAAGCTGCCAACACCAGGTTTGGCAAACTTCGGCTCCAGAAAACCATTAATCTCGTTATGGCATTTGGAGGTCTCAACAAAATCGCATTTCCAAATGAAATAAACCCAGTCTCCCAAACTGGGCTGCATTGGAACAAGGAAACAAACAGCAGGGAGACAGCAATGAATTACAAATGGCATGCTAATTACCAGTCTACTTCCAGAAATAGCTGAAGACTGCAGGATTTTTGCTGTTGTTGTTGTTAAAATAACTACAGCCTTTATTCTAGGGCTGGGCAAAAGCATCTGATTTATTCAAATGCTTCAGCTTCTAAACATAATCACATTTATATGTACTTATCTGGGAGGGGGAGTAGGTGGAGACAAACCTTGGGGGCTGGGGCATGGGTCCCCAGAGACAGCAGTGGGGGCCAGGGGAGAGCTGACCAGCCGTGATTAGGCACGTCTACCGGCATCACCAAACCCACCAACAGTGTGGCTGACAGAGAGGGACCCTCCTGCTTGCTCTCTCAGTGGAGCCCATCTCAGACCATATGGAGAAAGGAGGGGGGCAAAGGTAACCACATCTCGACAAAGTGTCTCAGCACTTTCAGCACTTACTCCGAGTGGTAGGTGGATGAGCAGCAATGGTGCCTAGCGAGTTTTACAGAATTTAGATTAGAGTCCTGCTTTCAAGAAACAATCTGCTAAAGAGAAAAACAGGAGAAAGTGCAAGAGCACAACAGAAACATGGTCATTTCATGCCACTGCCCTCGGTTCCCTAAGGACAAGATGCACACCTCTCCCTGTGTGAGTGCAACTCAAGGGATGAACACCTCACCCCAGATTCCTATTTGTGCTATGGATGCAGAGCCTACAGGTTTAACTGCAGAATTTGGAGTCTGAGCCCTGTTTAGAGACCAACCCACCACGCCCCACCCCTGCCCCAAACCTACTGCCACCTCCTTATGCCTCTAAATATGTCCCATCCTCCCACCCCGGCTCTCAAATTTCAGAATGTTCCAGCAGGAAGTCTCCTTCAAGCTCATCTCTTCCAGCAAAAGTTCCCCCAGGTTTAACAAAGCCATAGGAAGAGTGTTCTTGGGTCAAAAATGTTTAGGAGAGGGACTTCCCTGGCGGTTCAGTGGTTAAGACTCTGCACTTCCAATGCAGGGGGCGCAGGTTCCATCCCTGGTTGGGGAACTAAGATCCCACATGCCACGCAGTGCAGCAAAAAAAAAAAAGAGAGAGAGAGAGAGAGAGAGAGAAATTTAGGAGATTCTGGGTTAAACAACACTACAGCTTTCTTTTCCGTCAAACTTCTCCGAGCCTCTAATATGCTAAAGGTACGTTAAGAATCTCCAGGAAGGAGATCTAACAGGCAACTTTTATAAACTTGATGGACTAGAAATCTTTTCTCTTTGCCACCTCCTGAGACCAGTACTCCTCTGAGTGCCACACGCTCTCCAGCCACCTTCACTGCCGAGCAAACATCTGCTGAGCACCCATTCCAGCCAGGCACACAGTGGCTGCTGAGGACACAAAAATGGAGAAGACAAACGGGCCTCCAGGCACTCACGGCTGAGGATTCTGAGACTCTGAGGGGTGAGCGGCTCAAAGCCATGCAGATAATTACTGGCTGGTCTCAGAGCTCAAACTAGTGGCCAGCTGCCAGTCCACCACACTTTGTTCCTTGCCACATCCATCTCTGATTAGAAGAGGTGTTCAGCCATGGAAATGTGTTGATCAGATGGAGTTCTCACTCAGCCTCTCTAGGCTTCAGGTTTTCTTCTTTGTACAATGCAAAAGATGGAATCGGTGACCTTCACAGTTACTTCAAGTTCTGAAACTTTAATTTTATAATGTCTGCCTTTGTCAGTGTGTGCAGTGCTCAATCTTCCACACAAACACAAATTAAACTCTTTTTGTACAATCATTAAAAGCACACACACCAAAATATACATTAGAGTTCACTTTTACTGGGGAAGTCTTAGAGCCTCATAAGAATATGTATATTAAACAACAGTGGCTATGCCCTTTGTTCCAGATATTCAAGAACAGGTATCACCCGAAACAAAAGATTCTCTACCCACTTAGAAGCCAGCAGACCCCCACCCCTCCACAGTGTACTAAGTATACAGTGCTGACCACTTCAAGGTGTCAGCTGATCCTTTAAAATTCATTCTACTTCTACAGGTCTAAGCTCACATACAAGCCATCTGGAGCTATGTTTCATGTTGAGTGAAATCCCAGCTACAGGCTGCCCTGTGCCCACACTTGGACTCCAGAGGCAGGAGCCGCTGGTTTTTCCTGGGTAGGGCTCGGGCACCTCCTGGGGGATGAGTCTACAGAAGGGTCAACTTCTAGGTTTCCCCAGTCACCAGGTTCATCACAGCTCCCCAGGATGTTGGGCACATTACGCAAGATCACAGGTGCTGAGGGAAGGTCCCCTGTATGAGGGAAAATTCCAAGCGAGAGAGTAAATGTCTCGAGCTTCTACAAAGTCCAGATGCCAACAGGGGCTTCACTACTGCTGATGCTTCTGTCAAAGCCACTTCCCTTAGAAAAGCGTTGGTGTTTAACTCCTCAGTTGCAAACAAAGATTGCACAGCTCATTTCTTTAAGGGAAGGAAGGTTTACCTACAAATCAAATGCTTGATTTTCACTGTGCTTGATTACTATATTTTTATGCATGTCCCAAATCTGACCAGCCAGTTACCAAAATGCTCTTTGCTCCTAAGCATTTTCTAATAACTAATGAACAAATCTGACAGAATTCACTTTTATATTCCTTGAGAGTACTGACAATCTCACAGCTATTCCATGTAAGACCAAACTAAAAAGATACACATTTTTGACTACTCTAAACAATGGGCTGGCACGCAGACAAGTAGGTAGGCTGTTCTAACGTCAATTACAATGTAAAAAAGAGTGTAACCAGAATTTTCCTAGCAACCATTAAAAATACCATTTTCAGGGCTTCCCTGGTGGCGCAGTGGCTGAGAGTCTGCCTGCCGATGCAGGGGACACGGGTTCGTGCCCCGGTCCGGGAGGATCCCACATGCCGCAGAGCGGCTGGGCCCGTGAGCCATGGCCGCTGAGCCTGCGCGTCCGGAGCCCGTGCTCCGCAACGGGAGAGGCCACAGCAGTGAGAGGCCCGCAAACCCAAAAAAAAAAAAAAAAAAAAAAAATACCATTTTCAGCTGGCCTTACAACATCCTCCATCCATATCCTCCAGTGTAGGATGGGGTCTACAAGGGCAGAGGCTGCAATGAAGCCTCTCACGTCAAGGCTTACTCCACCACTTACTAAGGGTCTGACCTTAGGCAAGTCACTTAAGGTCTCTGACTTCCACTTCCTTACTTGTAAATGAAGTTTCTGAATACATATGATAGCTGTGGTCTCTTTCCCTCTAAAGAAAAAGACATAACTTCCTTTCCAGTTAATAATAATACCACAGACCTCATCCTTCTGATGAGAAAAATCTCTTGCTATGTATTAGGACTTTTTAAGAGACCATTTGTCATAATTATCTCCTATTTAAGCCATTTCTGGTCCAATCCTTCTGATGTGCTCCCAGCCTAGAGCCTCAAAGTGACAGTCACCTTGACCATCATCAGCCCTTTCAGCATGGGCAGAAACTAGGTTTAACATGTATATTCCTCAGCTTACTTCATAGAATTAAATAGCCAGAGGTTAAAAGTAGAGCCACTAGGACAAATCTGTCATTCCAACCTCAGAAATCATTTAGTGTAAACTGAGAAAGAGCTAGCACTGAACTTGTTCTAAAGGACTCCTCCAGCCCCCAGCCTGTGAGCCTGACTCCTCCAAGATCCCTAAGAAGGATGGGACAAGCTTCCAACAGTGCACGTGGAAGCAAGCTTCCAACAATTTACATGTGATTTTCTGGGACTGAAAGCAAGGTAAAATGCAATTTTTAAAAATGCTTAAAAGGAAATTTTAAAAGTAGCTTCAAAGGTGATCAGGAGAGATGACAATGACTAACGAGGTAATACTGACACCTGAAAATTCACATGCAATGTGAAAAAAATGAAGAAGGAAGGTGACATCCATCTAAGACTTCTTACTTAGTTAGGCAGTCACTTTTTAAAAGAAAAAGTATCCTCAAGTTATGATTTAATCCAAAAGTGAACCATAAGATAACTGTACTCCCATATTTCTTCTTCTGTGATACAATGAAGGACTGGTGTGAAACAATATTCCAGTCCAGCCAAGCCAGCTCATTTGTACAGGATTTGCATGTATTTGCATAACTTCTGCATGAGTAGGTGTTCTCGTCATGCATCTAAATTTTTTAAAGTATTTTTTAAGATATTTATTTATTTAGGCTGCACTGGGTCTTCGTTGCAGCATGCGGACTCTTAGTTGCAGCATGCATGTGAGATCTAGTTCCCCGACCAGGGATCGAACCTGGGTTCCCTGCATTGGGAGCACGGATTCTTACCCCCGGACCACCATGGAAGTCCCCATGCATCTAAATTTAATTAAATAATTTCCATATCTGTAAAATGCCACAAACTACTGCCGACTTAGAGAAAATGCACACACACATACACCAACACATAGGATCAGCTACAGTTTGTAGTCTACATGGCAACAGCTTCCCAGCAGCAACCTAGAAATAATGTCTTCTCTCCACCAAATTACTCTGTCCACAAAAAGACCAGGTTTCCAGAACTGGAAAACTGATTACTTCTACAGAGACCATAGAAAGGATGTAAAATTGAATTACAAGAAATGCCAACTTGTCAAAAAATACGTAACTTTGCCAAGACCTAAACCAGTGATTTCAGGTTCACATTTTCATTATGTGTCTACCTTAAAAGAAGTCAGCAATGAAGGTTCACAGTATTCCTTTGATGGGGTGCCCAAGCCCCAGAACCAAAGCACATATGGCATCTGCCTCAGGAGCCACCTCACCAATGCCCAGGAACCAAAGCATCTGCCTCAGGAGCCACCCCCACCAATGCCCAGAATTGACCTCCTAGAGTCCACACTGCCTCCACTGTCATCCCATTCCCAAGTGGCCCCTGAATTGGAAAGATCCCAGATCTCTCTCCAGTGGTCTTTGTACCCCGGAATGATCAGGGAACAAGCAAAGGGGTAGCAAAGAAAAAATCTTAGATCAAGACTGTTGATCCTAAGTCAAATGTCTAAGGACATTTCTAGATGCTAAAAATGTTTTATAACTCAAGTTTCCATCATCTATACTCATCTCAAGCCATATGATCACCTGAAGTGGCTGGCGAAAACAACAGGAATAGAGTATGGGTCACAGAATCACAAATACACACAGAACACACCCAGGAATAATGTCAGCAGCCTACTCACGGATCACCTATGTTCGCACCCAACACTGTTGTTACTGTTTGCCATCTGCTTTTGAAACACCTAAGACAATGAGCCAAGGAAAACATCAGGCCTTCAGAAATGCTGCATTATTCTCTCTATCCACTCTACCATCCAGCCAAACAGCAGCCAAATAGCTCCCTGAGGCCAGGAAACTTCTGAACCCCACCGCACTTCCTTATCACCTGCTGAGCCCTTGATGGCACACAACTAGTGCATGAGGACTGACTAAACTAAAACACCCAACGCTGAGCATTTCTTTTTGGTACCCTAGAAGGGAAAGTTTTATTTTACTGGATATTTTCCAAAATTTCATCTGATTGGCTCAAAAGTACCATAATCAGCTAGACCAACAGATCTTGGGGCAATATTTCCCTGGTAAACAGGAAATGCCCTATGCTGTGGCCTCTACTTGGCGACACCCTGTCCACCTCAAGCATAAAAAGCACGATTTTCAAAAACAGAATTGTAAGAGAGATGGAAGAGAAAATTACACTGGCCATGAGATGACACATTTCTATTCCTCAGAAACACTGCTTTGTCAAAATTCAGTAATTCTTAAAGATAAACCACATTTACATTGAATGTGATGCTCACTGTTCCCAAGAATCCTAAGATCTTAGTGGCTAAGGTTTGGAACAGAGCAGCTGCGATTCAGACCAGGCCAGTCTACAGGGTCTTCTGTGGGAGAAAGAAGGGCTGAGCCTGAGGTGAGGCAAAAGATGCCCGAGGGCCCCAGAGACCTGAGCCAGGTCCCTGCAGCTCCATTCGAGGGCGCTGTGGCCGCGAGCAAATCGCTGCACCTGCCAGAGCCACAGCCTCTCTAACCACTTCATTCCATTTGTAAAAGGCCTTTGCCAGGACTAATACTGTATGGTTTCAATCAAGTACGCAGTAATTATTTGCTGAGTGAATGCATGAGTGAACATATAAAAAGAATGAAAAAACTAACAGCCGATTTTGCCTTCAGATGCCTTTCCTGGTGGCAGAGGTGCTCTGCTGCCGATTATACTGTTCATCATTCTGTTTGCTGGAGCACAAGAGGCTGAGCCTGAGTTGCGAGGTGTGAGGACTTCTGTGAACACAGACTGGCTGGGGTAGGAGGAGGAGCAGGGTGTTCACGCACCTGTTCACACATACTCCCTGGAGGGGCCCAAACTCCATCCAGGCTTGATACACGGTCCCTTTCAGTTTTGTTTAGGTTCTTATTGCCTGGAAACTGAGAAAATACTTCAGAATTTAGTTAGCCTCAGGAAATTAAAATCCCTGTGTGTCACAACAGGTCCAGATGTGGCCCCTGCGTGGGCTGACTTTCTCAGGGGGCCGCAGTGCAGAGCGAGGCCTCCGATTTGCCCACTGATGCTGGCAGTGACAGTCCTTATGCCAGTGACTGTACCCTCTTATATTCTTACAGGCCTACCTTAGAGGCAAAGGTTTGGTATAAATCAGCTACGGTTTAAATTTAGGAATAAGAGACTTTTTCATTTGTGTGGTATACTGTAACTTCTTAGAATATACACAGCATTTGACTTTTACTTAGTTTTATATCTCACTAAGTGCTTTGCTGCTGCCCACGAATAAGCAGTAGGTCACACATCTGATGGTAGACAACAGAACTCTTTCAAGATACTGTGATTTTTGCTTCTTATCAAAAAAGAAAATACACACACAGTCATACAGAAATAAGGCATAAAAAGATGCCTAAAACAAACCCTTTTCTTTTTTTTTTAAGAATACTTGCCTGGAGAATAAATAAAGAAAATGATAAAACTGTAGAAAGCAAATAAATAGAATCTTTATTAGTTATCAATTCTAGCCAAGCAAAGTTTGGATAGTATTCTAATGGCTTCAGGATTATTTTATCCAAAATAAGTTAGATATGCGAAGAAGTAGATGTTGAGATAGTAGGAGAAGACTTAGAATATAAACATAATCAGATTAATGAAGAAGCTGCTGAAAATTCTCCAGAGAAACAGGACCAAAAGGACGGACACACACACACACACACACACACACACACACACACACAAAGAGAGAGGAGAGAGAGAGATTTATCATGAGGAGCTGGCTCACACAATTATGGTGCCTGAGAAGTCCCTCGATCTGCCGTCTGCAAGCTGCAGATCCAGGGAAGCCAGTGGTGTCAAAGGCCTGAGAACAGGCGAGCCGACGGTGTAAACCCCAGTCCGAGGGCAGGATGTCACACCTGAAGCAGGCAGGCAGGAAGCAAGAGGGCCAAATTCCCCTTTTCTCCGCCTTCTGTTCTATGCAGGCCTTCAACGGACTGGACGATGTCCACCCACACTGGGGAGGCCATCTACTGAGTCTGACTCATCTGGAAACACTCTCACAGACACACCCAGAAATGTTTAATCTGCCCACCTGCAGACTACAATGGGTGCTTTAAGACCCACTTCACACGTCACCACCTCCGTGAGTGTATCCACAAACCTTCCCAGTAGGGTGTACACGGCCCTCTCTGCCCTGGGCCCCTTCGGCACCACGTGTTGAGCGCAAGTCACTGTGGACTGTGACCAGGGACATGTTGTGGGTCTCCTCCATCAGATCACGAGTCCCTCTGTGAGGCAGGGCCTGTTTCCCAGTCATCTTTGTGCTCAAGCCCCCCAGAGGGCCAGCACACAGCTGGAGCTCTGATGTGGGTTAAAGATAAACTTTATCACCAACAGCTGGTGGTGACCCTGCTCATTGTCCCACTGCTCCTCTTCCAATAACAGCTTCTCTGTCTTCCCACACTTTTGAAAGCCAAGGTTTGCCCAGATTGAGACGAACTTCCCTATCCTCTCACCTGTTAGCTTTCTTTCTTGATTTGACCAGGCAATTCATGCTCTAAAGACAATGGAGGCGCAGGAGGGAGGGTGAGGCTCCCACCATGCACACAGACGGCGCTAACACTCTAGAAAACCTTCCCACTGCACAGGATTCTAGAAGTCATTCCAGTAAAAGTCTTGTGGAATTCTTATCACAAATAATGTACTGTTATCCATAAAAGGTCACAATTTAAAATTTTTCCAATTCTCAGGAAAAACAAGAGTCTGACCAGAAATTCTCCCGTTTTTCCTTTTTTTTCACATTTCCTGTCTGTCTCCCCATCAGCACCCCTGACAACACAAGAGCAACATGCAGGCCGAGTGCGTTGTTCCTGGAAGTTGGCCCTACCTGGAGTCTTGTGTAAGGAATAATGCTTCACTCAGAACATGTACAAGAGGCCTGCTGGCCCGAATAATATTTATTACCTCTATAGGAAAGGATAGTTCTCAATTCTATTCTTTCACTTCCCTTTAATTAGTTCACATTTTCAAATCTTGTAATTTTAAGATCACCTCCATACTTCAGCATATCTTTCTTTTGGATTCCTAATGGTGTCTAATCGAGAGTGTGCTTTTAAAAATAAGTTTGGGGAGTATTTTTTTAAAATGAGGATACCCAAAGAACTGAAAGCAAGGACTTGAAGAGATATTTGGACACCCATGTTTAGCACAACAGCCAAAAGGTGGAAGCTGACGGACAAATGGATACTGACGGACAAATGGATAAACGAAATGTGGTCTATATAGACCATGGAATATTATTCAGTCTTAAAAAGGAAGGAAATTCTGACACTTGCAATAACATGGATGAGCCTTGAGGACACTATGCTAAGTAAAGTGAGCCAGTCACAAAAGGACAAATACTCTATGATCCCACTTGTATCAGGTCTTGAGCAGTCAAGTTCCTGGAGACAGAAAGTAGAAGTGGTTGCCAGGGGCTGGGAGTGAGGGGAATGGGCATTAGTGTTTAATGGGAATAGAGTTCAAGTTTTTCAAGATGAAAATAGTTCTGGGGATGGATGGAGGTGATGATTGCACAACAATGTGAATGTACTTAGTGCCACTAAACTGTACACTTTAAAGTGGTTAAAACATACTGTTTTCCACAGCAACACTACCTTTCATAACCACCAACAGGGTTCCAAATTCTGTTATATATTTTCCACCACACTTTTTGAAAAAGGGGAGCAGCAGGATGTTTGAGAACCAATTAAAGATCAAATAATAGACAACTGATTTAAATACCACAATACTAAGTGGTAAAAAGTTCTTTTAATGATGACTCAAAAGCATCCTTATATCTTGCAAAGTACTAAAAAATACTTCACAAACCCACCTGAACCTGTAAAACAAATTTTCTCAAATGACTGAAGAATCTCAGCACATTCTCTTATTTTTATGAAGTCAACAGGGGTACCGAGAGATAGGGACTGAGGTGACAGGACATGTGGCAGCTGCCAGACTAGCACCACAGGAAGCAGAACTCCCTGCCCAGTCATTGCACTGGGCAAACATGGATCAATCCAAGCAGAGAAATAAAGAAAGCCAAAAGCATCATTATTCTTGGAATATAACTGCATAGGTGAAATATTACAACAGAACAGAACCTGCATATCAGGTAGCAACTTTGGAACTTTTAAAAAGCAAAAGTAGACACAGGTCGTGTTTGGGACGAGTCCTCCCTGCTCTAATTCGCTCTGGCTCCAGGGCACCCCTGACATCCTGCTCCGAAAGAGAGGTGCCTGGGTAACCTTCCTGGCTCCTCCGGCTCCACCCGAGGACTCAAGAGAAACATTTCTGCCCCTGGTGGACCGTGAGGCCCAGGCAGCAGGGGCACCACCCCTGACCTGGCTGAGGCACTCTCGCCCACACGGTCTTCGGGCAGCTGTAACGCTTTGTGTTTGCAAGTGATCTGCACACTTATCCAGCGATCCTGTCCCCCAAAGGCGACTGGCCACTCAGACAGAAGGCACTGAAGTGGGCACCACTGAGTAGCACCAAAGCCACGGCGAGCTGTGGATGAGGAGGTGAAGCACTCGTTGCCTGAGGTTTCCTCCACTGTCCTCTGGACAGCTGCTGGCCTATCATAATCACCCCCAAGCAAGTCGCCAGAAAAACTGTAGAGAACAAGGCACAGCAGATCCAGGGAAAGAGGGGGAAACTGCTGATTAAATGCTGGGCTGAATCCACACAGACCCCAGATGACCTGCGAGCAGCCGGCCCCCCTTCCAAGCACCAAGCTTGCGAAGGTAACCAAGCACTGGCAAGCGGCCTTCGGCAGGAACCATCCCCAACACAATATTACAGGAAGTTCAAGAAGAAAGCCCACAAAGAAAACCCCCAGCAGATGGGGTCCCCTCTTGTGTTGTCACACAATTTACTAAGCGGACCCCTCTCCTCCTCTGCCCGTCCTCTTCAATCCTGCCAACACCTCCCTCTCCCGACACTCACTATGCTTCCAAAATGATTTTCCCGAGTTAAATGAACTTTACCTTATGCTCTATTGCAAAAGCTCTTAACCTTTCTGGAGGTCAAAATCTTACCGAGAATCCCATCAAAGCCCTGGCCTTCTCTGCAGGAACAGGCACAATTTCCAGGAATTCACATATGTCCTGGGTCCCATGGGGGTTAAAAGCCTCTGCCCAGTGGTTGCCTCCTTCCATTTCCTTCCTGCATTGAATCTGAGAAACACTGGGCAACCGACCTCCATCTGTAAGAATTATGTAACTCTAACAAATGTCAAGAATCCTTCAGGACTCCTTTTGAAGGGGTGGCCCACCAAACCCGCTGGTATTAAGGCTCGAAGGGGAGGCCATCTCACAGAGATTCAGGAGGCCCAGCCAGTCAGACACTCAGAAGCCTTGGAGGACGCCCTCCCAGATGACGACCCCTGTGCCTGGCACCTGCCCTCGCACGTGCACCAGTGTGACTTTGTGGGGATCACTGAGGCTCCGTCTGCTACAGCTGGCATCCGCTGCCACAGGCACATCCTCACAAGAGCCTGACCTTGGCGAGCACATTCACACGTGAGCGCCATTCACCCGGGTGACACCCGCCGGGGCGGACGGGCAGGAAGACAGATAGGCGCTGCCCCCACCCCACGGGCTGCAGGAGCCGTCTCACCCACACACACAGATTGAGCCCACGAAGCCACATTTTTGAGCTGCTGCTGAGAATCCCATAAAAAGCAATGCTATTTCTAACCTCCTGCACCATGGAAAAATACACACGCCACCAAGCAACCCAGGATCTCTGAAAGATTTATTTTTATACTCTCCCCCATGCCCCCCACCTTTACCTCCCCGACAAAATTTTTAGGTGGAAAATTTGCTAGCTTTTTAGCAGTTTAACGCTGTGCTAGGCACTGACTGATGAAGTTGCTGTGTTTCAGTTTAAAGCGAAACATAAAGGTGTTTCTCTAATACAACTCTGAATGTCTACTTAATAACAAAATAATATAGTCTAACAATAGAAGGACAGCGTCCAACACACAGGCAGAGAAAATTCCCAAGTTCCCAGGCCACAGGCAGAAACAGCAGAGGTAACGAGGTTCTCTTCCCAGCCTCTAAGTGGTGTCCTGCCTGCTGGCCTTCCTCTTTGCATTGCTGGGTTTTCCTAACTCAAACACAGCACATGGCATCCCTGATGCCCTTGCTGAGTTCCAATTTTTCTCAGTGCCACTCTTAACCTTAAAGTGGAAGAATGAGGGAAAAGCAGTGAGATGGGGCTCAGATCTGAATCCCCTGACGCTGCACAGACATGGGGTGGGCAGGAGGAAGGGAGGAGGAGGAGGAGAGAGAGGAAGCAGGAGGTGGAAGGGCCTGAATGAGGCCTAGAGAACCCAGAAACTCTATCACAAGCCAAGAGGGACCCTGGAACTAGTCTACCTGGGATCTGTCCCAGGACCCCTCCCACTGGAAACCTTGGTGTCACCTTGGTTTCAATGTGCTCACCTTGACTTCCTTGATGACAACCTGGAAGGCCAGAGAGGCACCAACCCACCACTGCCCAGCTTCTCACACAGCCAGTATGTCTTGGTTCAGCCTCTGAATGACCCCAACCTAACTGTGAGGCAGAGTTTAAATCCTCCTTCAAGTTAGGGAACTCCCAACACAAACCTTTCATGGTTTAATCGACTTTACTGGACACTGGCAAAAATACATTTGGAGAAAATAAGCATTCCTGTAGACAGTGTAGACAGCAGAGACCTACACTCAGAGGTTATGCTTCTCGCAACACTACTGATCCTCTGTGATGTACCTTGAAAGTTTAAATTTAACACAAAGACAGAAGTTCAGGTCAGGTTGCATCACCTGTATCTACGGTTATTTTTTGACTGCTAGAGCATCTCCCCACTGGGACCACAGGTCTCACAATGCGGGACTCCCACTTGGCTCCCTGGTCCTCACCATCCACTTCAGATCCCTTAAGGACATTGAAGGAAACCAAAAAAAGAGATGGGACTTTCCCCATTGAACCTTTCACATCTGTGCTGAGAGCCAACCGGGTCTAAGTCTCACAAAGAGGACAGGAAAAGGTGCAAAAAGCTCGAATTAATGGTTTGTTTACCTCCATCCCAGCCGCTTTGTGCTTGGCCAGGGCACAGGCACTCCACCCACCTGACTCCAGCAAGATGCCCCATGAAATTACTCAGCAAACCTCCTTAGTCCTGCAAGAGGACAGAAAGCTCCGCCCCTGCTCTCTTCCTCCGATCCAGCCAGCCATGGTCCTTGGGTAAGAGCTGGCATTTCGATGGAAAACAATAACTGACATTTCATCAAGCTCCTACTACGCACTGAATGCTAAGTTAGGCATCTTCACAACAATTCCACAAAACAATTACTATCCTACTTAAAGATGAGAAAACCTGAGACTCAGAGGAGGTTAGGACTTGCCAGAGTAACAAAGTGAGTAAAAGCACAGAATTCGGGCCAAAGGCCATGTTTCCAAATATACCTTACAGATATGATAAGGCAAAGAGGGACCTGTCTTCATATTTATCAAGGTCAAATTTTTGAAATACACTTAATAACAACCTAGACATGGGGACCCAACCCGATTTTAAAACCAAGTCCAAAAAAATCCACTGTACAGTAAGACAGGCACATTCTGCAGTTAACAAAAAGGCCAGAATTCCTTGGGCCTTCCCATCCCAGCAGACAGAGCAGAGTGGTAATGCCTCCAGTCTGTCCTATCAGCATGTAGGAATGTCTCCCGGTCCAGCTGTGAGCTTTAAGGGACAGAATTTTACAAGTAACGGAACAAATATAAATTCCAGGACAATCAGCTGTAAGAACCTATCTTAGAGGTGCGAAAGCTCTTACAACACCTCTGAACCCAAGTATGTACCTGGAAATGACCTGTACTGTACCAGGTGACATGCAGTTCTGCAGAAAGGAATCTGTTCTTAACCACTGTTATGTTCAGAAGGAGCAATGCACTTTACTTTTAATTTAAAATCCATATACAGTAATGTAGTCAAGAAAAAGTTTTCCATTACCAATTCTGAAAGTTGCTTAAAATAGCTGACAGAATGAGGTAACTCCATATACGGGAGAGAATAGGGTAGTTATGTAATTTGCAAGATTTCTACTTCTGTCAAAATTCTGCAAATCGAGCTGCATAGTCCTTAGGGGCAGAATCAGTGGTGTGTTCAGTTACCCAGTAGAATTCTACATGAAGACAGTTCTAGTTTGTGGTGGGCAAAGTCAAAGAGGACTACATCTGAGATGATGATGAGAAACCACGCTGTGTCCACACTCTCTCTGGCTCTGGTGTAGACAAGCTGCCACCTCCTGCTTCAAGCTGGTGGTGGGTATGCCAATTTATGGAAGAAAAATGGCGCACCTCAGCAATACCATGTCTGGGAAGGTAAGGGATTCTCAAACATCACACTGTCCTGTCAGGTAATGAAGAACCACGTGAACGAAAAGTGTTCCATCAGTCACTGACCACTGGCGAGGCATGCGGCCTGAGTGCCCCCCACAGAAGCTTACCACCGACGCTGTGAGACCCTACTGAATGGGCTCCACATTTGCATATCCCTGACTGTGAAATCCACTCAGGAAAGAACTACGTAGGAACTGCACCCAACAGTGACTCAGGGAGTCTGTTAAGTACAGCATGGTTCTGAGCACCTACAATTTCAGGAAGCTTCCAACCTGTGAAAAGTCCACATAAGTTCAAGGGTCTGTGTGCCTTAGTGAGGAAGCACATTAAATCCCTCGTGATTCTCCAACTGCCTCATCTATTTCCAACAACCACCATGAATAAAAAGGCTTGGGTAAGCTCTGAAAGCCTCCGGGGGATCTCCATCAATCATTTCCTCTGACAAAAGTCTCATTGAACTCCTCCTAGTTAGCAGGCACTGTTTCAAGCCCTGGAGGAAAAAACAAGTGGGAGGGAGGGACATTCTTGCCCTTATAAAGCTTACATTCTAGTAAGGAATATGGCATAAACAATGAGTCATGCCTGGCACATTAAAAATTTAGGGAAGGGACTTCCCTGGTGGTGCAGTGGTTAAGAACCCCTCTGCCAATGCAGGGGACATGGGTTCGAGCCCTGGCCTGGGAAGATCCCACATGCCCTGTAGCAATTAAGTCCGTATGCCACAGCTACTGAGCCTGCGCTCTAGAGCCCGCAAGCCACAGCTACTGAGCCCGCGTGCCGCAACTACTGAAGCCCGCGCACCTAGAGCCCGTGCTCCGCAACAAGATAAGCCACCGCAATGAGAAGTCAGCACACCACAACAAGAAGTAGCCCCCACTCTCCACAACTAGAGAAAGCCGCGCACAGCAACAAAGACCCAACACAGCCAAAAATAATAAAGAAAATAAATAAATTTTTTAAAAATTTAGGGGAAAAGAACCTTATGTTGTATAGAATGTTTTTACTTTGCTGAAGACTCTCATATATTTCTTCATTTGATGTTCTCCACAGCCTGGCAATTAGGCAGGACAGGAATCACTAAAATACTTAAGAGTTGACAAAATAGAAGCAAAGAGAGGTGAAGAGACATGCTAAAGGGTAAAGCTGGGCAGGTAAGCTGAGGCAGGTAGGATGCTCCTGGTACCACCCCCCGCCAGGCACCTTCACTAACTGTCCCCAACTGGGGCTGGCTCTGAATTGGGCTTTGGGTCTGAGGATGCGCAGAGGTGACCAAAACATGTGTGTCATCTAAGCTTCTACTTCCAGATACCCTGAAATTTATACCCCAGGCCACTTACTCCCCACCCTTCAAGAAGAAACACACAGGAACACAAACACAGCAAATTAGGAGGTCAACGCTCCCCTACAGTACAGATCACGTGTGCTACCAACACACAGAGAGGAAAACCTGCTCACTTGCTGTTACAACAGCCAGGAGAGAGAGAAGCTGACATCCGTTCAGTGTGCACTACATGCCAGGTGCTGTATGAAGCATGGTGGCTCATCACGTCCCACGGCAATCCCGTGATTATTCCCATTTTATGAAGTTGGAAACCAAGCAGAACAAAAAATTTAGAATGAGAAAGAAAGAATCCCGTTTCTCACCAATCTTAAATGTTTTTAAACATCTGGGTATTAAATGCTCAGGCTCAGCAATAAATAGAAATTGAATAGTAAGATTATTTTCCTTCAGATATTCTAGTAAATCTAGAAATATGTATTTTATATACATTCACAGCCCACTATGAATACACTTGGGTATTAAACAAAAAAGAAAAGTCACATTTAATCTGATATCATGCAACTTTCCTCCAATCAGAAAAAGTTACATTGGGAAGATAGTTTTTGCACCTTGGAGTTGGGACCCCTTTCTTGAGAGGGACACAATCTCAGAACAGTCAGTGCTGTGACAAGCTCTGCTTCACAAACATTATCAAAGAGAAGAGTCTCAAGCTCTACTCACCTTTTAAGCTGTTATGAAAACTGATGCGAGTTCCTGAAAACGGTCCAATCAGGAGACGGCACTTTGATGTTACAGATATAGAGCTTGAACCGCTGAAAGGAAAAATAAAGAATTCCAGTGAACCATTTCTTGGTTTCTTTAAGTGTACCATCCCCTTCTCCAAGTTCTGAAAAATACTTGAGGACTTTCACAATAAAAGGCACAGATACCAAAATGAATAAAATAAGCATCATATAATAAACAGAAGAGAGAAGACCCCCAGCACACAATCTGGGTACGGGGTATGACTGAACTGGGGATAAATTCTCCAGCAGCCACAGGGCCACAGGTTCTCAGCTTCCAATCAAAGGACACACATTTGTTCCTTCAAAGTCACACGCTTTTTCTTCAACGAAGGGTCATGAACATGTAATTGACAATGTCTTTATTGGATTAGGGATTTTTTAAATTATAGACATCCTAAATATGGCTGTCTTAAGAACCCAAAGTATCTTGTCGACCACATGGATCCACCGATCCTTAACTATAAAGGGAGGCAGGCCCAGCAGCACTTTTTCCTCCCCTGAAACACATGTTTAATTTTGTGGGAGCAACAGTGACCCCTGCTTAGTGAAGACCTAGCTAAGGTGACAACTTCCGTGATTGTGTCTGCTAGGCTATCTTAACCCCTGCCCTCCACCCTGTTGGCAGGACGTCCTCCCGACTCTGTTTGGTTCCAGTTCACACAACCTGTCACCAGCATCCTCCTCTCAGCCTGATGAGTACACTGTCCTTCTCGCCACTCCAGGTCATGTCAGGTGACCGCCTCATGCCTGACAAAGCAGTTCCAGGTAAACTCAGTTGGCTCTGCCTCAGATGGCACAAGCACCTCTCAGCATCCAGCTGGCCAATGTGCAGGATTACACTCTGGTCCAAGGGTGAATAAGCCACCATCTGTCTAGTTTGTGTGCTGCAATGTACTCTCCAGGAGACTTGCCCCCCCGAAGCATGTTCCTGCCATATGTCACTCCTGAGTGATCAGCCAATGCTAAGACATTCAGATAAAAAATGACTGCGTCTAGCCAGAGGACCCCTGTGAAATTCCTGTGGACATCCACCCCAAACATATGAGCCAGACACCCCACTGTTTTTATATAACTCCTTCCTACCAAAGTGGTGAACCTACAGACATTACTTTGTCCTCCTGACTTTTACCTATACTGAGAGAAGAAAACAACCCACTTCTGACTTTCCGGATGATAGTTTTATTATTCAACTGGGACTACTCTCATCAGTCTTCCTGAGATTCAAATGCTGATTTTGAGGGAACAGAAGTCAGTGGAATAACCAGAAATGTATGTAGTCGATAGAATTCTAAGGTGACCCCCAGTGGGGCCACACCTTTGCATAATTCCCTCCTGTTGAGTGCAGGCAGAACCAAAAGAACATGACAAAAGTAAAGGGATGAACCAAAAGAACATGACAAAAGTAATGGGATGCCATCCCCTTGATCAGGTTACGCTATGTAAGACTCCACGTCAGCCTACTAGAAAGTGAGGGACTCCCTTTCTGGCTTTAAAGAAGTGAGCGACCATGTCTGAAGGGCCTGGAGGCCACATGGCAAGGAAGTGCAAGGGCCTCTAGGAGCCAAGAACAGTCCCCAGCTGACAGCAGCAAGGAAATAGGGACATCAGACCTACAGCTACAAGGAACTGAATTCTACCCACTTAAATGAGCTTAGAAGTGGATTCTTACCACACTCACACCTCCAGAAGAGAACACAACCGGGCTGAGAGTTTGTCTGCAGCCTTCTGAAATCCTGAGCAGAGAACCAACTAAGCCATTCCCGCACTCCCAACCCATGGAAACTGTTAAGATAATATGTGAGTATTGGTTTAAGCTGTTAAGTTTTTGGTCATTTGTTTTGCAGCAATGGCAAATAAATTTAATTTGGCAATTAATTAAATATAGGAGTATATAAAACACATATGTATATATTAAATGCACACATAACTAACACATCAAAACAGCCCTCCCTACCTGCCTCATCCATCCATAAGCAAAAACTCATTTCTCCTACTTGACTATGAGCTCTCTGTGGGCAAGAACCAACATCACCATGACCCTGGCATCACCAAGACTGTGAAGAGTATGTGGCACGTGGGATGCCCTTAATATATTTTTTTAAATAAGCCAAATTAAAAGAGTTATGGGGCTTCCCTGGTGGCGCAGTGGTTGAGAGTCCGCCTGCTGATGCAGGGGACACGGGTTCGTGCCCCGGTCTGGAAAGATCCCACATGCCGCGGAGCGGCTGGGCCCGTGAGCCATGGCCGCTGAGCCTGCGCGTCCGGAGCCTGTGCTCCGCAACGGGAGAGGCCACAGCAGTGAGAGGCCCGCGTACCGCAAAAAAAAAAAAAAAAAAAAAAGAGTTATGATTTGTCAATCTCTCATTACTGCAATAAGGCCAAAACAATAGAATTTGTGCAATCCTTCAAAGCAGAGCTCAGAGCCACAAAATTAATGTCAAAATAGGTGGAAGATACTAAGCCTCGTATTCTACCCCCAAATGATGAATGGACAATTTCTCCGGGACTGGTTATGTCATTTTACCTGTGAACCTGAGTCACTGCTTAGAAATTTCGCTCTGCAGTTGCCACGTCAGCCAAATACCCTTGCCCCTTCTTGGGCATTTAGCTGTCAGCTGAAGGTTAAAAACAAAAAAATTCCCTAAGAAAATTTCCGAAGTAAAAATGTGTGAATCACTCTTTTTTAAAAAATAAATTTATTTTTATTTATTTATTTTTGGCTACATTGGTTTTCGTTGCTGCGCGCTGGCTTTCTCTAGTTGCGGCGAGCGGGGGCTGCTCCTCGTTGCGGTGCGCGGGCTTTTCTCACTGCGGTGGCTTCTCTTGTTGCAGAGCACGGGCTTCAGTAGTTGTGGAGCGTGGGTTTCAGCAGTTGTGGCGTACGGGCTTCAGCAGTTGTGGCTTGCGGGGTCTTGAGTGCAGGCTCAGTAGTTGTGGCGCACGGGCTTAGTTGCGCCGCGGCATGTGGGATCTTCCCGGACCAGGGCCTGAACCCGTATCCCCTGCAATGGCAGGCGGATTCTTAACCTCTGCGCCCCCAGGGAAGCCCATGTGAATCACTCTTAATTTTCCATTTGTATTGATAATTCATTCCCAACCACAACGGAAAAACCTGTGTAGGTCAAATCCCCTGACTCTAATTCTGAAACAAAATGCTAACGTCAACTTCATGACAACCTATTTCAAAGGTTCTTTAAGATTTTTTATTTTTAAACTGCTGATTTGTAATTCTTTTAAGCAAGATTTTATTTAAGCTCTGCTTAAAATAAAAGTTGAATGCATAAATCATCCAGTTTCTGCTATCCTCGAGAGATAAATTATTGGTTTTTTAATTACAAAGAATATTGCAACTCAAGTTGTGTCTATTTTAGATGTCAAAAGAACTAGTATAATAAAAGAGAGATTTTAAAATATTCAAATCAGTTAAATTACTGAAGGGAGTACAAAATAAAAACTCCATTCATTACAGAAGCACATCATACTCTCTTAAAATCTATATTCAAGATCTTATTATAAAAAAGAAATCTTATTATATATTCCTACTCCCTCATAAATCACTCAATAAACCTGAACATTATCTCCAACGTTTACCCCTTGGTGCTCAGCCTCTCAGGCAGCAGAATGCTCACACTCAAGCCAAGAAAAACTAAAAACACCAGTTCCATGACATATGAGGCAGAGAATTTCAATAAACTCACCACTTCTCGGCATAATTTTAACTCTCTTGGGCCCATCTCTATGTGTGAAAATAGCCAATGACCCACAGCAGGGAACAGGAGGGGTCACTGAGCAACCCCTCCCCAGGCAGAGGAAGAAACAGGCCCAGAGGACAGAACCCACCCAGTTCCCTCCACACTCATCTCTAGTTAAGTGCAGGCCTTTTCCATCATCTCACAAAGCACAGCTCCACACAAAGCCCAATGCTTCAGGGAAAGAAAACTGCGCAAGAATATTACGCCCACACCCAGGAAACTAAGCCTTTGCGAGAGTGGTTCACTCAAGAGAATTAGTAAGCACAGGCGCTCATACAAGGAGCTGGCGGCGGTCCTCCTGTACCATGCCCCGTGCTCCGATCACCTGCATGTGGTCCTGCGGGGCTGAGGATATCACCAGCCCCAAACCGCCTCCTGAAAGCCACCTCCTGACCCGTTTCCAGCAGTCAGTGGCTACAGCTGGGGAGCCGGTAAGAAGCAGGGCGAGAAGCGGCGGGGCGCTGGTATCCCTGCTGAGGAGCACGCGGACAGAGCCCCTCGCACGGGAGGGGCCCACACGAGGGGCAGAAGGCTGAACTCACGGGGAAAGTGAGGCACGATCCTTCTTAACCCTCACAACCTCCTCGCTTTCTCTAAGGTAACAGAATACTGAGGTTGGGAGAGAAGCCCGGCCGCGGATCCTGGGCCCCAGGACGAGGGGCCCCTGAGAACATGACGTCCCCGGGGACAAGGGCAGGGTCTCCGCCATGGGCGGCCGGTCTGTGGGACGGGGACTAGCACGAAGCCGTAGGTGTGGACTTCAGTTACGGAGAGATGAGGGAAACAGAAGGCCTCTCCTACCTAAACTGTCGCGGAAGGCAGAGGCGGCCAGTGGCACGGCCCGAACGGACGCAGGACCAGGCGCAGGCCGCATCCGGTCCTCTGACCACGCAAGGGTCGTTTTCTCCCTGGGGCCAAGCTGTTCCAGAGCAAATGGACCGAGGTGGTGCCGGCCTCCTGGGAGCCAAGCCGAGCCCAGGGCAGCCCCTGCACAGGCCGGGCCCACAGCCGGAGCTGCCTCCAGAGAAATGTCGGGCCTTCTCAGAGCAAACAGCCGGTCACCTGAGGCGAAACTGCACAGGATGGTGTCCTGTCTCCGTTCCGCTCCGGACCGACTGCCTTGAGCTGTTCAGAAGCTCCATCGCCCAACCTTACACAGGCCAGAACCACCCGTTAGGGAACCAGGCCATGGCCACCAGGGAAACGCTGCACTGCGAAGCCACACCATGGCCGACATGGCAGCCGTGCGGCGCTTCTGAGGCGTGCGCAAGCACGCAAGCACACGCACGCCCCCAGGGGAGCGCGCACACGGGGGCGCGCACGCATTTGCGCACACGCAGCAGGGTCTTAAAAGCCCTTAGGGCGGAGCCTTCCAGATCCCAAAAGCCATACGTAAACGTTCCGAAGCCAGAAGAACAAAAGTTTTCAGCAAAGCCAGAAAGAGCACCTTAAGGAAACATCAAAAAAGATGCTGGTTTCCTTTAAGTGATGTTCTGGTCCAAGGGGGTTAGCTTCCTGCTTACAACTGACCCTTGAACAACAGGGGTTTGAGCGGCAGGTCCCCTCAAATGCGGGGTTTTTTTCCAGCTTCCTCTTTACAGATCTTTAAGGTCACTAAGTGTGGGGGAAAATCTGTGTTGGAGTAGAGGTCACAGCGTGAGGAATCAAAAGGAGGAGGGTCCGAGTCCTGATTCCACTCAAACTGTTCATCTTCCTGCCCTTGGGCCGTTACCCGTCCATCCCTTTGTTTCGGGGGTAGTTCGCGGGTTGGCGCCCCAACCCCAGAAGCTTGATTTCCAAACTCAAGGGAAGAAGAAAGGCAAAGCCCGACGCCTCCACAAAAGATCACCAAGCACTTGAACGAAAGTGTGACGAGGACCGCAGGACGTCAAGGTCCTTCTCTGATCTGGAGCCGTGCTGTCTGGTGTCCGGGCCTCCTGGAAGGACCTCTCGTCCAGCTGTCCTCTGTACAAGAGGCCTTGCACACATCCAAATGCAGATGCTGTGGACCACGTGGGTGGGCCAGAGTCCTGACCCCCAAAGGCTGGGTGGGGTTGGGGCCACAGCAGGCTCAACCCAGGCTGGGGAAGCAGCGGCATTTTGAAGACCTCTTATGTCCCAAACTTCCTGCAACGTGCTCTCAGAAAATAAGGAAAACCTAGGTTGTCATTCCCCTGATAACCCAAAATGTAACGGGAAGCAGGACAGACACAAGCAAGCCTGTGCTGTCATAATAAAATGTCAAGACCGGTTTTCATAAGCCAGAGATAAAAACTGTCCTCCACTTTTTACCGACCTCTGTTAATAGTTAACATCCAAAACAAACCCAGTTCTTGGTAGAGAGCTGTTCCTATGAGCCAGGTCCCTGGTCCTGGGAGGGAGCGGATGCTCAACACCAGGAAGAGACGGGAGGCGGGAAGCAGCAAACCGAGCGCGTCCAAACCCACCCGAACCCCTGGACCAGCATCAGGCAGGCAGGTGCACGAGTGCCAGATGCGACTCAGCCTCACTCCCACCCCCGGGCACCTGGGGGTGGAGGTGGCCAGACTGTGGAGGCGCCCGTGCAGGCGGGGTGAGCGGGCGCATCCCCGCAAGGCTGGAAGGAGGCCAGAGGTTGACGGGGGGTCTTGGGACGAGGTTCCAGAACAAGGACAGGTGCTGATCAGACTGAACGCAGACGAAGGTACCGGAGATGAAGTCGGAGAGGCCGTGGGCCCGGGGCTCGTATGCAGTCGTAGGGACTGGCTTTGACTGGAGAGGAAGGAGGAGCCATCATTCCACAAGGGCTTCCACACCTCAACAACCGGGCCCTGGGCCAGATGGCTGAGGCCACGGGAAGAGGCAAAATCAGGCTCTTCCACCCTTAGTGGCGGCTACGGTCTCTATTCAGTGGACTGAGTAGTGGGGGCCTGGGAGCCAGCATCCTGTTGGCTCCTCTCCACCCTTTACTCATACAGATGCTGAGCCTTCACCGCAACCAGAGATACAGGAGGTCCTAAAGGTGTCCAAACCAGCATGAAGCAAATTAAGTTCAAGATCATTTTAGTCTTGACTATACCTAACTGAATTCTAAATATTTAAGTCTATCAACGGTAGTTATGCTAGTTCTATATTAACTACAAAGGTTTGAAAATCATAACATCCTATTTCCCAACATTTCTGAACAGCAAAAAAATGTTTACTGTTCACTGCTATCTAGATACGAATTTGTCATTTTGGTAAATTGAGCCAATAATAAACATCTATGCTTGGTCTTTCTCCTTCATTAAACTACATAGACTATATCTTGTAATACTTCCTCCATAACCCCTCCATAATATTAGTCACGTTGTACTTTCATTTTTAATGCAATATATGTGTGCATGTATATGCATACACACCTATATACACATGCATAATATATAAATACACATGCATATATATGTGATAGTAAATATTTATATATACTTATCACATGTATAGCTTAAAAGTTTCTGAAACTACTCAGCCTTACTATGTGACCTACATTCCACCTTCCACTGCAAGTCACTTTTTTGAATTGCTGGTTGTGAACTAATGAGTTCATGACCTGCCAATTAGTTGGGAGGTAGTTCTCAAACCCTGGTTGGGCACTTAAATAACTAAGGCACTTAATTAATGACTATTAATGAATTAATAACCCCATGTTCATCACAACATCAGCTGTCCCCTCCTGTCCCCCCTACCCTCCCAACCCACAGAGAAGAGCAAACTCAAGTCTACCAGGAAAACTTTACGGTATCCTGAAGAACCATCCCTCACAGCACAGCCCTGCAGACTAACCAGAAAGCAAAAAGGAGCCAAACAGAAGTCATCCATCTGCATAATCTGTGCATAAGCTCTTCACATAAAGTCTGGGATCCAGTATCCTGAAATAACTTAATGAAAACACATTCTACTGCTAAAGGATCTTTGCCTTTGGCTTTCAATGCTTCGATAAACTTGTAAATGGTCATTAAAATAGGCCCAGCATGGGCACTACTTTGTACCCTAGAACAGGACAGATTCACACTCAGTTGGTCTGCAGTGAGCCCCAAGAGTCTGTATTTCTTACAAGCTCCCAGGGGTCCCACTGCGGTGACCCAGTAACAAAGCACTAGACAGCCCTGGTTGTTGTCAGGTCAAGATCCCCCCTTAGCCCCCTAATAATATGTGTTCATTGCACAGCGGACCCCTCAGCAGAGAGCACCTGCTTGAAGGCAGGTATTCAGGTGACACCCACAGCATGTTCATGTTGGCTTCAGGTGACGGGAGCACCACTGACGGTGATGGAAGGGCCACCTGGCCAGAGTGGAGGTCAGCACCCAGGTGAGGGAGTGAAAGAGTGCAGGGCCAGGCCCAGTGTAGAAACCTATAAACCGCCCAAGAATGAAAAGAGACATCTGTTTGTAAGTAACTCAGACACAACAACTCAGATACACTACACGTGAGCCACGTTCCATCAGATGGGCTCGCGAGAGCTGCAGCAGCTGGAAAACGTATGCTGATGATGAAACCATTGTTCAAAGAAACGTCCATCTACCCCATTTTATGTGAAAGAAATACAGATGCTCCCAATACTCCCATGTTAATCAATCATTTTAATTGAAAATAGATACATGGTTCTACTACCTCATTAGAGGTCAAGTTCGTTAGAGGTCAACGTCTGGTGGTAAAGACTGGTTGGTCATCAGCCAATTGCTTATATTCCATTAGGTCACAGTTTTTTCTTAAAAAATTACCACACTCCTCTTCATTTTAGACTATTCTTAGAAAATATTTCCCAACATTTTCTCCATGAGATCATCAAAAAATAACTATTGAAGTTGAAATTCTACCCACTTGGAAGCAACTATTAACCAACTAGAGCCTGGACATACTGTTCTACATGCTACTGAATTAATAAGGATAAAAATAAAATTCCAGAAAACCTACACAATTCAGCCTTCTCTTATTTGAGGCCATGGAGTCTTTCATCGTTCTTGCGGGTTTCATTAAACTAAGCACAGGACACTGTAAACTGATTTGCTAGTTTCCATACTTGCTGCCAAATTTCCACTTCTGCAAAACCGATTTCAACCAGAAAAAAAAGTAAAGCTAATCTTCTAGTTCTTCACATGGTCCAATTTATTCAGAATGTGGGGTAAAAAGTTGGAAGAAAGGAAATCAATCGTTGGCAAATAATGCAAATGTTAATTTATTACCTTTATTATTTTAATCACTACATTGTCTCAGATCATTTCCTCCTCTGAGTTCTGGAAAGCTTTAAAAACATGAACACTGCCAAACAATGACCTTGTTATAAGCCAAAGTTCAGTTATTTTAAGGAATTTACTACCTTTTAGCTGAAGGAGTTCTCCTGAAAATCCTTCCAAACCACTAACTTTGTTAAGAATTTATACAGGTTTACAATATAATACTGCATAGCTTCTAAACGTTTTAGAGTTTTACTCTGTGCATTACTTTAGCCTTTAACAAAGCAGTACAAGCTAAGATTAATGACATAGGTGAGGGGAGGGGAGATAGGGAAAGCAGGAAGTGACTTTAGCACAGCAACGCTAGTTACAGAGAATCAAGCCAAGGGCAGGATGCGATGTGTGCGGGATGCTTCAGCTGCGAAGTACCAGAAGGAAGAGTAGTTTTGAAAGCATAACATTTTGCATCCACTGACTTATCAAAAATCTCCCTTCCTCAGCGTCTTCAACGGTAAACTCAGATAAGCACCAAGTTTTCAGATCCTCAGATGAAATTAAATCCACTTAGCCAGAACCCAAACAGCTGAGAAATTCAAATAATTGGAATTTTTGTGAGAAGGAAAATCATTACAACCACAAGACCTTAACACACAAAACGACTGGCCAACTTCCCAGTTACAGTGGCTGCCAGGACCAGGAGGGAGAGGGGAGAGGAAGGGAGGGCCAAGCCAAGAGCAGAAAGCCACAGGAAAGGGACCAGATGCCCCCATTTGGAGAAAACTGAGGCATAGGGAGAGGAACAGACTGAGGGGAAAGGCCAGGAGTCAGCCCTGTCTGCACCCATCCCCAGAGGCACAAAGTATTCTGCCACTGACGAAGATCACAGAAATCATCGTGACGCTGGGGGCTCAGCTTGAAAAGCACGAGAATAAAAAGTCTGGTGAAAGAATGCCCTGGTCTGCACGAGACTTAAACGCAAACTCAGAAAGGACAGTTAGTTTACATCCATTAATCCCATACTTCGCCACCTCCCTCTTCCCTTTGACATCCATAAATTTGTTACAATCTGCCATACATAAAATAGGTAAGCAACAAGGATTTACTGTATTAGCACAGGGAATTGTAGCCACCGTCTTGTAATAACCTATAATGGAATATAACCTACAAAAACACCACAAAAACAAAACCGAAGTACTGTGCTGTACATCTGAAACTAACACAATATTGTAAGTCACCTATACTTTAATGAAAAAACACAAAACAAAAAACCGACAGTTAGTGACTCACAATCCAAAGCAAGCCACTACCTGGGCCCCAGCACTGCCGCTGGACGCTGCTGCTCGCACAGGGGTGGCCCCAACCTCCCGAGAGCTGACAGACAACGAGGATGAACGGGGACGAGGCTGAGGGGCACCCACGTCTGAAGGGAGGGTGGCTGGTCTCAAGCTACAAGGCAACAGGAGCCAGGTCTGAGCGCAGGGAAGCATCCCAGGCATGTGAGCTGCACAGGTTGTTTTTAGAAAGTGAATTATCATGCGTAGGCTACCCCTGGAAACCTCCACAATTCCTGAGAAAACTGTCCTTGTTCTGCTCAAATCCCACCACGTGTGAAGGGGGACTGGTGCTGCTGCTTCCAAACAAGCGAGACAAACCACCTTCTGGTGACTGTTGTGCTGCAGGCCTGTGTGTGCGCACACGCCTCCAGGGGCTGCAAGTACAGTTTCCAAAAGTAACAAACATTTCTTTGATAATTTAAAAGTGCATGACTCTACATGATCACATGCAGAAGCTGTTTCAAATACACTTAATTATTGGGGTCTTTTTGCAAATACAGGTGTAACTGAAGACCGTGACTCAATTTCAGAAGTCATCTCTGTAACTCAGACTTGCAGTCCGAGGAGCTTCTACTAGCCTCCCGCTTGCCACAGGCACCCTGCTGACTGCGGCCAAGACCTCGGCCAGGACTCGGGAGATGAGGTTATTCCATGTGCAAGAGGATTTATTGGGCAGTAAGCACAGAAGATTTTCAATCTCACTGAAACAGAACAATTGCAGTCAGATTTGCTCTTACTCAGAATTCCGTTCATGTCAATTCTACAACCAAGTCAGTGACTCCCACCCATTGGGGTTGGGATGAAACTGTAGATAATGCCGGAAGGCAACCCCAAGAAGGGAGGGGCCAGGAGCCCTGCAGGACCTCCCGGCTGAGTGTACTTTAAAGCAGCTCCCTGCTTTCCATGTACAAGCTGTCGCCAGCTACCATCTCAATGTGAACATCACTTCGGCAGCTTTCCTTTGATCTAAGACCACTGTTTGGCAATTTAAAAACATCTCATTCTCAGCCACGCCCAGCAGAAGCCCAGACCTGGAGTCGGCAGCCACCGCAGACCCTCATAATTCTTCCGGCCTCTGGACACAGCACCATCATGCAGGAAAGAAAAGAAAAGGCGAAAGTCCCAGTGTGTGGCCTTCCTCAGTCTGTGGCATGCACTGCCCAGACTATCTGAGCAGAAGAATAAAGCAAATGTCCTGCCCTCAGGGAGCCCACCATCTGCTTGGGAGTCTCCAGCCTCCAGCCAGTAGCAGGAAGATTTAACACTTTGTAGCAAAATGGCCTTTTATGCTTCTGGGTCCAAAGGGACCCAGAAGGGGGTGGGGTCTGGGCAAGTGCTACTCCCTCCGGCCCCGGACCCCACCTCCTGGGCACTGTCTCAGCTCCCCTGAGTCAGAATCTCTAGGAATCTGAATGTCAACAAGCTCACCAAATAATTCATCAACATACCGACATGTGGAAAACAGAGGTCTAAACACAAATTAAACTGACCTGAGGGAGGGAGGGAGGCAGGCAGCTTAGCAGTCAGAGGTGGGAGGAGATGCGGGGCTCGGGGCAGCTGAGTGAGGACTGACACCGAGCCACCCCGCCTGGGTGACCCCAGGACCCACAAAAGACCGAGGAAGCCACTGGGGAGGGGGGAGTTCACATCCTGGGTACACACTCCATCCCCAAATGACTGAGGGAGGCCCTCTTACCTTTCCTGGTGATGTAACTGCTCTGGAAAAACAGAGAAGAGGCCTGCCCTGCCCTGAGTGTCTGGAGCAGCTCATTCCAGCCGCTGAAGATGAGCCTAGAGGAGCACGCTCCTCTCCAGGCGACATGCGGCTGCACAGCCAAGGAGGGTGGCCTCCAGACAGAGGGGCCAGGAAGGGTGTGGTCCGTTGGGTGGCGCTAGAGAAACAGGGTGCCACAGGCTGCAGAGGGAGCGGGGCCCAGAGAAAGAGCCCCAAGCCAGGCCACTGTGACCGCATGGTCAGCTGAGTGTCGCTCTGGGGGTCCCAGACCAGGAGCATCAGCTTCCCTGGGAAACACATGAGAACAAAGTCTCAAGCTCCACTCGCCACCTGCCAATTCAGAAACTGCATTTTAAGGAGCCCTCCAGGTGATTCTGACACACACTGAAATCTGAGATCCTCTCGCTAAAGCACATAAAAGACACTCAAGGAGGGGAGAGAAAAACTAGACGTCAAAGGCACAGCGGTCTTGGAACCTCCCTGGTGGCGTAGTGGTTAAGAATCTGCCTGCCAATACAGGGGACACAGGTTCAAGCCCTGGTCTGGGAAGATCCCACATGCCGTGGAGCAACTAAGCCCATGCGCCACAACAACTGAGCCTGCGCTCTAGAGCCCGTGAGCCACAACTACTGAAGCCCACGTACCTAGAGCCCGTGCTCCCAACAAGAGAAGCCACCGCAGTGAGAAGCCCGCACACCGCAACGAAGAATAGCCCCCGCTCGCCACAACTAGAGAAAGCCCGCGCACAGCGACAATGACCCAACGCAGCCAAAAATTAATTAATTAATTTAAAAAAAAAAAAAAAAGGCACAGTGGTCTGTCCCGAGGCTGTTGCGAAAGTCCAAGCAAGAAACACTGGGACTCGAAGGCAGTAACGAGTAAGAATGGAAATGGTCAGGTGAAAAAATACTCAGAAGTAAAACCACAGGACTTGGTGACACGGAGATAGACTAGACGTGCAGGAAGGAGGGGGCAGAGCCTGGCTAGGCTACCCAGCTTTAGGTAAGGCCAAAGAAAAGAAAGCTTTTATGTCATTGCACAGACAAGTCCTGCCAACGTCTGCCTCAACTTTGAAATACTCAAGTCTGTTACAAGCCACCTTGGGATCCTCCAGATTCAGGAAGATTGTACTTTAAATGCTTTTATACAACAGCACAGGTGTGACACGCACTCAGGTGTCTTCTCCAGCTACATTCTCCAGCAAGGATCTCGAGAAGCTTCATAAACAGAAATCAATCCAGATTCAGTCTTGGAAGAAGAGAAAGGCTACAGAACTTCACACAATCCAAGTGTAGCCACTTGCAGAGAAAAGTAGGAAACAATGCTTGACACTCACCCTAATTCTGAATAGAAAGGAAACAGCACATTGTCTAATACAAAACACATGTTAAAGGCTTCTCTGCCCAAGAATGTCATTTACCCAAGTTATTGGGCTCAGGATATGTATAAAAAACGTCCATTCTTAATTAGCTACACTCATGAAGGACACTGTGTAACTGAACAATGGCAAATACTTCAAAAATCATTCATTTCTGGCTTTATAAAATGATTTTACACTTATCATTAAATTTGGGTGTGTCTAATGTTCTGAATATTCTCTTTTTGAAGAGGAGCAAGGCCCACTCTGAGGATGTGACTCCAGGGAGCTGGGAAGCCATCCAGTCTCCAGGCCGCATCCTTCCCTCGGCGGCTTAGCTGGGACCAGCAGGACCATAAGGCCTGCCTCCTCCTCACTGTGCCCGCCATGCTGAGCCGCAGTACGCCTGGCTGGAGGCCCACTATCTGTGAGCGCAGCCATCCATGAAGAGAGCTCGCAGGGCCGTCAGGAAGCCAGAGAAGGAACGGGGAGGGCAAGCCACCCAGCCCAGAAGAGGAGGCTCACTGGGGCCTCAGTGGTGCCTGCAAACGGCTGTGGGACCCACGTGGAAGGAAAGCCAACCTGCTCTGAATCACAGGCACGTTTCAACCCATCTGCACTGGCCTTGAAGGGGCGGTGTTTGAGGTGATGAGCTCCCCATCAGCAGGGAGGTTCCAGCCATGGCTGGAGGGCTCCTTTTAGTCAAGTGACAGGACAGAGGGACGTCACACTGATGGTGCAGGTGACGACTCCTGTCCATGAGGCAGAAGGTCAAAAAAGACAAGGCAAGTCCTGGAGAGAAAGACATCTTTGCAGAGGGAAGGAAATCGTGGGAGAAAGAAGAGCAGCAACAAATAATCGGTCAAGTCCAAGATGCTACACGGAGCATCTCGCCATTTGCCACTATTGTCATGTGCAAATTTGTGTTTGTGTAACAAGTTTGTGTAAAACCACTACTACTCAGCCATTCGTCAAGCAAATTTGAGAAAGATTTGCCAAGTGCTCTAATCCATGTTAGCCATTTATGACCAAGCCAGGGTCCTGGGCAAAGAAGAGCTGGGGGCGTGCCCTGTTCACAGACATCCAGGGGCGTCAGCCAGGAGAAAACGTTAGCTGTTGTGCTCAAAAGAAGCTGAGGGGCTTCCCTAGTGGCGCAGTGGTTAAGAATCTGCCTGCCAACGCAAGGGACACGGGTTCGAGCCCTGGTCTGGGAAGAAACTACATGCCGCGGAGCAACCAAGCCTGTGCGCCACAACTGCTGAGCTTGCGTTCCACAACTACTGAAACCCACGCACCTAGAGCCCGTGCTCCGCAACAGGAGAAGCCACCGTGTCACTGCGCACCGCAACAAAGAGTAGCCCGCTCGCTGCAACTAGAGAAAGTCCGCACGCAGCAACAAAAACCCAAAGCAGCCACACACACACAAAAAAAAGCCTTATTAAAAAAAAAAAAAAAAAGAAGAAGCTGAGGCAGCAAAGACACATCTACCGGCTGTAGTACAGGGGCCGCTCAACGGCCAAGCAATGACCTTCAATAAAAATCAGCATGTGCTCTCAGGAGGTTATTCAAAAATAAAGTATAGCCTTTTCTCTTAGAGGGGAAGATGGAATGAGTACCCCTTGAGTTGTGTGAACAGCACAGACAGACAGGCAGGATAAGTAGACAGAAATAGATATAAATAACAGATAAAGATGATAGAGATGATTGATAGATAAACAGACAGAAGGTGGATATAAATAGATGATAAAGATGACTTAGATATAAAATCAGAAAACAAGCTAAAGAAACAACTGGAAGAAAATGAATCAAAAGTGTATAACAACATAGGACACACTTAACAGAACATTCTAAGGCTTGTGGTTCCTTTCACTTAGTGCCCCTCTAAGAGCTACAACTGTGGGACGTTTCAATATTAAGGTTCATTTTACCCAAAAGTCAATTAGAAATTAGGAAGTACCCACAAACTATGCAAATTCACCTTTCATTGAAGGAGGTGTTATGGGATTATACAAGCACTCCAGGAAAACAACAGCCTCCAAAACCAGAGTACATTTCAGGAACACACGGTCATCCTGATCTGAGGATAATATGACAAACTGCAACCCCCCTGCCCCAGGGGTCACTTGTCTGTGTCTAGGGGTGAACAGCGGCAGACCTGCCCTTTCTGCACAAAATTGTGAGTCTCCTTCAGAGAGCATTTTCTGGGACCTTGTTTTACAGAGGTTAAAAGGCCAGTGGTTCTGACCCAATCCTTTCTCTGCCTCCTTTGAACACTATCGTATCCAGCTAAGGAAAGAGGAAATACGCCTCTGGACAGACCAAACCACGGCCTTAGTAACAGGCTAGAAAGAAATATTATTGGCCTAAATACTGAATTGATGAACAACAAATTTATCAACTGCAAACTTCTATGAGGTGTAATCAGATCACAAAAGCTTTTAAGGGACCTGGTAAAAGAAAGGAAAGGCAATTGTGAGAAAGAATTTAACCTTGAGGGCGCCCGTGACAGAGTCCATACCCTGAACTTCCCTCTAGTCATGTTTAAACATTTGTGTAAAGTCAGACAGAGGAAGACAAATACTATATGATCTCACTTATATGTGGAATGTAAAAAAATACAACAAACTAGTGCATATGACAAAAAAAGAAGCAGGCTCCCAGATATAGAGAACAGACTAGTGACTGGTTACCAGCTTGGGAGTGGGGCAACACAGGGGTGGGGAAGTGGGAGGTACAAACTATTGGGTATAAGACAGGCTACAAGGATGTATTGTACAACACCGGGAATATAGCTAATTATTTTTATAATAACTGTAAATGGAGTGTAACCTTTAAAAATTGTATAAAAATTTTTAAAATTAAAAAGAAAGATGGGTTTCGGACAATGGAATTTCTTTTCTGAATATTAAGTAAACAACAAGGAATAGAAGCAGACACTGGAGCTCTCACATCTTTTCAGCTGCTACCTGGCCAATGTATGTGTGCTAACTTTTTTTTTTTTTTTGCGGTACGTGGGCCTCTCACCGCTGTGGCCTCTCCCGTTGCAGAGCACAGGCTCCGGACGCGCAGGCTCAGCGGCCATGGCTCACGGGCCCAGCCGCTCCGCGGCATGTGGGATCTTCCCAGACCGGGGCACAAACCCGTGTCCCCTGCATCGGCAGGCGGACTCTCAACCACTGCGCCACCAGGGAAGCCCAGTGTGTGCTAACTTTTACTCGCTATCATCTGTCAAAACTGCCACCAGCACTGGAGCAGGGTTTCCCAGCCTCGGCAGTACTAACATCTGGGGCTGGATAATTCCTTGTTGTGGGTGTGTCCTGTGCACTGTAGGACGTTTGCAGGCTCCCTGGTCTCTACCCACCAGATGCCAGGAACACGTCCCGACTACCAGTTACAACAACCAAAGATGTCCTCCTGACACGGGGAGGCAAAATCGCCTCCAGTAGGATCTGTGTTATAAAGCCTCCAGAGCCACAAAAAGCACCCCTCATGATGCTTAGTTTCTCACCATTCGAGGCCCCAGGCTGCACTCTGGACCCCAGGACGTTATCTTGCAGATGCCTGCCATGAACAGGTGGGTGGGTCAGGGCAAATCCACCACCATGAGTGCCACCTTCTACCAAAGGCCAGTCTAACACACGCGACCATAAAGGAACAAAGGCAGGCGTGGGATTCCTCTCCGGCCGTCAGAAGAAGGGCTGCATCTCAAATGCATGCCTTCACACCGGGCTTCTGGGGACCGCTAAAAGGGAGATTTTCAAAACAGTCCTTTTCCACAGGAGCCAGGCCTCTTCACTCTTTACCATTCAATTCACTAGGTCTCGAGGCCTGGGGCCCGGCCCCTGGCCGGCAGGTCACCCGCACCCCACCCACGGCTCCCCGCTGCTCCTGCACTTAGCAGAAGCACCTTTAACTAGAAATGATTTGTGACAGCTCATAAACAGCTCTGAACACAAACCACTGTCAAAGGAGGTATTAACAAATTTGCACTTCTGAGCTCCCACACAGGCAATTTTCTCATCATTCTGACAAGAGAAACGTTTAAGGAAAGCGCAACAAACAGTTCTGAGATCTATGGGCAAGGTTTTCCAAATAAGCGCACCAACACTCGTCAAACAGCTATTGCATTTCAGCAATTTCCTCTCACCCCAGCAGGTGCAGCTGCGACACAGGTGCCAACACCTGGGCTCCCCCTGGGCAGTCCCCCTCCTGACCCTTTCCGTAGAAGAGAGAGGGCTCCCTCCAGCGTGCCAACACCCATTCCGGCTCACCAGGCTCAAAGCATCTGTGGCTGCCAGGCCACCAGAGATGCCGTGGGGGTCCCTGCTCACAGCAGTCCTACGACCCGCTGGCATCCAGGGGATTTAAGCCTGGATCCCTGGGGAGATACTGCCCCGAAGCAGGACTTGCCTCACTCAGCCCCTCCAGTCCCCGGGACCCTGTTAGGAGGTAGATTCTGACCGTGGGTAGGGGTGGGGACCAATGTGCATTTCTAATCAGTGACTCAGATAACAGAGGCAGGAAAGGGGCCTGAATTTAAGAGGAGCGATTTCTACTCCCAACACAGAGAGGCCCCACCTCAAATAGAGAAGGAGGTTCCAGAGGAAGGAAGCAGACTTAGATCCACCCAGCCTCCCGCTGCTGTTCGGGGCGCTTCCCGGATCTCTGTCCCATTGACACATAACCGCTGCTCTAATTCCAACAGCACGCAGGGCTCTGGAGCTGTGTGGGAACATGGCGCCCTTTTCCTGGACTTGAGACTGTGACAGCCTCCTCTTCCTTGTCCCAACATCACCCAGAGGCCCCGTGAGTCCTAAGACAAGACACTGCTGTCCCAAAGCCTGGACCAGCTCCTTCCACAGAGCCCTGGGGGCCATCCAGGACTATGCATGCACAAGTGCACACGTACAAACATGCACACACACATGCCTGCACACGCGCACCTGGGCGCCCTCCCGGCTCCTCTCCCGTAGCACAACCTGCAACACTCAGACAAGCTTTGGCCTCCAGGCCTTTGCACAGAGCTCCCTCGGCCTAGGATCTTCCCAAATGCCATCTGGGCCGCTCAGGGGTCCCTGCTCAAATGCCGCCTCACTGAGGAGGCCTGCCCTGACCCCCAGCCATGGAAACCCACCTTATGTTTAACAGTAGAGGTTTTGAAGTTAAAAGAATCAGGGGGTTTTCTTCTAAATGTTCTGTTCTCATCTCGTTACCTGTGAGCATGTTTGCTGGTTCAGGTCACTCTGGCTAGAGTAGCGCACATCCTGTTTCATCCCAGCCACGAATGGAAAGACAGTTTTGGACGTGGCTGCGAGAGCAAACTCCACGGCTGGAGTTCTAGGCCCGGCTCTGCCCCAGGCAGCCGAGCGGCCCCCAAGCAGCCCGGCCCTGTCTGCCCCCGGCCTCCCTCTTCTGTGCCCGGGAGAGCCTCCCCACACCCCCTGCCAGTCTCCCCACTGCGGCCAAGAGAAAACAGTTCATCATCCACTGCACAGTCTCAGGAGGGGAAACCCTTAGCCAGCCCGGCACCCAGGCAGCTCTCCCCCACTGCACATCCCTCCCAGGGAACCAGGGGACCCCTCCCATGTTCATGCCCTCCCGGCTCTCCCAAGGGGCAGGTCCACCTTTACTCACAGTACTGCCTGGTCACCACGCCCCCCCACCTGACGGTCAGCTCTGAGGCAGGCTGAGCTCACAGAGCGTAAAGGGACAGGTACAGCCCTGTGCCCAGTCAAGAAAGTGTGCTCATTCCTACAGAAAATGAAAACGTGATAGATTCTGATCAGCAGGGCTTTAGGAGAATATTAGAAAGACTATTCTGAATTCCAGGGTGTTCTGTTTTCGATGAATCCATTCCTCTTTCCTTCCTGCCTGCAGGATTTACAGGGCAACACACCACACCTCCCCTTACCAGTCATAATCAACCCAGAGGAATCTGCCTGCTGAAAACAAATCAGTCACAAGAAAGATATCTCAGACACCCTGATGCCAGTTTACCCTGCAGGCTTGGGAATTCCTTCACAGAGTGGGGAAAAGGAGAAGAAAGAAAGGGCTTTAAATATCCCTCTTTCTAGATCCACATTAGTCTCTAAAAAGAAATGGAGGAAATGACACTGTCAGTGAAGACCTGAGCGTGTTCCTGCTGAGATGGCAGAAGACACAGGAGGCTGTCTGCCTCCCCCACAGAGGCTGCCTCCGGTCAGGGGAGGCCACTTCCCCAGGATGGCAGCTCCCTGAGTCCACAAGGCTGCAATGCCCATCGCTTCTTCCTTCCTTCCGTCCTTCTCCTATGACACCGACAGTGCATCCAGGCGGTGCCCCTCTGGGATGGGGCCCAGGCCAGAAGAGGCGGTGGCCAGGAGCATGCAGGCCAGGACCCTGGGCCCTGGACCCCCGGGTGCACATTGGTCTTACACCATCTGTGCCCTGAGGCCTCGAGGCCCAGGCAGAGGTTTGGAAAATGAGCAAAATGCCAAGACACAAAATAAACAGAAGAAAAGCCTGACAGGACTACACGACACAATGCCAGGAGCAAGGACAGCCCCTCCACAGACCCCCCTGCAGACCCCCACCCCCCATGCAGGGCCCCCCCCAACCCCGCCTGACTCACACACCAGCCCATGGCATCGCAGTTCCTTGCCCCATGTAGTTCAGTGGTTGCCACACGCCTCATGATCGTCCAAGGCTCCACCCTGTGGGGTGTGGACCCGGTCCCATGAGGACAGTGTGACCCACACTTATGTGACAGATGCTTCAGCATCTACCCATAAGGAACTCCTGACACTTCAGATGATTAAGTGTAGACGCCGGGCCTTGTCGCCCGCTTCCTGATGCACTAGGACCCACCAGGTTGGGTTTCCACCCACAGTTGCAACATCAGCAGGGCCTGCAAAAGCACACGGTGGGCATCCAAGGCCCCCGAGGCCAGTCCCCCAGTCAGCACAGGGCTGGGGTGCTGCCCAGGTCCCCAGCACAGTAAGTGACCACAGCAGGGACGAACGCACATCTGCAGATGAGCTTCAGCAATGACATCAGCTTTTCGTCAAACTTCATTCACAACAGCAGACCTATTACTCCATCAACACGCACTGTTCCCTGCTGGAAGACCCAAGTCCCCTTCAGACTATCCGATTTCTATGGATCCACAAGAAAAGCATTCTTTTCAATTTGCCTTCTTTGGTCACCAGGGCTGAGTTTTCATACAAACACTAACTTGCCTTAAAGACCAGTAAGAAAAGCGTCTGGCCTCCTCCAGGCACTGGGCACAAGGTCTGGAATTCCACAACTGGGTAAAGGAACTGTTACATCTCCTTAAAATGTAAATAACCCCAAGGGATCAACATTGATAACACTATCGCTATTACCACCTTGGTGTGAAGTAGCTTAGCAGTTAAACCTATAGACCTATTTACTGATAGGCTGATAGTTCATTCATTCACTCAACAAACAATTACCAGATAATGCTAATGGGGGAGATGTCTGTGTCAGGCACCAGCCAATAACTGGGGAAAAGCACAAGAAAAAAGGAGCACATCGGAGCAAGGGCATCAGGGTGACTTAGGGATCCCCGGCACCTGGGGAAGGTGGGCACAGAAGCCAGGCCACGGTTCTCCCGTTAAAGAGAGAACCTCTCCTCTCTGCGCTGAGGTCTGGCGCCTACAATCACACAACTTGAGACAGTGGAGTGACGTGGAGCTGGGGGTGCTCACGCCGAACAACAAACGTAAACTGAACGTGGCAAAGGCTCTGGAGTGAGGGTGTCTGCCCGCAAACCGTGCTGCTCGTCCCTCCCATTCAGAGCATTCTTCCTGGAAACTAGCTGAAAGCAGGGAGGGATCCGACCCGGTTCTCACTTCAAGGTGTTTCAGGAGCAACTGCAGAGCATCAGGAAGGGGCCCTGTGATGACACACGAGGAGCATGCGGCCAGGCACAGACTCCACAGGCCTCCTGCGCACACACGGGAAGGGCACCCCTGAGGTCACAGTCACTCGCTTGAGGCCAGCTCGTCCAGCAGGACATGATTACTGATGGGGACAGAAGTGAGATAAACCACATGCCGATCGCAGTTGAGAAAGGGGACCAACTCGGACTCACTGCTCTTCTCTACATTCAGTTTGAAATTTTACCGTAGTAAGAAGTTGAAAATAAGACGGTTGGAAGAATGAAAAACAGCAGTGGCTGAATGCCACACACATATGGGACTGAGTCTGGGAACAGAGAGGGTTTAGTAGAAGAAGTGGTTAAGACCCAAGTAAGCCTGTGCCGCTTTGTGCCTTGTGACGCAATCACCATGGCCTGATGTGGTATCAGGCGCCAACATTGAGGGGAGCTGGGTGAAGGGTACAGAGGAACTCTGCATCGCCTTCGCAACTCCTCTGTAAATATACAATTACTGCAAAGTCATTGATAGAAAGCTTTAAAAAAAAAAAAAAAAGCAGAGGCGTAATGGTAGAAAGGGAAGGGATGTGGCTTTTAAAACCCTGCAGCCATCCTGAAAACATAACCCGTAATTCCTACTACCTCCTGGCACCTAAAAGGCTGCCCAGGTTGGGGACTTCCCTGGTGGTCCAGTAGTTAAGGCTTCACCTTCCAACGCAGGGGGTGTGGGTTCCATCTCTGGTCAGGGAGCTAAGATCCCACATGCCTCCTGGCCAAAAAACCAAAACATAAAACAGAAGCAATATTGTAACAAATTCAATTAAGACTTTAAAAATGGTCCACATCAAAAAAAAAAAAAAAATCTTAAAAAAAAAGCTGCCCAGGTTGGAATCTGAAAGTCTGTGTGGTGAGAATGGATGTGTTTCCAGTTACGATGTTTGGAGACCTTGGGTTTCCCTGGGCCTTTTTCATCCTGAGTTTGTCATCACTGTACCTGCCTGCAATGAATAAGCAGTTGCTGTTAGGAAAAATTTTTAAGAGCTTGTGGATAAAAAGGCATCACAGACTTTCAGGAACAAAGCTAACCTAGTTTTTAAAATCTCGACATCACTTGTGATCTACCTGCAGGACTGTTTAACCCTGAGGGTTAAGTGCAAATGTTTTCATTTCTAAGTGTGACTAACAGAACATCAGGAGTGCACCTGGGCCTCCGAACAAACTGGCCAAACACTGCACTAGGAGACGACAGTCCCTAACACAGCTCCCTCCACGGCTCAGCTCCAGAGGCCAATTTTCCAAGTCACTGACAAAAACGGGGATTCTGTCACTGTGGATCACGTTTCTTTACAGAACCCAGCCCGCTCTTACGCCTAAGCCAGCCAGTCAGCAGCGGCCAGCTGTCCAGCGGGGGCTGAGGCATTTGTGTTTTGCATTATGTGGGGGACTGAAGGGAACTCCTTACAGACACCTGACCACAGATTTCTGCAAGTGGTTCAGACACGGCCATGGGAGAGCCCACACGTGTCCCAACACAGGGCTGCAGAAATGCACGAGTGTGGGAAGCGAAGATCCCTGGGGCCAGCTGTTGGACACAGTCTGCTCTCAGCATGGGCAAAAGCACGCAGGGCTTGATGGCCATGACGGCCACGACCTCAGGACTCTCTGCGGATCACCAGCACAGTGTCCTATGCAGTGAGTTCTTCAGTGAATGCTTAACGGTGATTTTAGACGATATGGGTTATCTGGATTTATCGTTGTTCACGCACTTTAATTAGCCTCTAAAAATACAGGGACCGACCTTCATGCCCATCTTTGTTCACACTTGAACCCATTTTCAACAACGCATTTTTAATTCGCTCTTGAGCATCTACTTATACAACTGCAGGCACCTACCTCGTAATCCAGGCAGAACTACTCTGTGGCAGAATAGCCACAGCTCCTGGGTTCTGGGCCCCTTCCCGGTCCTCCCAGCCAGCCCCACGCACCCTGGGCAGAGCTGTCAGGGCTCGGTCCCTCAGCCCCTGTGGGAGCCTGGCTCCCATCCCACCTGCAGGAACTCTGCTGAACATCCCTCCTCGGGAGGCAGGCAGGGCAGATGGGGCAGGCACTCAGCCTGAGCCTCAGTTTCCTCATTTGGAAGCAAGGATAACGACACTTGCTACCCGTGCAGTAAGCATTTGGCCAAGGCCCGTGTGCATGTTAATTAGGGGTAGTAGTACTTCCTGCCAGAAGAAACTCAGCAAAAAACTCAGGTGGCCCCAAAACTGACATGGCTTAAATCCAACGCGTGGGCCTGTCTCCCTCACTGGCCTGTCTTACCTGAAACCTCCCACAGAGACTGGCACTGACCGAGGACCCACCAGGGGTGGGCTGGGTAGAATCAGGCTGGCCCCCTCCCGTGGTGGGGCCATAGTACAGTCAGCCCTGCAGGGTGTGGAACTGCAGGGGGGCGGGTACAACACGGGGCTCTTCCTGGGCAGGGAAGTAAACGCCCAACACCCTTACCCACACCTCCCCTGAGGCCCTGACTCGGGCACAGCTCCACTTACGGGACCCCCAGAGTCCACCCAATAAAGTGGGGGGGGGTCCACGGAGGTGAGCCAGCGACAGCACCGCCCCAGCACCTCGTGTGCATGAGAGGAAAGCCCCCAAAATGAGAAGGTCCAGGGGACACGGATAATTCATGAGCTTTCATTCTTTTGTTTCCCCAGGATGCCTAACAAAATTGCTAGTGAGGCATATGATACATGCTTTCTAAAAACTTATTAAATGTAACCTTAAATGAACACTCCAACCAGTTCTACAGAATCCCAACCACAAGGTCCACCCGTGAGCTCTGCAAGAAGTACAAACTCCACACAGGAGCACTCACACATAAGGCTTGCTGTGCGTGTGCGCAACTGTGTGTGTGTGTATGTGTGTGTGAATCTAAACATATACATGAATGTATGCGTCTGCATGTGTGTGTACGTGTGTATCAGGAAGACACCCCTAAGCTTTTGATGGCAACTCCTGAAGGTGTAAAAGTGATTGTATTAACCACAATACACTCCATGTGGACCAATAAATAATTTTTAAAGATTTCAAAGGTTAATTAGTAACTATAATAACAAAAAGAGGAGAATGGGCAGGTAATAGAGAAAACTGGGGCCTTTACCATAACATCAATTTAATTTATGGCAGTTAAGTTTAATAAGCGATAGCTAGCTAAGTGGGTGGACTGGATGGATGGATGCTGACATAGTGTCAAGGGCTGTGCCCATATTTTGTCTCATTGTTCCTCCACACTGTCTGAGAGATGGTTTTATGCCCAGTGGACAGTTAGTAGTGCACCCAAGGTTAAGAGCCGGAAGGTGGCAGAAGCCAGGACAGTTGGCCCTCAGCAAGGCGGCCTCGCCCTTTAGAAAGTCCAGGTGTAAAGTGGTTGGGAAATTATGAGCTGCTGGGATCAGACACAAAGTGCTCAGATGTAAAGGGCAGCTCCAAGCCACTCAAAGAGGGGCTTCAGAACAAGGGGTGTGGGGACAAAGACACAAAGGTGAAGGGTTCGGAAGAGGGGCCGCCGGACGGCAGACGAGGCCTCACTCGGGGATGGGGGCTGGGGCTGCTGCTCCCTGAGCAAAGGGGGGCGACCGGGGCTCCGACCGGATATCAAGCCAAGTGAAAGGCCAGAGACTGAACTAAACGACTTGGAAAGCTGCTTTTATTAGAGTCAAGTAAAACACTTCTTCTACCTACCACATAAAAGACATCTCTGCCACAACTACCATATTTTAAAGGTAAAATACTAACAATCTCTGTATCATTGTTCTGAAAGATCCATTTCTCAATGAAAATCATTAGGAAGTGCTTGAAGGTGCTTCTGCATCTGAATAAAGTTATGAAGCTCCTGCCTGCCTCTCTGTGCCCCCACCCATCATGATCAGACATCACTAATCACCCAAACAGTTCCAGGCCTGAAACCACAACACCAGAAGGAATTAAACGGCCTCTGCATCTCAAACCTCAATTCCTAAACTGTAGAAGAAATGTGAACTGGTGCTGCGGTGACCTGACATTTCCTTCTCTTGAGTAAAACTTGAAATACCAAAATCCTAAACAGAATTGTTTCAATGGACTTTCCCAGACAGTCATAAATAAAGGGTTCCTGCAAGTCAACATGTCTGAAGTACTTTGCTTATTCAAACTCATATTTTCTCTTCCCTAAAACCTTCCATCTTTTGTTACGATTTTAAGTTTATGCGTATTTTTGTAGCTATCTTTAAATCACTCCTAGCAGAAGCTGGGCGTGCACAAGGAAATCAACAGAATGCCACCAGTGCAAGAGGGACAGGCCAAGACCTCCGCAATGCATCCTCTAGAGACACGACACGAGCTACTCCCCAGCTAGACTGCAGGGTCTGAGCCCTATGCCCACATCAGAGGGCGGCAGGCCACGGGAGCCTTTCCGGACATCTGTCTCCTGCAAGTAGCGGACGGGACGTGTATACCCATCCATGTCCCCAGAGCCCAGCCTACCTCTGTGGACGTGAGAGTCTGAACCATGACCCCTGCAACATTCATGTTAAATGACAGTAAAATACGGAGACACAGCAGACAGCAGGTGATCATCTCTGTAACCTGGGCCCCCAGTGAGAGTGCTCAGTAAGGTCCCAGGATACCAGCCTCTGGAGGCCCGGTGTGAGGGGATCGGGGGCCAGGATGGAGCAAGGCATCTGAAGGAACTGCCCCTGCTGGCACCGACTTCGAAGGGACCCCAAGGTTCCGAGGGTCGCCCCTGCACCTGCCCACCAGTCGGTTGGGGTGAGAAGCTGCAAGGCTGGCTGACCATCAAGACCCAGAGACAGCAGCCTTTTGGCAGGAAGGCCTCAGGGCCTGAATCCACCGGCTGCTTGCTCTGCTCCTGAGACACCGTCTGACCACAAGGAAGTCAATTTTGCCAAGGTTTTGCCACCTCCATCCCTGGGTGGGATCTCTGCCCCATGTGAATTCTCTAAGTATCAGAACCTCTTCGTCAGGTTGATGCTGGATGTGACACCTGCTGGGACTCACCCCTGAGGAGCACTCAGGATGAGCTCGCCAACCACAGACGGCGGGAAATTACACAGGACCCGCTGTGGCCCCCATGGAACTTTACTGTCCTCGGGTCACTACACATGTGAGGTGTGAACAGGGTTACGAAGGAAGGAGCACGGACCAGGTCTGCCTGAAGCAAGGCTGATGCTTTCTTTGGCAGAAATCACGAGAAAACCACCATTTGCCTTGATCCCCAGCGCTGGCCGTGTCTCCTCCATCTGTTCTCCAGCATCTCTGCAAACACACTACGCGCCAGGCCCTGCGTCGGGTACTTGGAATATAGAAGAGGGCTCAGAGGTCGTGGTCTGTGCGGAAGGCAGGTATGAGAACAGTCAAGTGGGAAACAACAGTGTGAGCAGGCGTGCACACACACACTATGGTCAAACTCTGAGCACAGGGTGGGGCAGGGACATGCCGGCCTGGGATGCTGACATGGGGCACCTCATGGGAAGGGGCGGGGAGGCAGCACTTCCCAGAGAACGCAAAGGAAGGCGGGGCGGTGGGGGGGAGTGAGAGCCTGCAGAGGGCACGTGGGAGGGGCCGGGCCAAGGAGCCTGCACCCCCAGCACCTGCAACTGGACCACACAAGGCCGCCCCAGCTGCTCTGCGTGTAAATGAACCTGTGACCTCCTAGAACACCTTCCTTGGCCACGCATGGGACCTGTCTCCATCACTGAAATGGGTCTGGCTCGGGTCTTTCAAACCACTCCTCTTTAAACACAGGGCAGGCTGTCTGGAACATGGCGAGGCCGAAGGAAGATTGATACCCTCTGAGCTCTCCTCACCAGCCCACTAGAAGCAGCCCCCCAACACGGCACACTGGGGGGCGGGGGGCACACAGGGCTCTGGAGCCCAACAAACCAGCGAGGAGAGCGAGGCATCCCCACCCCACACTGGGTTCTAAGGGTAAAGAACACAGTGTGCAAAGAGAGCACAGCCTTTCTGAGACTATTCAAAGCCCCCTGGACACCAGAACTTTCATTTGCTCATTAATACCTATAATTCATCCTAACTAATCAAAATTCATACTAAGTAATTCACCAGCTAATTAGAATTTACAAGGGCGTCAATGCCATTCAGGGCAGCTCATTTAGAAGCCACCAAAATCCTTACACAAAACATGGGGGAAAAGGAGAACTGAGTCTGTTTAAACTTCTAAGTGGTCCCATCAATACTCTTTATTCCCTCAAATCCCATAGCCCAGGAGGCTGTTCTCACTGGATTAGCTGCGTCAACATTTCCAGTCCCTGCTCCCCTCCCCCCGGCCCCCCCCCCCCGCCAGCCAGCCAGTCGAGGACACACACCTTTCATCCACACTCAGGAGCTGTGCTGGGCAGCGCTGGGTCCACACTCCTAGTACAGGCTCGGTCTCAGCCCCACCCCAGAGGTCTTCTTGTTCGGTCTCTGCAGGACCCTTAAAGTACCGCACCTTGGGTATGCATTTCCACAGACAGGAACCTGGTCGGTGGGCCCCGCGCCGCCCCCTCGCACTGCCCGCTGGTTCAAGGTCTCTCTCACTCACCTTTGCTCTTGACTAACCACCAACTCTGAAACAACCCAGTTTATCACGGAAACTCAGCAAAGATACAGAAGTCTTCCTTTTGTGTGAAAATCTGCCGCCCAAATAAAGAACTCGGTTCCATCCAAAGGAGCTTCAGAGACGGACATCCAAGACTGCAGGCAAGGCAACTCCAGTGTCCTCCCAGGTGAGCAAAGGAGGTACCGACAGGACGTGACACATTTGGGGATGAGCCAGACAGCGGAGTCTCTGCCTCTCTGTGAACTCAGCAGGCGTCCTCAGAGTTCTGCCTCTGGTCTCTGCCCCAGATAATGACAGAAACCCTGGATCCGTCCCGTGCTTGAGTGTAAACGTGACCAGAAGCCTCTCCAACTCGGGAAAGGCAGATACTGGGAGCCTTGTCATGTCTGCACCTCCCAGCAGTTCCTGGGGTTTGGGTGGGTTTCCAGAGCACGTGCTGCACGGGCAAGGATGGAGCACGAGCAGCTCCGCCCCGACACCCGTTTTTCCTACATAAACAGCCCAGGAACCGGGGCTCTGAGGAAGCAGGCTCCCCGGGGAGCACCAGACTCCACGGCAGCCGCTCATTTTGGAGACAGATCTTAACAACATGTGACCTTCGACAAGTTGCTAACGTTCTCTGGGCCTCAGTGCCCTCATCTGTAAAATGCGAATGATCGTCACACAACGCAGCCCCACAAATGAACAAAATCCATCAAGAGAAATCCTGTGTGGGGAGTGCTGGGGGGAGGCTGGCACGGGGCTCTCAGTGGGGAAACTGAGGCCAGAGGTCTTGAGTGACTGGTGCCTGACCCAGGGTGGTCGAGCAATAGTGTCCACTGAAGGAAGGGGCTGGGAGCAAGAAGCCACATTTCCTGAATGTCTTCCAGTTGCTTTTCCCATTAAAGCAGAATCACCCTCGTTCCACCAGACCCTGCGGCTCCAAAGGAAGTTACCACGGCGTCTCCAAGGCAGGAGGACAGGGCATGCTGGCCAGTCCCTGCCCCAGCCCGTCGGTCACCACGGCCTTCCTTTGTAGATGGCGTCTAGACGAGAGGAGTGGGTGCCACCAGGGCATCTGCATGGGGAGGACACTGCGGAAGCACAGGACCAGTCGATGGCAGGACATGGGGCAAGGCGCCTCCCACAAGTCCAGTCCCCAGTCCCTGAAGCAGACGCCTGAGGGTCACGATCACCCCACCTTCCAGGAGGGGGAACCGGAACTCAGCCGGACCTAAGACCACACCCCACATGGACAGCAAGCACAGCCCCAACACAGGGGGGCAGGGAGTCCCCCACCGGGGCTCTAGGACCCCCGCCTCCAACCTGCTCATTAGCCTCTTCCTCTGGGGCAGCTGTGGACGCCCCTCCCCCTTCTCTGTGTCGCTCTGCCTTGCTCTCCCTCAAACAGGAAACAACTTTACTGCTCGAGTCACGACGTCCCCACCGTGACCCAGGACAGACACTTACAACCATTTCTCTAGATCAAGGTGGGACCATGTTGGTTCTGAGCAGCTGCGGGAGGGGTGCAGATGCCAGCACGGGGGCAGAAGCAGCAGCTAATTCTACCCACACCGGACGCTGGGCACCCAGTCAGGACGCTCCAGCAGCGAAGATGGAGTCTCAGACGGCAGGCAGGGCGGTCTCGCAGGTGACCCCAGTTGACCCCAGGCACAGAGCAGGCAGAGGCTGCTCTTAGATCAAAGCCAAATGGTGATTTGAGGGGAAAAGATGGAATCATGATTCTGCATGTAATTGTTTTCACATCAAGGAGAAAGTCCGCTGTACGTAGGGCGCTGGGGGCACGTGTGGTGCCAGATGGAGCCGCTCTCCGTTAGAGTAAACCTCACCGTCCCCATAGCAACTCCCTCCATGCTTCCAAGATGCTTAAAAAGACACACATCACATTGTTTTCCACAGTTTTTCAGAAACTGACTTTTTGTTCCATGGCCTGAAGAAATCAAGTTCACTGGTGATTTTCCTGCTATAAAAAAGATCATTGTAGCAAATACGGAAAAGGTAAAAAGATGGGATTTCAAAATCTCCCTCGGGGCTACAATGGAGACATCCATTTTTAAGGTCCTGGTGCATCTCCCTGCAGCCTGTTTTCCAGAGGAAGGCACGTGTGCCCGCATCAGTCCAACCAGATTCCTAATGGAGGCAGAAAGTGGAGATCGGTACTCGAGACAACCCACCCCTGCTGGTCGGGGCAGGACCGCAGATGTGTCCCCTGGATGTGGGGAGACCCCCACCTCACCATAGGCACAGCTAGTGTGTGGTGACACATCACACGGGCTGAAATCCATCAGCGGAAATGAACCACAGTGTTACTTGCCACTAACTGGAATTTGTCTTATTCAGGATTTTTTCCTTGTTCCACTAAATACTTAGTTTTCACATCCTTGTGGATTTTAAATCCAAGGCAACAAAACACAACTCAAGAAGACGTATCTAACACCAGAATAAAAGCACAGTCAGGTGTCTGGAGGATGAGTCAGGCTCCCAAGTACCTGTCAAGGACTTAGTCTTCTTTGTAAAGATGGAAAAACAACGCACAGATGATAATTTTCTCTACTTTGAACTTTTCCGGATCCCAAGAACAGAAGAAGACAGCTAAGGAGAACCAAGAAAATAATAAAGACACTTTGTCTAAAGGGAAAATCTCTACCTATGATGATCTTAATAAAGTTAACAAGTCTGATGATCTTTTATAGTTTGATTAATTTGCTTGAAACAAATAGATAATATTTCATTCATCTGCAGTTTATCTGGCCAGCGGGTTAAACTGGCGGGGAGGGCGGGTAGGGGAGCGAGATCAGGTCAGGCAAACAATCGCTTCTCTCTCGGGTAGGTCACTTTGGGGGAAAATGGTAAAATAAAAGTTAATGTAGGTGAGGAAACACCTGAGGGGCGAGGGGAGGGGGACAATGTGGATGCTGAGCTGTGCCAGACCCCACTCAACCCCCCAGCCTGCAGCTCTGCTTCAGCCTTTCCGACAGGACCGTGTGTTTGCAGGGAGGCCCGGCCTGACCCCTGACGACTGTGGTGGGACCCCCGGTGCCCACACTGGCCCCCAGGAGTTGCCGTCCTGCCGCGTCCAGCACGCGCTCCCCAGTCCTGCACTCACGGTCCTGGGCACCTCCCCCTGCACAAACAGAGGAAACCAGGACAGCGTATGGGCAGGATGCCCAACAGACACCTGAAGTGAGAGACAGACACACAGCCCCGGCGGGTGGGTTTCAGCAGCAACCACAAGGCCCTGTGGGTGAAGCTGGATGGTGAGGAGCCTCAGGGGATGGCGGCCAGACCCCCGGGCCAGGCGGAGCAGCCGAATCCCAGGTTCCCTGGCCCGGTTCACACGGCCGCTGGGCTGAAAGCAGACTGTGTGGCGGGGAGGCGAGTGGCCAGTCGGGAGGCCCCGCATGAGGCCATGGAAGGGACACACTGAGCTACTAGCGACAGTGACAAGTGACCAGATTTGGGGGAGCCCAGGAGGGCTCCAAGATGTGTCTGTTAATCACTGGGTGGGGAGGGGCAAGTACATGGCTCTAGACACAGGCTTGGAGATCCCCACTGGGCAGTCGGGCATGAGTGTGAAGTCAGAGTCTGGGGCAAGAGCCTCCACATAATACAGAGCCCACTTCAATCCACACAACAGAATTCTAAGCTTTCCAGGCGTGGGTGGGAGGTTCTGGGGTCAGAAAGCTTCCCCACTGACAGATGAGGGGGAGACCGCACTGAGGGCCACTCTGACACCAACCCCAACTCCTGGCCACATCACCAAGCACCCAACCACGTCTTGTCACAAGGCAGTTGTTAATAAAACCACGCCAGAGTCAGTGGCAGAGTCAAAGAAAGGAGGGCTCAGATAAGGGGCACTCGGTCCCCCCGCCGGCTCGCCAGGCTCTGCTCACTGTCCCCGTCACGCCCGCCAACCGCCTGCCCCCTTCTCTCCACAGTCACCACTCCACCCAACAGCAGAGAACATCCAAACAACACAGGAGACAAGCGCCTGGCTCAGCAAGGAGGGGCCATCTTGCCCGCACCATCCTTCAGGGTCGGGCCGTCCCCCGAATGCCCCGTGGGCTGCTGACCCTCTGCAGTAGTTACTGATCCCACAGACTCAGCACCCCAAGGAGGGCGGAAAGCACTTCCTTCCTGCCTAAACCTTTGAGCGACACCTACCCCTCATTAGTGGTTTAGTGGGTGTCCAAGCAGGAGACCCTGCAGCCTCTGCCTCCATCACCAGCTTGGGACACACTTGGACTCGGGGAGAAACATGGCACCTCTGGGGACTGCAGACGAGAGAGCAGAAGACTGCAGAGCAAGCGTGGCTTCCGCCTGGGGTCCAAGAAGGGGACAGGACGCATGGTGCCCATAGAAGAGGAGAACTGAGTGGAGAAGAACTGCCAGAGGCCGAGGCACAGGGGAGGCCGGGCACCGTGAGGGCTGGGGCTGCCTTATGTCACCTGAAAAGGGCCCCAACGCAGCACGAAAACTACTCTGCTAGAAGCGGAGAGACAGAACCGGCAGTAACTTGCATCCACAGCTGAACAGACGGACACCAGGACAGCAGCCACGCCATGTTAGGGAAAAGAAGCCAGGGCTGAAGGACACTGGACACACTGCTGGACGTCGGCTCCACTGCGACCGCCGGGCGACACTCCAGGTTTGCCAGGACCTGCTGTAGTTTAAGTGCCACAAAGGGCCACCAGCACACCTTCCTCTAAGAACAGAGGTGAGAGCGGCTGCCCCACGCACCTCGCCTCACCCCATGTCTTTTTCTGCACAACCACGGGGAAACGACTGCTCAGCACAGCCCTCAAATGGCCTTGTACTTCTGAGTCTGACTAGTGTTTTGCCCTAACCTCTCAAAATCATGCTGCCCAGGTTCCTGCCCATCCAGCAAGCTGCAAAGCCTTGTCCCTTCAAAAAACCACCCGCCGTGCGGCCTGAACGACTGCCAGCCACCTCTTCCCAGGAGGTTTTGCACATTAAGATACACTCTGATTTGAATCCCACATTCAGCAAACAGCCGCATTAGAGATCAATTACACTTCCACATGCGCTTCATTATTTGTTTGTTCCTTAAAGCCAAGGATCATGAAATTAGATGCTGTCTGTGAAGAGCTTTAAAAAGTTAGTGTTTTGCAAATAGAAGCCACTACTGTCACCATATGAAAGTGACAAGCCTGGCCCCCTGGTGTGAGCTGCGTGGAGCATGAACATTTTCGCATTTTGTGAAATGTGAACAAGTACCCAGTACTGGAGAGCTGAGGCCAGGACAGGGCCCCCAGGGCAAACAATCAGGTGTCCCGAGGGACCCATTTCTCTTCACCGACATGGCTGGTTGATTCGGTTTTCAGCAAAGATGGGCAGAAACTGCAAGAGACTCAGTCTGCCAACCTCTCCGCAGCACCACGACTGTCCCCACTGGTGACAGTGACGGCGCCTCGCCGCACACGCCTCCGAGTCCCACCTCTGCTCGTGCTCATCCGCAAGCCCTCTTCCTGCCTCTCCACCCTCCACCACGCAGGTCACGGTCACGGGTCAAGTGCCACTTCTTCCCACCACCTGTGCCCCTCCCCCGAAAGCCCCCTCTACCGCCACATCAGCCCAAACCCACTCCCGCCGCCTGTCCAGATGGGGTCTCACCAGCAAAGCTCCAGCCACAACCCACGTTCTGCTTGGGCAGGACGAGAACCAGCGTTTCTCGGCCTTACAACCCAATGTACTCACTGACATGCTCCACTGAGTAAATCATCTCACCTTCTGGACGGTCAGCTCTCGACAAATCTGTCCTGCCGGCACTGCACATTACCAAATCGCGTCAAAATCCGCCCGGCTCCCACCGCCTGGAGACTCAGGAAAAGGGGCCACACACAGGAGCCAGGGCTGCAAAGTTGGGGGAGGGGCCATGGAGTTTGTGTCGCCAGCCCTTACACACGAACCACCGCATAGGGTTCCCTGCGCCCTCCCGCAGGGGTGCGTTAGAGCCCTAAACACAGGAGCCACATGGTCACTGTGGACCCGCGGTGCCAGCCCTCCCCACCACAGCTGCTCCCTCGCGGCAGGTCCTGAACACGTGGTCCCGCTGCCAACAGTGGCCCCAACTGTTCACACATGTCCTCCTATGAGCAAAGAAGTGTGGGCAGCACACACGGGTCATGCGTACTTGATTATAAACTACACACGTGAGGACGGAAGCAGGGCCCCGCACACACTGTACTGAGGTTTACGCCCTTGTCTGTGCCTTCTAGACCCCAGCGTGCACAGCTCTGAGAGCCCTGGACAGGGGAACCCTCTCCCTGCTGTCCGCCCCGCAAACCGGTCTCTGGCCACCTCTCAGCCCAAAGCCAGCCTCTCCCTGAAGTCTCCTAGGTTGCCCAGAGCGGACCGTGTGCTCGGACATCGCGGGGCCCCGTGGAGCAGAGGAGGAGGGGAGGGAGGGCGCGTGAGGCCGTCAGAGCTCATAGGCCCAGGGGCCTTTGTCCCCCCCTCCCCCAGGTACACAATCTTTCCCGATGAACGAACGGCTCAGATGGTATTTCCCGCTCTTAAACCCAGGGCTTGGCTACAAGTGCCTGTCCTCACTGCTGGCTGCTTCCTGTGCCAGACTACTTGCTCCTTGAGTCCTGCGGGAAGGAGCGGGGTCCCCGCCTCACAGGCTGGGTGGGTGCTTCCCAAATGCTCCTTTGACTGGAGGCAGCCACACTTTACCGAGCTCTCACTGAGGCAGCGCTGGGCCCCTCCCTGCTGGTCTACATGAGCCTTATCTCGTTTGATCCCCTGCAAACCTAAGAGGCAGGAAAATGGCTGTTTTAGGGAAGGGCAAACTGACCTCCCCAAGGTCACAAGCCTTCCAGGGGCTTGGCTGGGCAGGGGGGCTGTGAGCCACAGACAAAAGCCACCCCCTTACAGCAAAACTTTCCTCAAAACCAGGAGGTGATGCGTATGCGCGCTATGAACAACAAATCCCCTTGGGCGGCTCAGGCCCACACTACGGCCCTGATGCTGCTTCTTTGGGTGGCCAAGGGCACAACGGGAGCCGTTCCCTCAGGCACATAAATGTGCCCCAATTCCTAAAATCCATTCTATGAACCACGTTATAACAATAAAAGCGTGAACATTCACACGAAGCACTCAGTACAGAGGTCCATCAAATAACAAAATCTCCAATCCACGGAACAGCCAACTTCTTTTATCAGAAATAAACACTATGTTTTCTCTGGACTAAATTTACTACATAAGTTATATAGTTATGACTGTGTATATATATTTATTATTTTTACATTACTCTTCAGATTAAAAAAAAAGTTAAATCCCAGGACCTACCTCTAGTTTGGAAGTAAAAAATTGTGACTCTTATATTTAAATACCAGTAGGATGAAAGCTAAGTTCTGAAGGGGGCAATATTTATCTTAATAGACAAAGTAATAGAAATATAATAGTTCAACCAAGCCATCCAGCTGTAAACATTACCCAACCTTGAAATCATGCTGCATTATGTCCAGAAAGGCCCTCTGTTCCAACTGGAAGATTCCAGCATTCTATCATCCTGCTGAAGGAGCACACCAGGTTGGATTAAACCCAAGTGTGTGAGCCGCGCACACACACGAGCCAGCAGCAAACAACGCGGAGGGACACAAGGGGTGTCAGCAACCTATTCCATGACATCTATTCCATGACCAACTCCCTGGGAACTCCTCTGCTCGCTCCACCTCCAGGGCTTTGGCCCCGTCTGCCCTGCTAGCCACGTGCAGGGTGTGTTTGCACCTGGAAAGCGTGGTGTGGCTGCCCACATGGCCAGCAGGGGGACCAAGCAGACAAGACAACGGCCAGGGTGCTCCCCACAGGCTGTGCTTGGAGGGCCGGGGTCACTCACCCAAGCACCAGCGCCCACCTGGGCCCCTCGGACCATACTCTCTGCTCACCAGGCCACGCCCGACGGTGCCGGGCGCTCCCAGCATGCACCCCGGGGCGTGGTAAGCACCCACACCTGCCCCAGCACCGACGCACGAAGGTGTGTGTGACCAGAACAAGCTAATTGGGGCTCAATTACCTCAAGATGCAGGTGTCATGTCTTGCTCCCTCCAGCTGTTCCCAACCTTTCAGCCAAAAAGGCTGCCTTTCGAGGAAAACAAAACCAACTTTAGTTAACTGCAACGTACTGAAGATACTGAGATGGTTTTCCTTCTCTGGAGCTTCCAGAGCAGCCAGTGTGGGCGCCAACACCCTCAGGCTGGAAACAGAAGTCTGCGAAAGCATAGAGGGGACCAAGGGAGAGGCTCCCAGCAGAGGGCATCCAGGCCAGGTGTCTCCCGTCAGCCATCGAGTGAAACAGTAAGAAAATGAATTTTATGTTGGTATCCTTGGGCAAAAGGCCAGGGAAGAGTTTGATCTCAAAAAGCGATCGCTGAGAAGGGAGAGGAAGGACTGAGGGAAGTGTCACACAGCTCCTCAAGCAGCTGCTGCCGAGCCACCCCTCCCCCACCTCATCCCTCCACCCGGGGCCCACGTTACCCAGCCGGTTAGGGTGAGGATGTTGGGGAAAGACCAAGCATAGTCTTTGGCCATAAAATCCCGTAATTTTATTTTAAAATGTATTATTAGACTGTTTCGTGCCCTTAACCTACCTGAGCAGGTTTAATTCCAATTTAAAATAGCACAAAGTTCTTGAGTACATTTAATTCGAATTTAAAACAGCACAAAGGTCTTATCTCCATGCTGGAAGCATCCACTAAAATCACTGCATCTGCCCACAGCAAAGCTCTAGCAACAGCAAAACTCTCTTCACCTGTGTATCCCCAGATGCCACGCCCTGATTTTCACAACAGAAGAATGGGAAGAAAAATTTAAACATACCATTTCATTGCCAAACTTGAAAAGATTTTTTTCATAACAATATTCAGCACTGGCAAGACTACAGTCACCCCCGTGTCCGTGTGCAGTGTCCCAGCCTTTCTGAGAAGCAACTGGTAATACTTCTGGAGGAGCCTCTAAAAGTTATACCCACCACCTCCTCCTTGAGGAAGCTATCCAAAGGACGTAATCAGAATGTCCAGTGCAGAATTATTTATAATAGGGAAAACTGCTAACAGCCTCAGCGTCCCAAAACGGGCTTAGAAAAAAAAAAAACAATATAACCACAGAGTAGAATTTAATAGTCATCAGCAGTGGTATTTTTGGAGAATATTTAAATTACATGAAAATATGTTCAGGATGGAACGTTAAGTTTATAAAAAGTATACAAGTTTGATGCATGATTTTATAATTAAGTCTGGAAAGAATCTACAAAACTGTAAATAGAGGTCATCTCTAAAGGTAGTGGAATTATAGGTAATTGTAGTCATTTTTATTTTCTTCTTGTTTCTTTTTTTTTTTCCTCTTCGTTTCATAGTTTCCTAATTATCTTCAATAAGTATATAATCAGGAAAAAAAAGGATTTCAGAGACTAGATCCATGACACTGGTTTCAGCCAGGCCTGAAAGAATCTCTGGAATAAAGTCAGGTTCAAATAGAGGGTGGAACCCGGTCTAGGGCCAACCCGGGCCCCTATATGCCTGACAGGGGGACCAGACAGGAACTCTCCCAGGCCAGTGCAGCCCCCAACGCAAAAGAGCACCCGTCCAACCCCACCCCAGGGACCAAATTAGACAGAGGCCCACCAGGCCCCACAGTGTGTGGCCACCACAATCCCCTCAGAGGGGACGGCATCACGCAGCCACTCAGGGGTGTGAAGAGGCCAGGTCCCACCTGCTGCCGTGGGAAGGTTTGCAAAGGGCTGGGGAGCCGTCTTGCAGGACCCTGGACATCCGCACCTCCTGGGGCCTCACTTCAGGCCCCATAACCTCAAACACTTAGGTCTGTCTGGGATGAACACAAGAACTGCACGCAGATACATGTGGTTGATTAATCCACGCCCCCTCGGAGTGAGACAGAGAATCTGAGAGATGTATCATCTTTTCATTTCACCCCACTTTCAGGGACTTGCTGGATCCTGCTGAGCCGGGAGGGCCTGGGCTACCTCAGTCCAGCCCCGCAGGCCTCGGGTACCCCTCAGAAGACAGGACCGACATCCGACAAACCTCACCCAGAGAAGACCAGCGGAGGTGGTTCCACAGAGCCCAGGACCACAGGCATCAACTCTCTGGCTGATTCCTCCTGGGATGACGAGGTTCAACGTGGACAAAACAGAGCCACCAATGGCCCAGTTCTTGAAACCAAGGCTGTGAGCACAGGCAGGACAGGCACAGGAGCAGGGTTTAGAAATGGGGGTGGGGCCGGGAGGTGGGGTGTAAATCAGAGCCATGGACAAAGGTAGGAAAGAAGGAGGAGCCCTGGGCCCTGCTTGGGACGAGGAGAGACTTGGTCTCCCTCCGCCCGCCGTGAGTGGTCCCTGAGGAAGGGCCAGCCCCAGGGTCACAGCCCAGGCCCCAGCGTGACGTGGCCACCTCCACCTTTGCTCACGAGACAGCGATTCTTCACTCCGGCATTTCAGGCTTCTTGCTGCCTGTGTGCCAATGGCATGGTGGCGGTGCCCACGTCCCAGGGCTGCTGGGGGGCTTCAATCAACTAATATAACGCTAAGGACAGCCTGGCACAGGGGCGGTGCTGCTGTCGCTCTGACCACTGCCCGGGGGAGCCCTCCCGAGCATGGCCTGGCCTTCCGCCTTTGGAACAGTGGGATTTCACTCTCGAAATTCCCTCCCAACTCTGTGCAGAGGCTGCTGGTCCCAGGGCCATGGACCGGCCACCAGAGGCCCAGTCCACTTCTGGGGAACCAAGGAGGCAGCACTGGGAGCCTGCAATCCACAACCCCAGGGATGGGGGGGCACCTTGCCACACCCCACAATATGGCTGGATAGCAGGGTGGGGGGGTAGGATGGGATGGGGCCTTTTTGCAAATTGGACAGAGCAGGCTTACTTCTTTTTTGTTTGTTTGCATTACGCGGGCCTCTCACTGTCGTGGCCTCTCCCGTCGCGGAGCACAGGCTCCGGACGCGCAGGCTCCGTACGCGCAGGCTCAGTGGCCATGGCTCACGGACCCAGCCGCTCTGCGGCATGTGGGATCTTCCCAGACCGGGGCACGAGCCCGCGTCCCCTGCATCGGCAGGCGGACTTCTCAACCACTGCGCCAGCAGGTAAGCCCCCAGGCTTACTTTAAAGAGAAATTCTAGGTCCATTTAGGGACCATGTCGCTCACACCCACCCAATTCCTAGCCAGTCCAGGCTCTGAATCCTGTCTGCACAGAGAAGATCCTGCGAGTCATTTGGCCAGGGCCCAACTTAGGAGGTGGCTTTGTAATACAAGCAGTGTGTCCGCCAGCAACTAGAGCAAGACCATTAAGTTCATTACACCTGTCACTCTGCCAGCTGACTATCCACACGCCAGGGATGAAAGTACACTGTGCCCAAGGAGTGTCACCCAGCCCCCTCCCAGGCAGCTCACACACTTATGTCAGACAATTTGTTCTCAATGCCTGCACCTGCAGAAAGAACAGCAGCCAAAGTTTAGTTTCATCGGAAGCTGGACCCTGGATGGAAGACGAGGTGCCATGTCCCCTGATGCAGAGGAGGGGAGACATGGGGGTAAGGGGCCATCGAGAGGCAGGGCCACCAGGCCGGGAAAAATACAGAGCTGCTCCCTGGATTCTGCCGCCTGCAGCCCTGGCGAAAATAAAAGCAAGAGACACACCCTTTTCGCTTCCAAAGCAAGTCACAGAATTCCAGGCAGCGCTCAGAGACCTTCCACACACCCACGTACTGCACATCCTGCATGCTCCTGGGTGCCCAAGGCCCTGCCCACCGCTCACAGCGGTAATTTATTTATCCCCGTCATGTAACGTTAGCAATCTGTCTGAAGCTTGGCAAGCACCAACTTGCACTGTCATATAAACTGTCTGACAAACTTAAAGTTTCATAAGTGCTTCTTTTTTCCAGCAGACAATAAAGCATCATAAGAAAAAAAGTTATCTCCTTTTCTGTTCCTTTTCTCTCTTCCTCTTCCAAAATAAAGGCGGGTGGGGGCAGGGCTGGGGGAGAAAGAATGGGAAAAAAAGAAAGCCAACCACAAAAGAACTCATGCAAACAGAAATGATCCCTCAGCAGGATTCTAAACCTTGAAAGTCTCAACACTTTTCCAATGCCAAGGAAATGAGTAAATGAGTGGGGGAGGGGTGGCACCCGTGTCTGTTGGTCTTGAGGGGGTGCAGAGCAAAATCTGCAAAACAAAAGTACGGTCATTAAAAATTAATAAAGGGTGTGGACAGCAGCCTCCACCCGCTTCTGCTCGTGGGGATTTGAGCCAGACACTCTGCGTCCTCATTAAGTGGTGTCTGGCAGGCTGCCGGGGTTTTAGTGGGTTCTGGGAATGCCAATATATTAACCAGAGGACTCTTTGCAAACCCTTTAGAGTTTTTATTCTAGAAAAGTCAACCATTTGGCACAGAGCAGCCTTATTTTTGTCCGGGAAAGCGCTCTGCTGCCAATCAAGGGAGAAATTATAGCTATGTTCTTCGTAATTTCCAAGACCTATCTGGAAAACAAGCCTGGTGGAAAGAAAAGTCCTTACAAAAACAGCTTAAAAGGCCAAAGTACCATTTTTAGTGGAAATTCAAAGAAAAGCAATCCATACTCAAATCACATGGATAGGAGACAACACAAACATTATTTTCAAGTCCTCCTATGATAGAGAGAAAAACAGTATTAATGGGAAATACGAACCCAATATTTCTACAGCAATTAATAGTACAGGTGCTCACCTGTGTCCCCTAGCTGCCTAAAAATAAAGCTAATAACGCCACCAAAAAATCTCCCTAATACATGGCAGGTCTTGTGGCCTAAATTTTCAGATGGAGTCAGAAGCTATACATTGCTATTTAAAAACTGAAGATTCACTTTCCATCACACCCATGGTATAGGTCACGGTGTAACTCTAAGCTAACAAATCCCATGTAGGCAGAAAGTCACTTTGACATGAGAAAATACTGGCTTCCAGGAGAGTGTTCTGTGACCTAAAAAAGGAGGGGGTGGAAGCAGGGAGAGAGGGCACTGGGGACCCCGTAGCATTCCACACCGTTTACATTGAATAGCCACAAATCTATATGAAGTACGTCAAACGTTTCTAAAAATTTTCCAGGTTAACATGGAATGATCTTTTCATTTCTTTCTTCCTTCTCTATTAACTCTCACCCAAAAGAACAGACACATCACAGAGACGCCATAAGCCCAGACACAGAAGAAAGATAGGAATAAACTTGCAAAGGGCCGCCAGGAAGATCTGAACAGTCACAGTTGCCAGTGTCCCTGCCCTGAGCGCTGAGTGGTTGGTTTTACGTGATGACAAAAAGCCATGACCTCCTGCCCAGACCATGGGGGTGACTGCACAGGGATCTGGACAAGCTTAGGGGTTTCTGCTGGACCACAGGCCAGGAACCGCACCCAGGGCACTAAGTCACCGTCACCTCCCTATGCTCCTGTCAGGCTGGGAGGCAACCCTCCAACAGCCCTGAGGAAAAGCCAAGCACGTCCCAGGAGATGCAGGCCGCTATGCCAGGCTGCTAAGTCAACCCACACTGCAGCCCAGGCCCAAACTGTAAACACCTCTGCAGGCGGGCGGGTCCTGCTCCCAGCACCAGGCAAGAAAACTATTCTTAGAGCACTGTCAGCATTGGGGGGGTGGGAATAAATATTTGTCTATATACTCTGGCAAGTGGGGGCAGGAGACTTTGACTCAAACAATACGCCAACAAATGGGCACAAAATCCCTTAATAAGCAGCTGGCACTGGCTGGGTTCCTCTGCAGGACTGTGGTCATGCAAAGGGCCCCAGAGAGGATTCTAGAGACAGCCCTAATACCTGCTGGGAAAAGCCTTCTCCATCGTAAATACAAGCCTCCACAAACTAGAACCACAGCAAAGACTCTTTCGAGGGTAACAGCAGAATGTTAAGAAATTAGAGGGGGCTTTTAAAATAAGGGAGGAAGGCAGCTACAAGCCCATTGCAGCAAATCCCTTACTGGCACTTACAGTCTCAGCCCTAATTCCTAACAGTGTGCTCAATGTCAATAGCAAAGTGAAGCTCTTAAAAGAATTAAGCTCTCAAAGATAATGAGGAATATACCCCCATGTTTTAAAAAGCACTTCTTTGCAAGAGCCATCAAAGAGCATCCAAGGATAGGAAACCAACTATTATAATTCAATACATGTACATGGATAATAATCAGATCTACTCCTTTGTACAATGACTCAAATTTGACATGACCCTTCACTGAACATAAAGAACATGTTCAAGAGAACAGTGCAGAGTACAAGGGCAAATGTACAGGTGACAGTAGAAGCAATATAAGTCCTGGTAAGACTGAACACTCCTATGCAAATGCAGACCTGACTGGATGCAATGGCAGTTTCTCAGTGCAGATCCTCCAGAACCTGTCCTGTAACTCACACTGTCCTGCAGCTTCAGGGGAGACAGACTAGGAGAACACCCTCTTAGCTAGCCAAACAGGCGGAAGGACCATTTTAAAAGGAATCTTCCTGGTCTAGCCCCCAGGGCTGCACCAACCTCCATGCCAGCCACAGGACCACGTATTTCCAAGAGCCAGGGTGGCTCACCATCGCCACCCACCTCCACTGCGAGAAGCCTACTAACAGCAGCTCTGGAATCAACACGGTGCAGCTTACCTCACCTCATCCCACAACACCTACACACAGTAGGTCATCCAAAAATATTACCACCATCATAACTAACATTTAGAAAGCAGCACTGAACTACAAGCGAAGGGTCCAGGAATGCGAAGTTGCCAAAAAAAAATTAGAAAGGAGAAGGAGAAGGGAGTAGATGGAACACAGAGAAAGAGAAAAGAAGCAAATCAGGATTATCCAATTTTAGTTAATTAAAAGAGTCTCTGGGGAAAACAAAAATTACGCTAGTTTATGTGTCCACCAGCACTCAGTAATCACTCCTGCGTCTGGGTCCCAGCTCGCTACGAGTTTCCCGCTGTGCCAACCCGCGCGCGCTCACCCGGGAAGCGGCCCGACCTACCCGCCTTCTCCAGGTGCCACCCACCCCGCCGCGGTCCCCGTCGTCCTCCAGAAACCTCCGCCTAATCGGAAGCCTCCTCCTTTACCAGTTTAAAAAAAAAAAAAGTTTAAAACCAAGGATTTGCCCTCGGGGCCAGCGCGGCGAGCTGCCCAGCACCGAGCCCAGGTCTCGGGCGACGCACTTACGGGGCGCGCCTAGCCCCCGGGGGGCCGGCGGGGGTCCCGGGAGGCGTCCTCTGCGCTGCGCCCCGCAGACCGCACAACAAAGGCAGGGCGGCTGGGCTGGGTGCTCGTCGCTTCCTGTTTATTCCGCCGTGAGGGTCACAGAAATTCTGCCCACGCCCGCTTCCTGCGGGCTCGGGGCTCAGCCTGAGGGCCAGCGGCGCCGGGACAAGCTGCTTCCCAGCCGCTGCTGGAGCCCCTGCGGCCCGCGCCCTGCTCAGCGCGCGGGGTGCCCGGGACGCGGAGTGCCCGGGACGCGGGGTCCAGGGTCCCGCCGCTCTGCGCCTCCCTCCCCGCAAACTCTGGCAATGCCCGCACAACCTGCCCGCAGACGCCGTCCCCCGCCGCGGTGGCGCACAACCGTGCGGGGCACCGGGAAGCAGACTGTGCGGTGGGGACCGCCCTCCTGCGCCCGCCCCCGGGAGCGCCCCGGGCGCCGCCGTGCCCACCGCTACGCCGCCGGGACTCGCGGGGGTGGGGGGCGGCCCGCCGACGGCTTGGCTCGCGGACGTCCAGTTCCGGCGCCCAGTCCTGCCGCTCGCGCCCCCGGTCCGCGCGGCACCGAACTTGGCCGGACGCCGGAGCTCTGGGTCGGCACTCACCTGCGGCCGCGGCTCTGTAGTGAGGCTGCCGGCGCGCGGGGCGCGGGGGGGCTGCTTTAAGGGCCGGGATCGGCCCCGGCTCCCCGCGTTCCCCGCCCCCTTCCACGCTCCCCGGACGCTCAGCCGGCCTGGCGGCGGCAGCTCCTCCCCGGTTCGCAGGAGATTCCCGGCCCGGCCGGCCGGCCGGCCCGCTGCGCCGAGCAGGGAAGCGGGAGACGGTGCCGCGGGTGCCGCCTCCGCCTCCGCGCCGTCTGCCTCGCTGTCCGCCGGCCTCTCCGCTCTCCCCATCCCCCTCCAAGCTGGACCGGCGGCGGCCGGGCGGGGGCGGGGTGGGCTGGCCGGACCCCGCGCGGGCCGCGCTGACCTCCGCGGGCCGCGGGCACCGAGCTGGGCGAGCGGGCGCCCGGGCCGCGGGACCCCCGGCTGCGCACGCGGCTCGGCTCGGCCTCGCTGGGCGTGCGCCCACCGTCGGCCGGACGGGGAACTCCATCCCGGAGCCGGGAGACGACGGCGGCGGGGGGTGGGGGGGGGGTTGCGCCGCGGGCAGCCGGCCTTCTGGCACTAGCTGAGATGCACAGTAGGGCTGCAGGGCCTTTAGTGGGACGGATGAATCCTTCTATCCCCACCTAGTCAGCCCCTTCCCAGATGGGGAGTTCAGGTGGATTCTTACCACTGCGACCCTTTCTCCTTGGAGGACCTACATCTCTCCTAGGAAGGCCTTTGGGACTTAAACTCCACTTGAGTGCGGACAGTATACATGTTGTCTTCCAGAAGTACTAGCATTCACACTGGCCAACCTGACTGTGTTTGATAGGGGTTTGGTTACTGCCACAGCATACGGGCATTTTAACCCAGCTTTATTACAGCCACCAAAATTAGACAAATTAATTGCCAAAATTAACTCCCCAGCAGACATATCAAAATATACCAGTCTGGGGTTTCAGGCCTGGTATAACAGAAGGGCAGCTAATTAAAGCAGCTAATTTTCAATGTCTCCACCTCCCCGCCAAAAGTTGACCAGCTCATGCTTCCATAATATCAGAAAAAAGAATCTTTTGAAATCTACATTAACTTATCAGTAACATTTTAGTTAGTGAAATGTTAGCTTAATTCAACTTCCTTTAAACAGTCCTCAGCTGTCCTCAGCTATGATGGTAACTGCTGTGTAGGATTTGATCAGTGCTCATAGGTGATACAATATTAACTACCATTTATTGTGCCAGGCCCTGTGCTAGGAATTTTACGGAGATTATCTAATTCAATCCTCAGGACAACTGTGGCAGCTAGTCTTCCCCATTACACAGATGAGAAAGTTGAGGCTGTGAAAGATTAACTTGTCTCCAGACCACAAAATCCCGAACTGGCTATGCACAGTGCGGGAGCTGAACCATACTGCCACCTACAGCCGCGCTGACATCCCTCCTGCTCAGCTCAGCCCAGCTCCCAGGGAGTCCCAGGCCCCAGGCAAATGAGGAGTGTCTACAGCAGTGGGACAGCTTTGAATCTGGCCTCCACGGAAAACTTCTTTAAATGAGAAGTGAGCTAATCAGTGCTTAATACAGGTAATCTGAATCTTGACAAGCATCTACTTGCTAGCCTATATTTAATGTGCCAACTAACAGCAGCTATGGGGTTGGAGAAACTGTTTTCTTGCCCTCTTGAGGTCAACAGAGAAATGGCGTTTTCCTTCTAAACCTGAAACTGCCCATGGACAGTGGAGAAAATGTTTTTTCCAAGAACAGGAAACAATTTGTTCTTCTATTTCACTTGGGCATCATTTCCTTGCGTACGATTTAACCCTCTTAAATTGAGACCCGAATTTTACATCTTAGCCTCAGCTTTACCATTTATGATGAATCTTAATTCATTCTGCATTCCCATTTCTTGCTGTCTTCCCTAATTTATAACTAGAAAGTGCAGGTCTCTGTTTCTATTTCTGGAAAACAGCTATGGGAGGAACGCTGTCCTCATATTTGTTCTGCATTTCAGCTGCCCCCTCCCACAGCCCTGCACACACACACACACTCGCCACAGCAGTGGCAGAGCCAGAGGCGTCTGGATGCACGTTTGCTCTCTGTAAAATCCGCCAGCTCACCTGACCGTTAGTAACCTCTTGTGTTCATGCCAAGGGCCCAGGCAGAGGCCAGGAGAGCAGCACTTGCTTCTGCTCCGAAGAGTGGAGCACATGTGTCCGTGGCGGCCAGAACTGCACCTGCTGCTTAGGAAGGGCCCCAGAGAGATCGGGGAAATGAATGGAGCCTCGTATTGTGATGGACAAGAAATAATATTGAGGTAAAATATCACTAAACTGGGTGGAAATCAACTGAAAATGGTTTCAAGGAGTGGGATGTGAGAAACATTCTTTCTCAGTATAAATCCACTGCAGTTTACCTGGTGTCCATTAAATCCTGACTGTACTTAGTCTACAGAAGAAGGTCAGTCATCCAAGGAGACAAAAATACAAGGGTAACCATGAGCAAATGTTGAAAAAAGATTCTGAGGGCCCCAACCAACCGCAAGATAAATGTGAATCGGAGAATATAATTCGGTTATTTGGATCTCATGTATAACATTTGGATGGGACTCAAGCTATCCAAAAAAGATCCACCCTACTCGCTGTACCTTTTAAATTAATAAGAAATGGAGAAGGAGTGAGAGATGCTTGCATTGAGGGTAATTCTGCTGGGGAAGGGAAACCCCATCCAGATAAATACACGGGACGGGACACGGATGAGCTCAGCTCCAGGAGGGAGGCCTCTGTCCCGTGTGTCTCAGCCGTGTCACGGGCACATTTTGTTGTGCTGTCTGCACCATCAAACTGTCTCAGTGTCCAATCTGTAAACTGTAGATAACAATTCCCTCCTCACCTGATCTGCTGTGAGGTTGGCCATGTCCGCATCTCCATGCAAATACCCGCTCTGGGATCTGGCTGCCCCCACTGCTCCAGAACCCACAAACCTCACTCCCCCCTCTATGAGTGTAGATTTTAAATCACCAAAGACAGAAAGGAAAATATTTTGCAGGCGACTTCTGCTTTCAGCCTTGCTGCAATACTCTCCTTGGGCCAAACAAAAAACATCTGTTCTCTCTCTTCGAAGGGGAGCGGGTATAGGAAAAGGAAGAATACGGCAAGTAAAAGATGTAAACAATCACCTCAAAGACTGTCCATCCAGATGCACTTAGGTGTGGCTGCTACGCATCAGTTATCAAAAATGATGGAACAACTCCTGAGCGATGAACGTTATTTTCAAACCACCTGCAGATAGTAAAGTGTAGTGAAGTTTCCTTGGTCTGTTAAAGCCACAACAGTTCACAGCTTCTGCCTCCTCTGGTGCCGTGGTGACCCCCGTCCACTTCCCCCATGTCCAGCAGAGCCCCTCAGGGCTGGCTGGTCCCTTGCTGAGTTTGGGGCCTGCTCTCCGTTGCAGTGACCAGCAGCTGGGTAGAAGGTGGCTGCTGCAGCCCCCACCCTAGCACACTGCTTTCTGACACACGGTCAGTCAGCGGGGTACAAATGGTCAGTGAGTTCAGTGTTCAGCACAGAACCTGGCCCAAAATGTCCTCAGTAACTATCAGCTTCCTTCACCCTTTCTCATCCTTGCCAGCAAGGACAGGCTCTCCGGTGACTTTGTACTGGGTCAACTTAGCCACAGGGGTCCGTGCTCCCCGGAATTCCCTTCCTTGGGGTTGCAAGTGTTGAAATAAATTTCTAGGCCGAAGATGGAGACACTCATGCCTGGGGTGACCTGTCAGCACACCGAAACGTAGATGACTTTCATGTCCTACAAGCACTCGTTTGACCAGAAATGCAGGGCATCCAGCCAGCCGTCCCCAGATGCACTACTAGCTCTGGGCCTCCTCACCCCAAACAAGGCGGGCTCTGCAGCCCCCACTGATTGCGTGCTTCCTCTTTGTCTCTTCTTCGTTCTCTATTCTTTATCCTGTGAGAGCTTCTTGCCTTCTGCCCCATTTTGCAATTTAAAAGGTCCACTTCATAAAACATTAAAGTTTGTATTACCTGAATTGTCCTCTTTAGTCTTTTTCTAAGGCAGGTTAGGGATGCCATAGAGAAAGTTGTGGGCGACGCGGAAGGAGGGGTCGAGCAGTGGCCAGGACCTGCCAGGAACGCAGGGCGCCAGGCACCAAGCAGCCCGCACACCCCTGACCTGCTCTCCCTGTGTCCCCTCGTCCCCTTGTCTTGGGTCAGGGGTGTGTTCACAGCCTCGTGGCGAAGGACGCCAGCACCTTCTGCCAGTCGCCTGTGTCCTTTAGGCTGAAGGGACAAAAGACAGACAGGGTTTGTTTGCTCTGTGGGCCCAAGTGGTGCTGTGAGTGCCCGTCTATCCCTGCCCCCCCTTCACAGCCAGTTTTCCTGCCCACCTGCCAGTCCTGCCAGGCCCTGATTCAGTGCCCTTCCGTGCGCTGCTCACTACCACTACTGCCTGTAGTAAGTACCGACTCCGTGTCACTTACAAATGTTCTGCTTTTGTGATCCAACCTTGACCGACACAGAATCGTGGGCCAGGGTATCTCCCCGTCTCAGCCAGAGATCAACTGTTTGTGGAGAACGTAACCCCCAACCTAGCTTCTTTAAGGAAAGTGTCCCCCCAAAACAGTCAAACTATTTGAAAGGTACTTTACAAAAGAAGGTATGAAATAGCCAGTAAACACGTGAAAAGGTACTCTCTCATTAGGGAAATGTAAATTAAAACCATAATGAAAGGTTTTAAATGACTGCAAAGTTTAATCCAAGGAGACTGATTAACAGGAAACAAAAATAAATTAATCTCTCCTTCTGACCTTTCAGGTGTCAGTAAACTGATTGGAAAGGTTCTTCGGCAAACTTCCTCATGTTCCCGTAATCACTGGGCATGAGCAGCTGCCCTTCTGAAGCAGTCCTAAAATTCATCTTAGTCCTATAAATACTCAGGACAGGGTGAATTGTAGGCTGAGAGGTTCATATTTCAATGGCTGACAGCATATTATTTACAGTATATCAAAGTATCAGTGCGAAATCAAAGTAGAATTTGGGAATTCTGGTAAGAGTCTTTGTTGTACAAGAGGAAGAAATAGGTCCATTATGTTAAAATAATTCTGTGCCAATGCCCTCTGTTGAGCACAGAGGCACCCCGACCAGAAGTTACATACTTATTTCATCCTTAAAGCAAACCTTGGATCTCACGTATATTAAATGATGTGTCAAATCACATGACCACCACGTCCGGGGAGCTGGGCCCTGGTCCTTCTGCCACACCACGGCTGGAAGACAGCCGTCCATAGTGGCTGCCCATCCTGGCGTCTCCAACGCTGGGGTATCACTTTCCCCTCACACACACACATGTAGCATAATGTTATTGGAAGAAAAAGCAGTTAAAACCAATAAAATAACTTGCTGCTGAAACCACTGTGGATGCTTCAGTATTGGTCATTCACAACGAGCAGTGTCTGATTCCAGATTGGGGCCAGGAGCAGGAACATCTTCTGAGCCCATCATTTTAGAGCCCGGGCTGCAAGTCCAGTCCCTCCAGAGTCATTTGCCCTCACCACCACCCCTTCCCCATCCTCACCTCCTAGAGTCAGGCATGGACAGGGCCCAGCGACTGCAGACGGAGCAAGGAGCCCATGGCAGAGGATCTGAAGCATCCCCCACCCTGGGGTCGTCCCCACCTCCCTCCCCGTCACCCCTCCCCTCATAACCACCACCACTGCCATATACTTTCCCTCCGCTGTGTCAAGGGGGAAAGTCTGAAGACCAACAATAATAATAAAGATACCTAAGCTGTAGGAGTATCAGTTTTTCCATCCAGCAAACTTCGTGACTGCCTCCTATGAGCAGAAGTCAAATCCTCAAAACGTGTCATTTGACCTCCATTATTTTAAAGGGTAAAAGTAGGAAGATTTCACCTAAAGATTTCAAATTTCTGCTTCTCCGGAGAAATGCGAAGACCTAGCTCCTCAACCTTTCATTCCCAGCGGCGGCAGGGCCAGAGCTGACTGCTGCTGCCCTGTGGGTGGGGTTCCCCACACCCCAGTCTCCTGCCCAGTTTTAAACGAGGAAGTGATGTGCAATGATTCAGGTTTTATTTTTCTGAGTTTTAAAAGTTTCCCCTGGCTGGATTGTGGACTTAGTTTGGATGGAAACTCAGGTGGCTACATCCAGAATCCGCGTGCTCCTCAGCAGCAACCCCCATCTCCCTCGTCCAAGCCACCGACTCTCTCACCAGCAGCCCCGAACCTCCCCCTCCTCTCTGTGCTCAGTCCCCATGGGCAGCCTGACCAGGCCATACTAGGAGCTCCGGGGGCTCCCATCTCCTGGGACCCAACCCAAAGTCCTGCCCCCAGCCCGGCACCCTGGCCTCTGGCTCCGGAGCCAGGCTGCTCTTGCCCAGTCCCCTCTCCTGTTCCCCTGGCACCCTCACCCCTGTCCTCACCCGCCTTGTGTTGTACTCTTCACACACTCGTCCCAACACAGAGGTTGGTTTGCTGTCAGCTGACCCAGGTGCCCAGGAACCGGCACCGTCCGGGCTCAGGCTGCTGGGCGGGGCTGGGGCCGGGGGAATGCGGCCGAGTGTTTGAGAGCCACCAGGAGAGGGGCCGACAAATAGCTGGGCCAGGTCACTGTGAGAGGCCCAGGCAGGGAGGCTGGAGCTCAGACCCAGCTGGTGGACACTGGGCGGGAAGCACGAGCTACAACGGATGCCCGAGGACTCACTATGCCACTCCAAGGTCCTTCTGATCGGATGTAGGGTGTGAGAGGAGCCCCAGGGCGATGCTGGGACCTCACCGCCACTCCCCCCACATCCAGAGTGCAGCCCCAAAGCTGCTCAGCTTAGAGGAGGGCCAGGGGCTCGAGCTGCTGGCCCAGGAGACCCAGTGGCCTTTAACAAAGTGAAGATTTCCTTTCTCTGAACTCTGCGGGCAAGCCTTTTTGACAGAAACCAATTCAAAGCCTTGATGTGTCCACAACAACTTCGTGTAGGGCAGCAGGATGGGATCTGGAGAGTGATGCAAAAGGAGGACGAGGCCCCCGGGCAGCCTGATGGGGGCACTGACATTTGGGGGCTTCTAGAAGAGTCAGCACAGTAGGACCATAAAGATGTTCCCTCACACGGTCCTGAGGACGTGTTGCACTGGATGTGGAAAGAGATTAAAAATGAAAGCAGGGGCTTCCCTGGTGGCACAGTGGTTGAGAGTCCGCCTGCCGATGCAGGGGACACAGGTTCAAGCCCTGGTCCGGGAAGATCCCACATGCTGTGGAGCAACTAAGCCCATGTGTCACAACTACTGAGCCTGTGCTCTAGAGCCTGTGAACCACAACTACTGAGCCCGCGTGCCACAGCTCCTGAAGCCCGCGTGCCTAGACCCCATGCTCCGCAACAAGAGAAGCTACCGCAATGAGAAGCCCATGCACTGCAACAAAGAGTAGCCCCACTCGCCGCAACTAGAGAAAGGCCGTGTACAGCAACGAAGACCCAACACAACCAAAAGTAAATAAATTAATTAAAAAAAGAAGTAAAGAAGGGTATGATGCCATTGTCATATCAAATAGAAAATACCAATAAACAGATAGAAATTATATATTAAGAAAAGCAACCAAATGGAAATTCTAGAGTTGAAAAGTACAATAACTGAGATGAAACTTTCACTGGAGGGGCTTAACAGTAGATTTGAGCTGGTAAAACAGAGAATTAGCAAACTTGAAAGTAGGTTGATAGAGATTAGTAATCTGAAGAATGGAGAGGAAAAAAAATGAGGAATAATGAACAGAGCCTAAGAAGAATATGGGACAGCATTAAACAAACCACTTATGCATAATGGGAGTATCAGAAAGAGTGGAAAATATTTGAAGAAATAAAGAGCTGAAAATTTCCAAATGTATTAAAAAAACCCACTAAACACCCAGGAAACTCAACAAACTCCAAGTAGGATAAGCTCAAAGAGATCCACAAACTGACACATTATAGCAGGAATGCTGAAAGTCAAAAACAAGGAGAAAATATTGAAAGCAGCCAGAGAAAAGCGACTCTTCACTTACAAGGGAGCCCCAATGAGATCGACAGCTAACTTATCAGCAGAAACAATGGAGGCCAGAGGGAGTGAGATAACATAGTCAAAGGGCTCAAAAGGAAAACTGTCAACCAAGAATTCTATGTCCAGCAAAGCTATCCTTCAGAACTGATGATGAAATAGGACATTTCCAGATAAACAAAAACTGAGAGAATTTGTTGCAGCTGACCCACCTTACAAGAAATAATAAAAGAATTTCTTCAGACTAAAAGCAAATGACCCCAGACAGAAATTCAAACCCACAATGTGACTAAACCTTGAAAACATTATGTTAAATGGAAAAAGCCTGACACAAAAGGTCACATATTGCATGATGCTGTTTTAAAACGTATCCAAAGTAGTTAAATTCATGGAAACAGAAAGCATATTGGTAGTTTCCAGGAGCTGAGGGAAGGGGAGAATAGTAACTGCTTAGTAAGTAGTGTTTTCTTCTGGAAAGATGAAAATAGTTTGGAACTAGATAGAGGTAATGGTTGCACAACATTGTGAATGTGCCAAATGCCACTAAATTGTTCCCTTTAAAATGGCTAATCTTATGTAAATTTCATCTCAACAAGAAAATTGAAGCAAAATTTTTTAAAAGTAGAGGAAAAAACACAGAGATGAACATGATGAAAAGTAATACGAAGGAAAAAAGAAAGGAGATCCAATCTATAGATTACAAGTTTAAGAAAGAAAACTCATTATTGTTTTAAAAAACTCATTTCTCTGGGATTTTTAAAATGTAAGTTCACTTTTTAATTTAATATTTCAGACATACCAAAAAATATAGAGAATATAATAAGGGCATATATACTACCACATGGCCATGTTTGTTTCAGAGCTTTTTCTTGAGAAAAGAAATGTACAACCTCCCTTTGACCCCTCTTATTCCAGGCCCCTTCCTCCCTTCCTAGAGACAACTCTTAGCCTGAAGGTAATTGTCAACAGTTACGAAGAATCTGAAATTTTACCCCATTTGTAAGCTGATACTATCGCCTGTTACAGTTTCTTGGATGCTGGCAGAAGGCATGCGACTCCAGGGTCAGAGACAAGGGACCATTCATTGCCCACAGCAATAGCAGTATTAGCATTTTTGCACCAATATTCTGAGCCCCAATTCTCACAGGGCCATGCCAAGAGGGCCAGATGGCACCTGCCAGCACAGTGGGCTGTGTTACAGGAGAGGAGCTGAAGGAGACACATCTCTGTCTGGCAAGTCTGTTACCTACATGAACATCCTTCTAAAGATAGTGCAGAACACAAGGCAGGCAGGGCCTCGCCTGCAAGATGTGCTGACATGTAGAAAGTCAGAGAACTGTCTCTGGACATCGGTCCATTCCTCTCCATCCAGGTTTTTATACCTATGCTGCATATAAACATATTCTGAAACTATATACATGCTTATATGGCTTTGTATGTTTCTAAACTTTATATAAATGCTATCATAGTGTACATTTGACCTTTGCACTCATTTACGCGTCAAAATTTATTCAAGTTGGGCTTCCCTGGTGGCGCAGTGGTTGAGAGTCCGCCTGCCGATGCAGGGGACATGGGTTCGTGCCCCGGTCCGGGAAGATCCCACATGCCGCGGAACAGCTAGGCCCGTGAGCCATGGCCGCTGAGCCTATGCGTCTGGGAGAGGCCACAACAGTGAGAGGCCCGTGTACCGCAAAAAAAAAAAAAAAAAAAAAAAAAAAAAAATTCAAGTTGACACATCGTTTTAGTTCATTTAACTGGTAATAGTATTTCACTACGTGAATAGATCACATTCTTCTTGATGACATTTAAGAGTTGCCATTTTTTTCCACTCTTACTCCATTACTACAATCAACATCCTTGTTAATGTCTCTTTGCACACAGGTGGGGGACTTCTTAGTGTTTAGACACGCAGTATATAGACATTTAGAATGGGATTTCTGGGTCTTAAGTTATGTTCATCTTCAATTTTTGGTTGCTTTTTTCTAAGCAGAACCTTGATGAAATTACGTTTTTAGTGGCCATCTGTGTGCCTTCCTACCGGCAGCCCCATCTCCTTTTTGGATATTCTTTCATCATGCCTGCTGCTGGAGATCTTCCCTTCCCACCCCATTCACCATGGGGGCAACACTTACCCCAGGTGAGGCAAATCAGATGCTCCCATGGGGCTTACATGCGGGTTTAAGGAAGTGGACACAACTGGATGTCCAGTTCATCACAGAAGGGGCAGGTCTGCTGGGCCCCAGCTGTGTTCCCTGTGCCCAGGCCCCCTGTCTGTGTCCAAGCCTAGTTCTGGCTCCGCCATCGAGAACATGCACCAACAAATCCCCGCTGTGTTGAGTGCAGCGTGGAGTCCTGTTGCTGGCAAATGAGAACTCTGGTTGATTGATTCTGGGGAAAGCAGAGAGGTAAGGAGGTTGAAAAAGAAAGAGGAAGAGTGAGGAGCAAGAGGAGAGAGGAGGAGAATCAACACAACTTTTGCTTTTTATTTTATTCAGAGAGCAAACTTTGCCAAGTAAGCAGGAAAAACGTCTCTTCAGCACTATTAGAAAAGCTTTACTGGCAAAGTTTTAAAACATGTAAAGGGATAATAAAAACAAAGCAATTACAATGTACTGCCTACCAAATAGGCCATGTAGCTTATTTTGCAAAAAGAAGATTGTTGCCTCTGGTTATGAGTTTTTTCCCCCAAATATCAACACTATAATACTTTTTACATAAAACTTAATAACTTTCTCCTTTGTTTCCTAATGTAAATTGCTTATTTGACTCCATTAGTAAATAGAGAGAGATTTTTGGTTAAAAAAAAGTACCTTCACATGTTCTATAAAAAGGAACTAAATGATGTGAGGGAATAGCAGAAAGAGACTTTTTCCTTATAGAAACCAAGATTGCTGCATAACAAAGTACCCTAAAACATTATTTTGTGCACATTTGCGTGGGCCAGGAATCTGGGGAGCACTCAGCCAGGATGACCCAGGTGCAAGACAGTTTCTTGCTCACCTGTTGGCACTGCAGGGCCTGTGGCCTCTCTCTCCCGACAGGGCTCTTAACCTCCACAGCTTCTCACAGTAGGATGTTTTCAGGATACTGTATTTGCATCTCTTACGTGGTATTAACGTACATACATATATGTATATGTATACATACGTATAGCTATATGTAATGGTGCTTTCATTTTTATAAAATAGACTCCCAAAGGTTGATTGCTGGGTGAAAGGATTTTAATTTTTAGTAGGTATTTGTAGATTACATCCCCCAAAAGTTTTAGCAGTTGCATTCCTACCAGCAAAGGATATTTCTTATTCGTTTTAATTTTTGTCAATTTGATGAGTTTAAAAAAATGGTATTTATTACTATAATTAGCATTTCCCATACCAATTTCCAGCAATTCACTCACCAGCAATGTAGGGATGCATGACACATTTTAATTTTCAATCTCATGGATTAAAAAAAAAGTATTTCATTCTTGCTTTCATTTGCATTTTCTCAACCAATTTTCAGATGTCTACTAGCCATCTAAAATTATCATTCTGTGAAATGTCTATTTATGTTCTTTTATCCACATTTCTATTGGATTGCCTTTCCCTACCAATTTATAGGATTTCTAGCACTCCGGGTGCTAGAAATAAAGTGTTGTTAAACGTCTTTGCCCAACATATGGTTTGTCTCTTGTCTTTATTTATGGTGTCTTTTTGCTGTTCAATATGTTAAACTTGTGTGTTAAAATACATCTGTTGGGAAGATGGAAAAGCCCTGGAGATGGATGGTGGTGATGGCTGCACGACAATGTGAATGTGCTTAATGCCACTGAATTGTACACTTAAAAACGGTAAGATGGTAAATTTTATGTTGTGCATATTTTACAACAATTAAAAGAAATTTATCTGACTTTCCCTTATAACTTCTGGGTTTCCTTTCCTGCTTAGGAAGTTCACTCCCATCCAAAGTTACAGACATATAAAATCTAATACAGTTTAATCTTATAGGTTTTACATTAAAATTTTCAATCCATCTGGAATTTACTTGTACATATGGTATGAGGTAGTGGTATTCCAGCTGTTTGTCAATTATACCATTTTGATATTTCTCTTTATTTCCATTACTACATCTATTTTCTGGCTTTATTTTAATGTAATAACTAGAAATTGCTGTTTTTCTACCAAAGTCAACAAGTTATTTTCTCTGAGCAGACTATGAGATTTCTATAATTGATAGGACTTCTAATCACTCTTCTTAGGGAAATAAACAAACACATACATACATAAATTAAATCATGCCCAGTGAAGTTATCCTTTAGATAATTAACTTGCACTCTTCTAAACAGATGATGAAGAGTATTTTCCTTAAAGTCTGCACTTACGTAACCAAAATGAAGTTGAATTTTGCCAATTAATCAGTATGAATGATAAAAAATGAGTGTTGAGTCTTGGATTATTTACTTTCACTAACTTACAACAGATCAATTTTTATATTGTATATACAACATAATCACTCTTGAATATTAACCTCATGTTTTAATTTTCTTCATTTCATAGTTTAACAGAACAAGATTAGAATTAAAATAATACAACTGTAGGCGTGTGGCCACGGCACACGTGTCCCATGTCTCTTTCCAGGGGCGCTACTGCCAATGAGCTAAGACTGCTTTGGGCATTTTCAGTGGAGAAGGATGGAAATATGGATTTTTAAAAAATCATGAGTGCAAGCTAATATTTCTGATTTAAATTTAACTTCAAAGGGACTTAATATCTTGACTTATCTTTGAATTATAACATCACATTTGTCTTCTACTAAAAACCTTGGTTGCTAACAACCTCAATCTATTTGCTTTATCCTGATATGTATGTGTATATATAGAAATTTAAAAATATACTTAAACCTATAAAATACAGAAATACAAATTTACGTTATATATTTTATATAAAATATAAAAATGGGCTCTCTTCATGTCCAGTGACTTCGGCGTAGAAACAGGCAACCCTCTTAGTGGCTTTAACATCGACATTAAATAACAAAGGGGAAAGCAAACTTGTAGTGGGACCGAGTGATCCCAAGTGAACAGAAGGCACAGGATTGGTTAACCCTCCTCCTCCCAGAGGCAGGGCAGGTGCGGGCGGCAGCCCTACAGGTGAGGCTGACAGGAAACCTTCAGACCTCAGACCCGCTGGCACCTACTCCACAAAGGCCCCCTGGGGGACCGGCCCTACTTCCTGGACACCAAACTGAAACACACGTCACAGCAAAGCCGAGGGGGAGCATCTGCTGAGAGGCCGCGACACCTGTAAGGACCTCGAGGGTCTCCACGCCTGAGCTTCTTCAGAAGGAAAGGTAGAACTTTACTGTGAGGTGTCATTTCAAAACCTTCTGAGAAAGACTACTGTCAATACCCTAATTAATAAGTGATATTCCATTAAGTTTACTGAATATTGGCAGAAAAAGTGATGTTTGGATTTTTAAATCTCTTATTAAAACAATTCCTTTGTTACATTTACCTCTTTAAAACATTTTTTATTACAAAAATAGTTAATAGTTGAACCTGGTGGGAAGTGGAGACAGGCCAGTGGAAGGCAGGCCTCCTCCCGCCTCAGGGCAGGGTTGTGAGGACAGAGCCCAGGGGGGCCCGGGCGTCACCCTCTGCCTGCCACTCCCAGAGCCATCTGCCGTGCACATTTGGTGTCCACAGGAAGGTGGGTCCCCTCCACAGGGGTCTCCTCAGGGCTCAGCTGCAGGGGACCCCAAGAAAGTGGCCTTGAGCAGGTCCACCCTCTTTGCTGGAGGCTCCCAAAAGAAGCAGGGGAAGGGTGGCTCCTGGCAGCCACCCGTTGCACCTGCCTAGGTGGGCTCTGCCCACAGAGTCAGAGCCAGCGCACATCAGACCAGACGCAATTACTCACTTACTAGAGTAGGAAAAGTTAGTTTGCTAACATTGTTTTGGCAAGGATGTAGAAAAACAGGCAGGAGACAAGTCAGCAATGTCCACTCAAATTATACTGCCCCTGCCCTGCCTTCCACCCGCTGTCCATGCTTCAGTGCTTTACCCGACAGGTGTCCTTGGAAATACATGAAGTGACAGCTGCAGATGGAGAGTCTGTGTCACTGTTTGCAGCAGAAAGACTGAAATGGCCAATGTGTCCATTAAGACTCCCAGTTTGTCATTTATCTTTTGATTTTGGTTATGCTTTTTCCACCCAGAAAATTTTAATTTGTATGTCGTTGAGTTGATCTCTTTCTTATGTGACTGTCAGTTTTTATTCCAAAATTAGAAATTAATAACTGATATTGTTTTCCATATTTTCTCCTGGGACTTTTATACTTTCATTGTTAACCTATGATTCACCCGGAAGCTAATCTGGGATAACCCATCTTTTCCCTACTGAGGTGCCACTTTTACCTTGCACTGAATTTCTGTACGTATTTGGGGCTTTCGCATTCATCCTGCACATGCTAGTCTCACCCAGCTACTTGCAGTCCTGTCGTTAGTAAGATCTCAAGGGGTATTCGTGCTACAGAGGAGCACCCAGCAGCAATGTGGACACATTACCCCCTGCCCAAACCTGCTGTAACCTCCAGTGAGATTTTAAAGTTTTCTTCACGTAAATTTTACATTTCTTTATACGTTTATTCATAGGGGTTTTATTTTTTCCATTACTATTTTCTTATATAGAAAAACTGTTGATTTTTGTGTATCAGTCATGTAATCCAGTCACATTACCGAATTCTTTTTATGATCTTTAAAGGAAACCCTCTTGGAATCCCAGGTCGACAATTACATCACTGTCCTGTGCATTTCGCCTCCTCCCTGTCTATCTCACTGGCCGCTGGGCAGCCCCCAGGGCCATGCCTCATACAGCAGTGGGCTGAGCAGTCCCGGCCTGCTCCTGACCAGCCCTTCCAGCGTTTCTCCATTCGCACAACCTGCTTTTGACTTGAGATATAAAAACATTATTGTGTGAAGCAACCTGTCATCCATTTGTAAGATAGTAATATTATCCATATGCTCTTGATATTTCCATGGAAATACTTAGACACAGAAGCTCAGTGGATGCATCCACTTGTTCAAAGCATGAACCCTCTCCCCCACACCCCCATACTTTACCCACTGAGGCTTCAGAGGTGAACCGCCTTCGGCATAGGTGCCCATCAGTTGGCTGGGCACCTTCCCCGAGCACCTGGAAGGCAGGTAGGGAAGGTGCCCCATGGAGGGGCAGTGCTGGGAGGTGCCCCTCCCCCTACCAAGAAGGACAGGCCTGTGGAAGCACAAGGGAGGGGGGACCAGGCCAAGGAGGAGGATCCGAGCTGGCCCGGCTCTGGTGGCACACGGGTCTCCCCTGAGTTTAGGAAGATGGCTCCAGAGAAGCTGACGCAGAGTCGCCCTTGTGCCCGAAAGCACAAGGGCAATGGTGGCGGCTGTGGGTGGCACCCTGGCATCTGGCGTGGCGGGGTCTGCGTTGTGCCTGCTGGCCTCACAGCTCTCAGGGAGCAAGTCTCACATGCAGCCAAGTCCACAACGTGGCATTTCCTCAGGCCGACCCCACAGAACAGCCATTTTGTGGGTCATCCCAAACGCAGGGAGGACCTCCTCAAGCAAACAGCGTGGGGCTTCCCACCGACCTGAGGGCAGGTCAGCAGAACAGTGGCCCTGGGCCTGGGTCAGCCTTGCTCATGGAGCAAACACACAATCACCTCCACATGTGTCCGTGCATCTTCTGGGGTCAGCACCGGGCGCAGGAGAAGTAATGGTTATAACACCCCTGGGAGGATTGCGTTTCCAGCCACACTCTCACCACCGGCCTCTCCTCACCTCGTGTCACAGCCCGTGCTGCTCCGAGGTCATGCCTGCCCCTGCAGGGCGTCCCCGCCGCACCCCTCCCGTCTGCACGAGCGTCCACGGGCGTCAGAGATGGGAACACGGCCCAGTGCTCAGTGGGCTCAGGGCGCAGTTGAAGACTTACAGGATCCCCTGTCCCAGATCTTTCCCTGGGCATGAAATGAAAAATCTAAAGAGGAAACAAAACAGGGAAGTGTCCACTTTAGGAGTGTGGACATTGAAGAGAGCTGACACTGAAGGAGAGCAGTTTTAATCACAGAGGGATCAACAGTTGTGGGACTGCCTCTACCCTTCACCTGTGATTACTGACCCATGTGGCAGACGTATAAGACTGTCTTAAATCTGTGCTCAGGAAGGAGAGTGTTTCTCTGTCGCGGTTGTAAATGCTGGGGGTTAGAGCCCTCCTGGCAGCTCTGCACACCCTCCGAGGTCCTTCTGCTCCATCGATAATACCCGGCTGCGACCCCCACGCTGCTGCACAACCACTCACCAGCAATGGCCACAGAGCAATTAATACTCACGTCTCTCCTGGTAGAACCAGGGAACATCACAGCAGGAGAGCACTCCGTCCCCTCGGGCGGCTCACTGCCCTCACTCCCTGTGCCCCGGGTCCCTCTGGTACCTGATGGCAGTGCCCTTCTACACCGGATTCTGGAGTTGTCCCATCCAGCTTTAATTTCAATAAACGCTCTCTTAAAATATACCATCAACCTCTCCAATGTGTCTGCACAGAACGTGGAGCCTGCCCCACTCCGGAGAAAGACAATTTCTTTGAAAGGAAGCTTTCCTTTCTACTCTGGGCAATTAGCTAAAAGACAAAGGAACCAAGAAGGAATTTCTTAAGGGAAACAGAACTGTAATGGAGGAGAAAAATCACAGAACAGACCAAGGCGCTTGGAAATAATTAGCAGAATAAAGTGATATTCTAATGTCTACATGACAGCATATAAAAAACCACCAAATTCAATGGAAATTAAGTTTATTTCTGGATATACCAACTAAAATATATGCCATATTTATTCAGAATATCATAATCAATGCAAAAATAGAACTCTCTTCTCCCCTGTAAAAGTTAAATACAATACTGTAGGATAGTTACATGATTATTTTAGTCAGGTCTTCAGTATTAGCTTCTCAAAAGAACAAATCTATAGTTATAGACATCCAATTTATCATACAAAATATATACAAAGGCGTAACTGTAGTATAGAAAAAAATGAAGTTACCAAAATATAACTTATGTCATTTACTTTACACAAAGTGGACTCTAGTTAACTTTTCCCAAGAGCTTCACCAATGAGTCGAACGGCGACACTCTTGCCTTCGTCGGTTTGAACAACGAGCAAAGCTTCAAACTTGCCCACAGACCTGGGCTTGAACTGCACAGGCATGTTGATGTAGTGCTGGGCTCTGCAGAGAGAAAGGGGTGTCAACACCAAGGCCACGGCACACGGAGCCCCTCCAGCCTCACGATGCCTGGCGGAGAGCAAACACGGTCAAGGAAGCAGGAGCCAAGAGGCCCAGGGCCTGGTGCTGCATCTGTAGAAGCAGGAGGCCACCGGCCCCCGAAAGGTCAGGGAGCACGTGCCACCAACCGCCCCCGGGGCAGCAGGACCAACATTTACAGGGCTGGTGGGTTTTGCTCCAAATTTCATATGAAACCTTCCAAAAGTCTTCTTGAAAATTTATTTTCAGATTCTATCGAGGCAGGTAATGAATGCCCTGTGCTTAAAAGTAGTACATGGGCGGGGGGTTGTTTTTGCTCATAAAACGAGGTCCCAAAAGCTTCAAAAATACACCTTTATTCCCAGGGAATGAGACAAAGGTACTTTCCCACACCTGTGTGATGTCACCAACTTTCTGTCTTAATCATTTTTGAGTGAAACTTTACAGCTTTCAGACTCTCCTCAGAGGGCAGGGGCCCCGCCCTTGATCTCAACCACACGTGTTCAGGATCAGCCATTGGATCTGACCTGTGCTTTTGTTTCCAGCATGTTTCCTGATAAACCCAGCACAGTGGGCTAGAAATTCAGAAAACAGTCTAAGTATTTCAAAGCCCTTTTCCTGCATGTAACTGATAACGCAGAATATACATATTTAAAGTCTGGGCCATTTTCCCCCAATGCATTTACCTCATTTCCCCACATCAAAGTTAAGGTGCCTTTAAAAAAACTGGTACCTTTCGACGGCACTGACAAAGGACAATTTTCTCTTTCATGTTAGCATCTCAATCCTCAGAATGACGTAGTACAATCTGCCAACCTAAGAGGCTTTTTTAACTTATGAATTACTAAAAGCATTAAAATACCCCAAGTAAATCTCTAGAGGATCTCATTATTAACATGGAATAAAGAAACCCATATTTAACTGAGGAAGGGTTTTGAAAAACATATTATGACAAACATGTATCCCCTGCTTTAGATTTACAGACACTGAATAAATGGGGGGTGCAACTTAAAAAGAACCACGGATTCACACAACTCCAGCACCAGCAGTGCGGCGAAGCAGTGACTGTGCTGTTACCAAGAGGGCTTTACGCTCTCTGCACACACATGCACACTCACATGCACACTCCCACCCCCCCACAGCACACACTCACACCCCACACACATGCACACTCACACACACATATACACACGCACACTCACATACACACACCACACACATATAAACACACTGCACACACACACACACACACACACGGGAACACGTAATAGGAAAGCACATAGACACAACACAGAGATCTAGTTCAAAACCTCCTACCATCCAATGACGAATTTTGCAGCAGAGGCCCCAGAGCAAGCAGCAGGAGGTACAGAGGCAGGGCCGGCGGGGTGCCCGGAACCCCCTCACCCCTCATGCCCATGAACCTACAAATTACAGCAACCGTAATTTTTCTTTTTCTTTAACTTAAAATGAGCACTTTGCTGCTCCCTGGCTTCCCTCTGAAGGACACAGCAGGGCCTGGCCACTCAGCCGCAGGGGCTGGCTCACCAGGACCTGCATGCGCTGCTGTGAGCCCAGCAGACGGGGCCTTAGCTGCAATGTCTCAGCAGAGATTAGACTTGAACAAAGTTAACAGAGGATGCTTTCGGGGGTAAGTGGAAACACAACAAATTCTTCTTAAAAAGACATGAGAAAGAGATGATCACCTACAGCCCAAGACAGAACCTTTACCAAAAAACTGCTCATTAATGCTCCTTCACAATCTACCGCTTTCCGTGGATGACATAAACCTGCCCAACACACGCCCTCCCCCAGCACCTCCGCCTAAGGCAAAACCCCCAGGACGTGCGGGGCTCCCGCCTACTGATCTGCAGTCAGCTGACAGTCCCCACCGCACGAGGACAGCCCGGGAGAGGGGCCTCCTGGGAGGGCGTACCCGAGGTGACGGAAGCCACGCTACTACTTGGGGAGTGGGGTTCACGGGTCCCAGGGCAAGCGGCCCCTGAGGAAGAGAATGTGACCACAGGGGACAGGGAGGGGCTCCCCAGGAGCCTCGGCACAGACTGTCTACCCGCCACAGACTGTCTACCCGCCGAGGCCAGCCTCGCCATACCGGCCCCCTACAGCTCATGAGCCCGTCCAGGGTCCAACAGTCTCGTTCTCGGGACAGGTACAAAGCCCTCTGCGCCTGCACTGACAGCAGCCCCTGCCTCAGTTTGCGGAAGAATTCTCAGGTGAGCTCCACTTTAGGAGAGTGGACACTGAAGAGAGCTGACAAACCGCTACTTCTCCGAAATAGAAAGAAGTCATTCTTACATATGAAAAAACCAGCTTTCCCACCTTCCTTTACGTAAGACTTAAGACTTAAGCCTACGGACATGTCATGAGAGAAGACTTTTCTACGACTTAGAGTTTACTTCACCTTGTTGAACAGATCAAAGTTACTGCTTTGCACGCATGGTTTTCTTATTCATATTTCATCAAGTTTACACTGAGTTGCTAATTATTAAAGTTGATGCTGGAATCTGTAACATTATATATTTATCCTAAGTTCCATAATGAAATGCATCAGAATAACTTTACCTGCCACCAATAAAGTATAAAATTACCTTATTTAAATTTCTTTTCAAAGTATAAAAAGTTAAAAACATTTTAAAATAATATGTTTGAAGAGTATAAGCAAACAAAATGTATCTTGTGATGCTATTTTAAATGCTAGCTTATGTAAACTGCCCGAATTTTGCTTAATTACAAAATAGTTTCTCATGTTTCTAAGTTCTCTTAGATGTTGTGACATGACCTAGGCTGCAGAGAAAAGCACTGAGTGTCTAATTCAGGACAGCTTAAAATGTTCTAGCACTGGAATGGCAAGTCACCAAGTTCAACTCTATAAAAATGTCTACTTTTAGATTACTAGAATGAACACATTTTATATTTTAAAATTGGTTTTTAGACAAGTTGAAACTAAGCAAAACGCCATCTCATTTATAAAGGTTCCTTGTTAGGTATGCTTTAAGCATCACGCCTGTCATGTCAACAGCACTGCAGGGAGCTGTGCGTGATGCGGAGGAGGAAGTGCTGCTGGGACACAAGATGGGCACCCAGGCGCACGAGGAAGGAGGACACTACCCGCTGGTCACAGGGGTAGGAGAAGGAAACTGAAGGTGGCAATTATGAAAATACTCTGACATGTTAACTGCCAAAATTACATTTCAATTTAGGTCGTGTGGTCTCCTGTGAAGGTCTAGCAGCTCACTGGTGACCACAAACTGCCTGTGGGCCTCACTCAGCTGGCTGGTCCCTACAGCCCTGCTAGGCCAGAGGCTGCCGCATGTAATGCTATTGGGATCGAACACAAACAGGTTCTTTTTCTACAAAGGATCAAGAAGGAGCTGATTTACAAATTTCAGCTAAAATATAATTCAATTTTTAAAAATCTGTGAAAGCAAATTAAGCAAAGAACATAACATCAGAAGAGAATTTGAAACTACAGTGTATTTAATGATGAAAGCTGAAAAAGGAATGTTTATCTCCAGGTAAGTTGACTGCATCATCCTTCAGCCATAAAATGGGCAAGTGACATAAAGCCAAGTAATTTAACAAGTTATTGTAAGTAATGAGTCCTTACCAAAACTGTAGATGAGCTGAATGCAAACAGTGTTTTTTAAAAAGCTGCTAGGCTCTTCAAGGGAATTTTTTTTAAATCTGAAGGTTTCTTTAACTTTTTTTAAAAAAGACTTTTTTAAAGATAAAAGCTCCTTGAAACAAAAATCTGAAGCCCGTCCAGTAAGCTGTGACAGGTATACACTGGTTTACACATAAGTATTCCACCCCCTCTGCTTCACGTTTAAAGACACACACCTGCAAAACGCTGACCAAGCTCAGGGATGTGAACGAGACACAGAGTAAATGGGAAGCAGAGTTAATAAGGCCGTTATGATAAAGTTCAAATTCAGATAATAACGGTGTTCAGGACAGATCACTTACTCAGTATCAATTTGTACTCTGTTACTAAAAAGTGTCACAATTGGGAATTTAAACAACCTATTTTTAAATAGGTGAATTGTTTCTGCAGCTCTGCCTCAGTTCAGCAGAGCCAACCTACTCTACTGACTGTGGAATGTCGCCAGTCTCAGGCCGTCATGGGAGGGACCCACAGACAAGAGCTCAGGGCAGAAAAGCGGGAAAGCTCAGCCTTAGGAGTGCTGTAAACCCAGGCCCCCCTCATCCATGTTTTCACTGAAGGGACCGGCTGGGAAAGCACCGACAGAAACCGTGCTGCACTATCGACATTGTGGGTCCTGCTGGGGCTCCCCAGGACCACCTCTCACATACTCCTGTAACGAGTCCAGGCTGCCAGTGGCTTTTCATCTCCATTTCACAAATTAGGAAACTGAGGCTCAGAGAAGTTAAGTCCATGGTAGCTTTCTAGGTATATTCATTGCTGACTCTGCACAACTCATGCCTTTAGGTTGGGCTCCTGAGAGGCAGGTTTCATAGCACATGGGATGGGGGAGGGGGGGCGAGAAGGGGAAGAAAGGACGAGAGGTGGAGAGAACGGTCCCCACGACTCATCTTCCAGTATCTGGAGGTAAGTGTAAGCTTCTGAGTCAGTGCTGCTGGGCTAGTAACTCAGAGACAGCCCTTGAACACCTGCAAGTGGGCCAAGTTTTCACAAAATATAACATGTTTCTGGGACAGCCTCTTGATGCTAAAATGAAAGATCTTATAATAACTAAATTGTTTAATTAAAGATTCAAAGATGAAGATAAAATTATTTTTCAGTATTAAGTGCAACAGAACTCTACTGTTAAAATTCTAAATAACAGTGACAACCCAGTTTGAGATTTCAGCCTTTATGTACATCATATGGAAAAAGAAAATTAGCAAGACCCTAAAACAATTAACAAAATGGCAGTAAGTACATACCTATCAATAATTACTTTACATGTAAATGGATTCAATGCTCCAGTCAAAAGAGCAGCTGAATGGATACAAAAACAAGGCCCGTATATATGCTGCTACAAAAGTCACTTAAGATCTAAAGACACTCATAGACTGACAGTGAGAGGATGGAAAAAGGTATTATATGGAAGCAACCCAAGTGCCCATCAACAGATGAACGGATAAAGATGTGGTGTAGATACACAGTGGAATACTACTCAGCCATAAAGAAGAGTGAAATCTTGCCATTTGCAATAACATGAATGGACCTGGAGGATATTATGCTAAGTGAAGTAAGTCAGAGAGAGACAAATACTGTATGATTTCACTTCCATGTGGAATCTAAAAAACAAAACAAATGAACAAACATAACAAAACAGAAATAGAGTCATAGATACAAAGACAAAACAGGTGGTTGCCAGAGGGGATGGGGGTAGGAGGAAGAAAGAAATAGGTGAGGGAGATTAAGAGATACAAACGTCCACAGTTCCAAAATAAATGAATCACATGTATGAAATGTACAGCGTGGGGAATATAGTCAATAACTATGTAATATCTTTGTGTGGTAATGTATCATCCTAGATTTAGTGTGGTAATCAGTTTCACACGTATAGAAATAAAAACATATAGAAATACAGGAATTAACAGTGTTGTAGGTCAATTATACTTCAAAAACAAATGCATAGAAAAGATCAGATTTGTGGTTACCAGAGGCAGGGGGTTGGGGGAGGGAGAACTGGATGATGAGACAGTCAAAAAGTACAAACTTCCAGTTGTAAGGTTAAGTACGTACCAGGGATGTGATGTACAACACGATAAATATACTGAACATGTTGTACATTATATATGAAAGTTGTTAAGAGAATAAATCCTAACAGTTCACATCGCAGGAAAAAAAATTTTTTCTATGTCTTTAATTTTGTATCTATATGAGATGATGGTGTTCACAAAACTTATTGTGATAATCATTTCATCATGTATGTAAGTCAAATCATTATGCTGTATACCTCAAACTTACACAGTGCTGTATGCCAATTATGTCAATAAAACTGAAAGAATATATATACATACATACACCTTAAAAATAAATAAAAACAAACACATTTTTTAAAAAAGAAAATAAGCAAGGATGACAAGAAAATGTAGCCCTGATTTAAGAACAATACAGGGTTATTTGAAGAATGACAACTGGAAAATAGGATAATAAAATTTTCCCAATTAATCTGGGAAGGTTTTTGTCCTAATTAGTTAAAATTTAAATCCCTGATTCTCAGTGTAGTGAAAATAACATGTGACGCAGAAATCACTCTAAAGTTAATCACAAGATAATTAAGGTTCTATGTAAGTATATGGCTGTCAAAATACTGGGAAACAGGAGTCACGCACTAAGTCCAAACACTGCGCAAGTTTGAGTTGCTACTCGCCACACGTACCCACAGGTCACGGACTGTTTCCCTAGCAGGTTCCTTGTCTCCTTCACCACGTGCTTGGTGCTCTGTGGTGTTGGTGAGGAGGATGAGGGGTTGCAACAGAGACAGACCTCACAGTCCTAACCCCCAAGAGCAATCTCAGGCTCCTGAACACAAAGACCTGCACTAGGATGAGAACATTTTGATTTATGATAAACTCACCTCAAAGAATATTTTGAATGTTTGACGTAGAAAGGTTCTCTGGGACTTAAAAACTTGAGCTGGAATTTAATATGAAACATTTTATGAAGTTATACAAGTTAGATATTTGTGCATACTTAAATCAACATACCGTATAGCCACAAAATGAGGTAAAACGATAAATGCTCATGAAAACACTTAGGGGAAGTTTAATGAGTTTATTCTAGTTCTAACTGGAGTAAATGTTATCCAGAAATATGTTGGTGTGATAGTACAGAAGAAAACAAGAGGAAAAATTAAAAAATGAAAATATGGAAACAAATACTAAATAATTTTCAGGTAAAGGATCATGAAATTCACTTGAGTTTCTTTTCAAATAACGGTATTAAGGCATTTTAAAACTTAACTATTATAACTTAATCTATAAAACAAGCTTCTAATTATCAGGAAAATGTTTATCAAATAGTAGAATACACTTACTTTTCCAAAACCCACAGCAAGATTTCCAACTTACCAAGTGTGTAATAAAAGAATTATTTCGCAAATTGACTTTCAACGTCCTTGACTCCCCAACTCTCGTTGGCAGAAACCGATACACATCTTCTGGGGCATAAACTCCACGGTGGGTGAGGTCAAGCTGCCTGCTATGGAGATAGGTCTGAAGGTTAACTATTTAAAATCCATAGTAACTTAAACTATTTGTATATATTACATTATGAAGTGTGGCTTTGTTTTCTCCCGCAACTCAGTTAAAGTAGCTCTGTAAAGGCGACTGACTAATGTGTGTTAAGACAAACTGCTGGCGGCAGGAAGTGTCCAGGGGTGCGGGGAAGCAGCTGAGACAGCAGCAGCGCTTCCTCCTCCCTGAGAGGAACTTAACATATTTTCCTTATAAGCACCTTCCTCCACAACTAAGTTAGACCTAAATGTTAGTTAACTAAAGATTATAAGAAACATTTTCATGTAAGTCAGAAAGAAAAAGACAAATACCATATGATATCACTTATATGTGGAATCTAAAATACGACACACATGATCATATCTAAGAAACAGAAACAGACTCATGGACATAGAGAACAGACTGGAGGTTGCCAAGAGGGAGAGGGGTGGGGGAAGATGGAGTGGGAGGTTGGGGTTAGCAGATGTAAGCTTTTATACAGAGAATGGATAAACAACAAGGTCCTACTGTATAGCACAGGGAACTATATTCAATATCCTGTAATAAACCATAATGGAGAAGAATATTAAAAAAAGAATGTATATATATGTATAACTGAATTGCTTTGCTGTGCAGCAGGAATTAATACAACACTGTAAATCAACTATACTTCAATTTAAAAAAAGTTAAAAAAAAAACATATCCCTGAAAAAAAAATTTTTTTTTTCATTAGGTAAAACATTTACATACTACCATTAAAGCTTTGTAAGCTGCTGGTATAACATACATTTTTCGAAGTTTTTAAGAATCTACTTTCATACACTGTGTTTTGGAATGTAAATTGGAACAGCTACTTTGGGAACATTCTTTGGCAGTTTAAGGTTAAATAAATTTCTACCGTATGACCCAGCAATTCTACTCTTAGATATTTTTACCCAAAAGAAATGAAAAAATATGTCCACAGAAATACACATATAATATTCACTGCACCTTCATTCACAAGGGCTCCAAGTCAGAAGCCACCAAATGCTAAAAGGAAAATGAAACAATCGTGATGTGCTCCTATGATGGGGCACGAGAACTCAACAACGAAAGGAACAAACCATAGGTACACTCACCAACACGGATGATCCCGAAATCACTACGTTAAGTGAAAGCCAGACACAACTTGAGTGCACATGTGCATGAAATTCCCCAAAACTATGGCAACACACAGGAACAGAACAAATCCTGGGTGAGGGTGTGGGTGGCTGCAGAGAGGCATGCATGTGAGGACGCTCCAGGAGAGAGAAACGGTCTCTACCTGGCTGCAGTGGGGGTGACGTACGTCAATCACAGGTAAGCCACTGGGCATTTTACCGAATGTAATTATACCTCAATAAAGCCCTGGGAAAAATTCATGAGAATGACAGAAACAACATACCCAGGTATGAGAGCAGACGCCTCTGATACAGGTTGTCTTCGGGGCTTAAGTAAATTATCTATTTTAATGAGGCTATTTGTGGAAATGCGTGAATTTTCAAGCTCACGTTCTGCTTTGACACTCTGTATAAAAAAAACACAGGGTGGAGGAGGAGAAATAAACATGTGGACACTTACCTATTTTAATTCTATTACTTCCTTCCTAATTTTTAAAAAGGAGATTTAAGATTTCTAAATTCCTTTAATCACAAAATGCTTTATCTTGCACTGTTTCTTTCTCTCTTTCTCACACACACACACAAACACACAATCTTACCTAATTAAGGCAAACAAATTTCATAGAGCCAATCAATAAAGACACGTAAGAAAACTAAGATGGTAAGAATCTATAACAGAATTAATGGGATAACAATAATACCAAAAACAACAGGCCAGTTTTTCATGCCAGTTTCCCTTGGTGTCCTTAAAAAAACACACCCAATAATTTACTTAAATTCAGTGTAACACTCACGTGTCCAGAGAGCTGGAATCTCAAGGTGTGCTTCAGGTGAGGCTCTTTAAGAGGGTGACACTCAACGTCCCAAAACTGGGCATAGTCTCCTCTATCTCTGGGCAAAAACGTGATGGAGACCTACAAACAACACATCCAGGAGAGAAATTCAGACACGGAACCTTACACACATGCAGTTAGATTACCAATTCAAAGTGTGGTATGAAAAACTTGAAGGGAAAAATGTCTTTGCTTTGGCTAATTCTGCCACTAATCAGATCCAAGTATACTTTTCTTTAAGGCTTTAAGTAACATATTCCTCAAAATGTAAATTTTTTAATTAAAAAAAAGTTATTAATTACTGTAGCTCTGTAGTACAGTCTAAAGTCAGGAAGCCTGACTGCTCCAGCTCCATCTGTCTTTCTCAAGACTGCTTTGGCTATCTGGGGTCTTCTGTGTTTCCAATCAAATTTAAAAATTTTTTGTACTAGTTCTGTGAAAAATGCCATTGTTATTTTGATAGGGATTGCACTGAATCTATAGATTGCCTTGGGTAGTATGGTCATTTTAATAATATTAATTCTTCCAATCCAAGAACACAGTACATCTGTTGTCATCTTTAATTTCTTTCATCAGTGTCTTACAGTTTTCTGAGTACAGGTCTTTTGCCTCCTTAGGTAGGTTTATTCCTAAGTATTTTATTCTTCTTGATGCAATGGTAAATGGGATTGTTTCCTTTTCCCTTTCTGATAGTTTGTTGTTACTGTACAGAAATGTAACAGATTTCTGTATGTTAATTTTGTATCCTGCAACTTTAGCAAATTCATAATAAGTTCTAGTTTTCTGGTATAGAAAATCTTCAGGATTTTCTAAGCATAGTATCGTATCATATGGAAACAGTGAGTTTTACTTCTTTTCCAATTTGGATCCATTTTATCTCTCTTTCTTCTCTGATTACCGTGGCTAGGACTTCCAAAACTATGTTGAATAATAGTAGCGAGAGTGGACATTCTTGTCTTGTTTCTGACCTAAGAGGGAATGCTTTCAACTTTTCACCGTTGAGTATGATGTTACCTGTGGGTTTGTCAAATACGGCATTTATAATGTTGAGGTATGTTCCCACTTTCTGAGGAGTTTTAAATCATAAACGGATGTTGAATTTTATCAAAAGCTTTTTCTACATCTATTGAGATGATCATATATATTTTTTGTTTTTAATTAATTGATTGATCAATTAATTATTTTGGCTGCTTTGGGTCTTCGTTGCTGTGCGCAGGCTTTCTCTAGTTGCGGCGAGCAGGGGCTACTCTTTGTTGTGGTGCACGGGCTTCTCATTGCGGTTGCTTCTCTTGTTGCGGAGCACAGGCTCTAGGCACGTGGGCTTCAGTAGTTGTGGCGCACAGGCTTAGTTAGTTGCTCCACGGCATGTGGGATCTTCCCAGACCCGGGATCAAACCCGTGTCCCCTGCAATGGCAGGCGGATTCTTAACCACTGCGCTGCCAGGGAAGTCCCTGATCATATGGTTTTTATTCTTCAATGTGTTGATGTGGTGTATCACACTGACTGATTTACAGATATTGAAAAATCCTTGCATCCCTGGGATAAATCCCACTTGATCATGGTGTATGATCCTTTTAATGTATTGTTGGATTCAGTTTGCTAGTACTTTTTTGAGGATTTTTGCATCCATGTTCACCAGTGATATTAGTCTGTAATTTTCTTCTTTGTGTGATATCTTTGCCTGGTTTTGATAACAGGGTGATGATGGCCTCATAGAATGAATTACAAAGTGTTCTTTCCTCTGCAATTTTTTGGAATAGTTTGAGAAGGAGAGGTGTTAACTCTTCTCTAAATGTTTGGTAGAATTCACTATACCACAAAGCTACAGTAATCAAAAACAGCATGGTACTGGCTCCAAAACAGACACATAGATCTATGGAACAGGACAAAAAGCTCAGAAATAAAACCACCCATCTATGGTCAATTATCTACAACAAAGGAGTTAAGAGTATAAAATGGAGAAAGGACAGTCTCCTCAGTAAGTGGTTCTGGGAAAACTGGACAGCTACATGTAAGAGAATGAAATTGGAACATTCTTTAACACCATATACAAAAATAAACTCAAGATGGATTAAAGACCAGAAACCATAAAACTGCTACAGGAAAACAAAGGCAGAACACTCTTTGACATTAATCATAGCAGTACTTTTTTTGGATCTGTCTCCTAAGGTAAAGGAAATAAAAGCAAAAATAAACAAATAGGACCTAATTAAACTTAAAAGCTTTTGCACAGCAAAGGAAACCATCAACAAAATGAAAAGACAACCTACTAAAGGGAGAAAATATTTGCAAATGATATGACCAGTAAGGAGTTAATATCCAACATATATAAAAACCTCACACAACTCAACATCAAAAAAATCAAACAACTGATTAAAAAATGGGCAGAAGAACTGAATAGACATTTATTCAAAGAGGAAATGCAGATGGCCAACAGGCACATGAAAAGATGCTCAACATCACTAATCACCAGGGAAATGCAAATCAAAACCACAATGAGATATCACCTCACACCTGTTAGAATGGCTATCATCAAAAAAAGAACACAAATAACAAATATTGGCGAGAATGTAGAGAAAAGGAAACCCTAGTACACTGTTGGTGGAAATGTAAACTAGTGCAGCCACTATGGAGAAAAGTATGGAGGTTTCTCAAAAAACTAAAAATAGAACTGTCATATGATGCAGTGATTCCACTCCTGAGTATTTACCCAAAAAATTAAAAACTAAAAACACTAATTTGAAAAGATACATGCACCCCAATGTTCACAGAAGCACTACTTACAATTGCCAAGACATGGAAGGAACGTAAGTGTCCATGAATAGACGAATGGATAGAGAAGATGTAGTAATATATATGTGTGTGTGTATGTGTGTATATATATATGTATATATATACACACACATACATATACACACAATGGAATATTACTCATCCATGAAAAAGAATAAAATCATGCCATTTGCATGCCATTTGCATGGATTTGGAAGGCATTGTACTAAGTGAAAAAAGTCAGAGAAAGAAAGACAAATACTGTATGATATCACTTATCTATGGAATCTAAAAAATGCAACAAATAAAAAATAAGCAGACTCACAGATGTAGGCAACAAACTAGTGGTTACCAGTGGGGAAAAGGAAGCGGGGAGGGGCAACATAGGGGTAGTGGATTAAGAGGTACTAACTCTTTAGGTATAAATAAGCTACAAGGATATATTGTACAACATGGGGAATATAGCCAATATTGCACAATAACAAATGGAGTATAACCTTTAAATATTGTGAATCATTATATTGTACACCTGTAACATATGCTATTGTACAACAATATTTCAAAAAATAGAAATGAAATGTTAAAATAATGAAAACTCTTAAAAAAAAGTTATTAAAAAATTCTAGAGTACAAGACCTAAATGAGGAAGGTCTGACACCCCCCAAAATACAATGCAGACTTCCATGGAAATGCTTATGGGACCCACTGCTGGCCAAGTGGTGAAGGACTAAGGCCTCACACCTCACTGACTGCAGGGGACGAGAGGGTCCACAGGAAGGAAGGGGTGGGTGTGGGAGCAGAGGCAGAGGAGCCAGGATGCTGTGCCCACCAGAGCAGCTCTTACCTTAACTCACTTCAGAACATCACCCCGACCACACAGCTCCAAGTCAAACACACAAAATCTTTGTGTGCAGCATATCAAAGGTCAACAGTGAGGAAGTTGAAGTATTTTAAAACAGTATTTTATAAATTTTACCAGCGTTAAGAGCTTTTTAATTAAATGTTTAGTGTTAAAAATACTGATTCCTAGTTAGGATAACAATAAATCAGTATCTTTGAGTCTGGACTTAACATTAAAATGCTTCATTGACCTAATTTCTGTGGACACAGAATCTAAGAAACAACTGGGCCTGCAGGCTGGGAGCACAGAGGCAGGAGCTACCGGGGTGGGGGACATGGATGACAGGGCAATGGGAGGATTCAGAAAGGATGGATACAACCATGCCCTGAATGGTGCAAGCACACAACCATCTGGAGCCACTGAAACCACAGCACCACACCTCCTACAAACCCCACTTACACTTCCTCTAACACCAATGAATAAAAAACAGAGGAGGGAAAACCACTACTGCATGTTCTACAACAAGCCCTAACATGCCTTAGGCTCATTTAGTCTCATCTCACACTGACCAATGTTTCACACAATTATGGTGTCTCAGTCATAACGAACTAATTGTTTTTTCCTTCTGGATCAGTACTCTATACAACCACAGTTGTGCTCTTTGGTAATACTTCCCTAAAGGGTCCCAGAGTGATGTGCTGTGCACATAAATTAAGTATCCAGACCTAGAGTGCATTTGAGAGATGTGATCTGACAATGTGGTGAGCAGCGACTTCAGTCCAGGATACACAGTGACGCACAAAACAAAAACCAGAGACCTCACGGAGGTTACAGTTCCATGTCAACTATTATAAGATGAGAAATTCCTGGGAGACAATCTATTCCTCATTTTTCTTTTTTTTTTTACAGCTTTGTTCACATACCACATAATTCACCCATTTTAGGTGTAGTCAGTGGTTTTTAGTGTATCTCCAGAACTGTGCAACCATGCCCACAATCTAATTTAAAATACTCACAACAATCCCAAAAGAAATCCCATGCCATGAGCAGTTGCCCACCATTCTCCACCCTCACTCCCAGCCCCAGCAACCACGAATCTACTTTCTGCCTCTACAGATTTACCGTTTTAGATATTTCCCATAAATTGAACCTTACAGTATCTGGCCTTTTGTGGTTTCACTTGGCATGTTCATCCACGTGATACCATGTTATTAGTACTTCATTCCTTTTATTGCCAAATAAAATTTCATTGTATGGACACACCACATTTTGCTTATCAGTCGATAGACACTTGGGTTATTTCTACCTTTTTGAGCTATTGTAAACAAGGCTGCTATGAACATTTGTGTACAAGTTTGAACACTGGTTTTGAATTTTTTTGAGTATTTATCCAGAAGTGTGATTGTTGGACCATATGGTAACTCTACCTTTAACTTTCTGAGGAACTGTCAAACTGGTTTCACTGTGGCTGCACCCTTTTCCATTCCCACCAGCAGTGTATGAGGGTTCCAATTTCCCCACATCCTTGTCAACACTTGATATTACTATTATTATTATTTTAAAATCACAGTCATCCTAGTGAGTATGAAGTGATCTCACTGTGGTTTTGATTTGCATTTCCCCAATGACTAGTGATTCTAAGCATCTTTTCATGTCTTTACTGGCCACTGGTATATCTTCTTTGGAAAAATGTCTATTCAGAGTTTCTGCCCATTTTTTAAACTGGGTATTTGTCTTTATATTATTGAGTTGTTGCACTCTGGATACAAGTACTTTGATGCACTCTGGATACACTTGATGCACTCTGGATACAAGTACTTTGTCAAATACATGATTTGTAAATGTTTTCTCCCATACTCTGGGTTTTCTTTTCACACTCTTAATCGTGTCCTTTGATGCACAAAGTTTTACACTTTGATAATTCATCTATTTTTCCTTTTGTTACTTGAGCTTTATTGGTGTTACATCTAACAAACCGATGCTTAACCCAAAGTGGTGAAGATCAACAGTTACCTTCTAGCAGTTTTACAGCTTTAGCTCTTACACGTAGGTCTACGGTCCACTTCAAGTTAATTTTTATATATAGTGTGAGATAAGGGTTGAATTTAATTCTTTTGCACATGGATATCCAGCTGTCCCAGCACCACTGTTGAAAAACATTCTTTCCCTGTTGAATTGTCCCTTATTGAAAAATCAGCTGACCATAAATATGAGGATTTATTTTGGGACTTTCACATCTACATCACATATTTTATAGGTCTATCTTTATGTCAATACCACACTGTTTTGATTACCGTAGCTTTGTAGGTTTTGAAAATGGGAAGTGTGAAACCTCCAACTTTATCCTTTTCCAAGACTGTTTTGGTTATTCTGGGTCCCTTGCACACCCACATGAATTTTAGGACCAGCCTGTCAATCTCTTAAAAACAAGCTGGGATTTTCATTGGGACCTGTAGATGAGTTTAGGGAGCACTGCTGTTTTAATACCATCAGGTCTTCTGATCCACACACAGCTCACGACTTTCCTGCTGGGGCTTCTCTGCACCTTCCTTTCAGATGCAGAACTTCTGCTGAGCAACGTGTGCTCCCTGCTCAGCTGCTTGTAGTCTGGGAAGTGAAATAAACTACGCTGGTAGAACTCTGTGTCTTTACAAGAAAGTCAGAAACCCTCTGGAAACCTGTTACACAGATCCAGTGAAGCACACAGAGTTTGTGACTCTGTCATTGCTCAAAAATTCTCTCATGGTCAGTTGCAAGCTCACAACTATGTTCTAATAAACCTTATTACAAGTTTGAATCTCTGAGGAACTGGACCCATATCAAGTAAATGCTATAGTTTAAATGAGTTTTGGCTATTAGAATGAAAAAGGAAAAGTGTATTACTGAGGCCACGTGAACAACTAGCATCCCTGCGAGATACATGAAAGGGCCAGGTCAGGGCTACAAACAAACCAGAACTTACCAGGGCAGTGGTACTAAAGGGACCTGTCACACTTGCCCCTGAAGACACACTGTTGACCCCACATGAACACTGAGTGGTCTGCAACACTGGTAGAGTTTTCTGACTACAGCTGGTGAACAAAACCACTGTCTAGATCAACGCTACCAGAAGCGTGTTCTAAGCACTGGCAACCTGAGGCCACTTGAAGTGCTTACACCAGAATGTAAACCAACCGCACCACCAAGCACGGTGTTTTGTTTCACACAAGATGTCCCGCTGAAGAAGCAGAGCGCTGACCTGTGCTGCAGCTGCTCCTGCAGCAGCCTGGCTGTGAGCAGCACTGGTCCAGGTGGAGTGAACTCTTCTGGGTGGAAACAATGAGGCACTCCTGGCCAGCCAACACTGTGTTCTTACCAGACGGCTGTGAAAAGGTGTCAGAACTCACCTTCTGGACTCCATGGGTTTCCAGTACACCAGAAATAGGAGAACATCTGAATGCTGCATAGGTAGCTCTAAAAACATCTCCACTTTCATCAACTCCCTACAAAGACACCGTTTAAACAATCAAATAAAAAAACAAAAAAGTAAGCGGATCTATTCCAGTGACACCATTGCCTTCACGGTCATTGAGGTCAAACCAGCCTGTTTCATGGTGGGCCAGGAGCACCCTGGGCTTGGCTCACACCAGGCCTCACCTGACGCAGACCCTCATCCCACCACTGGCGGCAGTGCTCTGTAGGAGAGGAGGCTGCTCCCGCATCGGAGGACTGCCATTTCCTCAAAAACCCTGAAGACCCTGCTGAGCATGTGTTTCAACACTCCATACGATACCTGTGCTTCATTTTTTGTCAGTGGGCCCAGCACTATCTTTTTTTTTTTTTTGCGGTACGTGGGCCTCTCACTGCTGTGGCATCTCCCATTGCGGAGCACAGCCTCCGGATGCGCAGGCCCAGCGGCCATGGCTCACAGGTCCAGCCGCTCCGCAGCATGTGGGATCCTCCCAGACCGGGGTACGAACCCGCGTCCCCTGCATCGGCAGGCGGACTCTCAACCACTGCACCACCAGGGAAGCCCCCAGCACTATCTTTTACACACGTCTTGTTAACATTATGGCTCATAACCATGATGGTCAAACCAAGAAAAGGGCAGAGCGGCCACATCACACGTGACCACACTTGGCTCGGGTGGTGCCCAGTGGCGGACACCACTTGCAAGGCACACAGGCTAAGACTCACTGGCAAGGAAGGTTCAATCCCGTCTCTGCACTCGCTCCCACTAGGTGAAAACACACAGCAGCACTTGGAACTCAGGATAGAAAAGCACACACACAATGCCCTGGTATAAAACTTTTATATATTTTTCAAAATAGTTATTTCAGATAAAAAGCAGAGTTGCAGGAGAGAGCATGAAACAGAGCAAGCACGTATTTTCACATACATTCTCTAACTTGACTCTCAAAACCACCTTGTGAACACGACTGGGCAGGTTAGCCCCACTTACAAAGATAATTAAGTAAATGATGCAGGGGAACAAAAACCAGTAATCTCAACATATGCTCATAATTCAGATTTTGAAACATCCTGCATAAAGTTAAACATTAAAATGAGTATATCTGAGGCAATTATTACTGACCTTGACGTAAGGTGGGGCTAAGGATGACAGGTGCCACCTCACTTCTGTGTCACCGTGATTCTCAAGTTCCAGGTAACTTCCTAAAAGGAACACATTTAACAACTCAAACTCTTTGAGGGGTAAATAAACAAGCAGATTCGTGGGATAATTTGTGGAAAATACTGTGTTGACCTCATCACAGGGAAAAAATACACTTAGATCCCTTGGAGTCCAACAGGAATAACATTATTTTCTAACGAAGTCCTGTCAGACAGATGCCCTATCTTGTATTTAATGGAAGTGCAATGCAAAAAGCTACTGAAGAACTACAGCAGGGTCTTCACCATGCGTGAACCCCTGGTGCTGCACAGGTTAAGAGGCTGCACGGGGTCAGAGTGCGGGCAGAGCCTGGCCCATGTCACTGTGGCCCTCGGCCGAGATGCCGCACAGGGTGACCTGCATGCACCAGGCCTGCTGATGGCCAAGGGAGGAAAGTCAGCGGGCAGATGTGGGGTTTATTCTGAAGACAGACTGCAAAGGACGTGCTGACAGCCGGGACAGGTGAACAGAAGGGAAGAGACATCAACTGTAGGGATTTGGCTCAACCAAGTGCACAAGCAGTGGTGCCACTGCTAACATGGGAAAGGCTGGAGAAGCAGGTTTCGTGGATGTGTGGGGTGCACATCTGGGGCTCAGGGCGAGCAGAGAGAAGGAGCGGGATGCAGGCGTTAGGAGCCGGAAGAGGAGGAGGGAGCAGCACAGGCTCAGGAGGGGCCCTGAGGCAAGGTGAGCCCCGAGAGCTGCTCCAAGGGGGAAGGAGTGGCTGCCAGTGCTAAGGTCAAACTGACACAGACACACAAAAGATGCCCTGGATTTGGCAAAATCAAGCTTTCTAGTGACCTTGATGGGAGCAAGTTCAGGGTCTGGTTGGTGGCAGCAGAAGCGAGGGTGGGAGCACAACCCTGGCAGGAAGGGGCCAGGGAGGAGGGCAGCCGCAGCAAGGCGAGGGGCCGAGGGCACCCTGTCCATGAGTGACGGCAGGCATGCTGCCTCCTGACGGAGACGCTTTGGCAAAGAGGAAGAAATGCTGACAAGGGGGTAGGAGGGCCCGAGGAAGCCCTGCCTGAGATGGCAGGAGCAGGTGGGCCCAGGTTCCCAGCACAAGAGTCACCTGGGATGATCTCTAGATTTTCAACCATGTGTGAGGCAAAGGCAAGAGCCGGAAAGAGCAGGAGCAGGGAGGAGGGGGCAGCGGGGGCTGCGGCAGAGAAGCCTCAGCTGCTGGGGGTGGGGGCAAGCGGGGAGGAGGGTTGCAAGGGCCGCTGGGGAAGCCTGTGCTCAGGGCGTCTAGGGGCCCAAGTTGCGCAGCACTCAGGGGCAGAGACAGGGCCGGGGAGACAGTCAGGTTTAACCAGGGCTGGGATTCTGCCAGACGGGAATGCAGAGGGTGAGGGGCACAAGGCAGTCACGAGTGTTTGTGAGGGGTTACAGGGACAGAGCACAGAAGTCGAGGAGGGATAGGGGAGAAGTGCGTTGTGGGTGGGGCGATGGGCAGGGGAAAGGCCTGGAGGTCTGAATGTGGTCAGGCAACTGCTGACCCCTGGAGTAAGTGAGCTGGGAAGAGCCAGAGGGGGTGATGGGCAGAAGTGACAGGCTTGAAACTGAGTGAAAACACGGTACAGATCCTGGTGCCGACGAGATCCAGGAGGGACCCTGAGGGCAGGAGACTGAGCTGCAGTGGAAGACAGACCGCGAGAGTTGAGGAGCTGGGGGGCCAGGCAACAGGTGGCCCCAGACCCTATCTAAGTTGTCCATGTGCAATCCTAGACCCCGAGGCCGCAGGGAGAGCGCCCACAGGGCAGAAAGCACTACTCCGGCCCAAGGAAGCTCAGAGGTGCTTCACACACCACGTCACCATCCCCAGGCCCTGGGTGGTGGGTGTTAATCACAGCTGGGGAGTCTGGGCAAGTTTGGAGCCTGTAGTCAAAGAGTAACTGACAGAGCCAGGCTCCACCCACCTTCCTCTCCTCTTCAGCCACTAACTTAGTAGCAACTCTGGTCAAAGACCTAGTGAGAGTCGGGGAGGGATGGTTCTGATAAGAAAATCTAAGCCTCCTGGAACAGAGAGTTATTAAAGGCCTAAATTCAACACGGTACAATTTTTAAGCATCTGCAAATCCAGCTCATAACTGAAAAGATTTCCAGTGACTAACTGATTTTCTCTTGAAGTAGCGGGAAATCTGCACCTATCACAAACTACAGTTAACTAAGAGCGTTAGATCCAACGTACTAGCAGAAGTCTGAATTACGTAACCTTGTGATACAATACCTGAAGTCTCGCCAGGTTCTGTTGTAGGAAAAGTAACAGTCTTATTTCTTATCTCAACTCTTGTGGAAGGTGGTTTTGTCACTGGTTTTACCAGATGATTAACTGAAGGCTCTGTTTCTGGGGAAAGGATTCTAAATGGGCTGGAGGTCAAACAAGTGAAAAGTTCTTCTTGGGTCAAGTCTTCTCGAATTTGAACCTTCACAATTTTCTGAAATGAGCCAAACAAAAGGATAAGATGCAAGTGAAGCTGTTGTTTTTTTTAAAAAAAATTCCTATTTTTAAATTATGGTAGAGAAAAGTAATGCCAAACGAATGAAACACTGGTGAATTTAAAGTCCATTCAGATCCCAAAGTAGCTCTTCGACTTTATCCTTTCTCCCAACTCCCCTCTTTTTTCCAAAGCAAAATCTTCAAGTTAATGATGGCTTCCAGGCCCCACTCTCCACTGCTGCCCACCCAGGACACTTGTTCAGCTCACTAGTGGAAAAACTCTGCACTAACTACTCTATTTAATTAAGTCTATTTGGGCTGAAAGGACACCTCAATTCGATTTCTGAAATGTTAAGTGCTATCAGTGAGGATTACAAAACTTAAACTGCAAAAAAAGAGAAATGTTGACCAAAAAAAAGTTTAAAAAATTACCTTCTGTCCATTGTCACAGTGTATATAGATCAAGCCACTCCATGGGAACATTGAATGTTTTGTGGATAAGGAGGAATTAGGACTCACAAGAATTTGTAGGTTGCTCCTTGAAAGAAGAATTGAACACTGAGAACCAAGAATACCCTGTACTGGAACAGCAGTAACCACAAGAGTTACAAACACTGTCCTGTCAGTCACCAACTATTTCCTCACTGCTCAGAAAGAGCAGATAACAGAGGTAAGCTACCAGGCGCATCTGATTTGGCCTCAACCCCAACCCAGTGGCTGACAAAAAGCTGAGTGGTGTGAACCCAAGAACCTAAGGGCAAAGCTCATGTGAAAATGGACCACATCACTGAAATGCCATCGAAACAGCAATTCAAGTTAAACATTTCTGGAGCAAAAGACCAGTAACACAAAGGCTCTGAGCCGCCAATGATAAAGAACGAGCCGTCACGGTCACACAGCGTAACTGAAAGGGAAGAGAGGGTGGGAAAGGGGGTCGGTCAGGTTTTCTGTGCTCACTGTTCTCTTCAAGAGCTATGGGATGTCAAAGACGTAAATGTGGACGATGTAACTGGATTTGTGACTTAAGAGAAACCACCAGTTATAAAGAGAGGTCAGTACCCACGTCCAAAATGGCCAAGATGACCTCCCACTGCTAAAAGCTCAACGTGCAGGGTGATGGACAAGTCTCTGAATAACCTGTCCAGTCGTCTCCCAGCTTTTCACCCATTAACAGACAAACATTTAATTGACTGCTTTGGTCCTAGGAACCTTTCTCTGGAGTGTCCCCAACCATACCTTAACCCGGTCTTGGTCAAATCAACTCTCCTGAAACGCATACGCCATCATTTTGCAAAAGCAAATAAACTTCATGTTGCTCTTGTGCAAAGTTGCTATTCCCAAATGTGAAGCAACTTTCAGATGTGCGTATTCTGTGCCAACCCAGACACAGTCCCTGAGAAGCTGCAGAGCTGAGGCTATATCCCAATAATTAAGCTGCACAGAGAGGGCAGTTGCTCATCACCATCTGGCCCCCAAAGACTTCTTTTTACCTTAAAATATCCTTTGTAGAAAACGGCAAACTAGATTATGGCTCAGACATATCAGAAGCCAGGAATCTGTGTCTGTAAAATGTCCTTAGAGAAAACCAGCAGAATAAGCTGCTAGACCCAAGGTGACAAAGGCAAGACCACCGGAGCTTTGGAGACCACTACCCTCATCACGTGCACAGCCACATCCCTGTGCTGTAATTCTGTAGGCAGAGCTACATCAGCAACTCTCCCCCGCCTCACACGTCTCTCCACCCTGTTAGGCTGATACCGTAAACTGGCTGTGGACATGGTCTCCACCCGCTAAGAAGCATGAGTCTTGAACTCACTGTGGTCCCACAGATCCATGCATGGTGCTCTTTACAGAGTCAGCACACTGCAAAATTCTACTGAATAAATTAAAATGGCCTATTATTTGATCCTTAAAAAGTCACCATGCTAAAGCATCTAAATAACACCCAGGGGAAAGGGAGGTCATACTTACTCTGGTGCGATAAACCCATGTTGTGGTGTCACTGTAAGACAGTGTGCTGGCCAGTACAGCTCAAATTTCAGTAACCTAACAGAATTGTTTAAAATCTGGAAACGTCCAGTTTTTGCCATATCACCTATGACAGCAGATAAATAAAATGTTACTTACATTTAGCATTTGTGAAAAAGACGAAGGGTAATAAACAGTAAAAATAAATCCTAAATAAAAACACTACCATACTAACTCATTTTGTTTTCCCAACTGCCCAATTACAGAAATTTCAAATTCCTGGTAAAGCAAGACCTTCATTTACTCTTGGAAACTACAATGACACTGAACAAAGTTTAGTAGTGAACAAAGAAGAAAAAGGAAATCTGGTAATTGTTACTCCCTGTCTTGGGCACAGACATAGGTACTAGATTTGTTCCCACTCTGGACCAAGGGTATCAACGTTAAGGGTAAAAGAGGCCAAGTGCCAAATGCATTCTCAGTGGGGGATGGGGGCGTGGGGGGCAGGAATCAAGACCCCCGGATGGGCAGCTCTGCCACACAGGAGCTTGGCCTGGGGTCCAAGGCCTCGTGTCAGGATGACACTCTGGCTGGGTCTGTAGCAGGCAGGGGAGGCCTGGGCAAGCCACCAGCCACATCTGCATGGAGCCCAGGTCTGTCCTACAAGAGCCCTGAGGACAGAGCAAGTATAGCCCGGGCCCCAGAGGGACTTTCTGTCCTGTCGTTGGGGGCATACTCACAAGAAGGGGCGACTAAAATCAAGTGTTCAGGTTGGACAGCCCACACTTCTTCCGATGCCGATTTATCTTGAGGTGGGCGAACAGCTTGTGAAAGAAGTGGAGACCCCTGAGGACCTTTCACTGGTAAAACATCCAAAGAAATGTTACCACCATGTGTCCCACAACTGCCAGATTCACTAGAGAGAGAGAGAGAAAAGAAATTTAAAATGATAAAGCAGACTGTGTCACATTTTTATATTAATTATTCATAAATCTGAAAACATAAAAATAAAAGTGCATTATATATTTTTCAGTGAATAAGAATCCTTCACATTGGGGTTTTCTTAAAGAAGTGTATAAAAAGTAAAGTACAGTATAGGTTAAATGTTACTAATCTTTAATTAGAATCTGCAATGATTTGTTTCCTGCCTTGACTTCTGCTGCCATCTGAGGTCTCTTAAAAGATTTACTAGAGGGACTTCCCTGGTGGTCCAGTGGCTAAGACTCCGTGCTCCCAGTGCAGGGGGCCCGGGTTCGATCCCTGGTCAGGGAACTAGATCCCTCATGCCACAACTAAAGATCCTGCGTGCCGTAACTAAGACACAGCACAGCCAAATAAATAAATGTTTTTTAAAAAAGATTTACTAGAAAACTACCCAGGGCTTCCCTGGTGGCACAGTCGTTAAGGATCCACTTGCTAATGCAGGGGACACAGGTTCGAGTCCTGGTCCGGGAAGATCCCACATGCCTCGGAGCAACTAAGCCCATGCGCCACAACTAGTGAGCCTGGGCTTTAGAGCCCGTGAGCCACAACTACTGAGCCCACGTGCCACAACTACTGAAGCCCGCGCACCTAGAGCCTGTGCTCTGCAACAAGAGAAGCCACTGCAAATGAGAAGCCCGCGCACCGCAACAAACAGTAGCCCCTGCTCGCCGCAACTAGAGAAAAGCCCGCGCGCAGCAACAAAGACCCAACACAGACAAAAAATAAATAAAAAGAATTTCCTTCCTTAAAAATAAACAAAAATAACCTACCCAATATTAAGAATTTAAGAAAAACAACAAAACTCTTCAAGTATCTATAACTGAATAATGATAACTGGCTTTACAACGCTAACACCAAAAAACTTTAAAACAAAATCTTCTTGGCAAAAAACTACAGTTAAGAAATGCTAATAAAGTTTAGGAAGTTTTTTTACTAAGTGTTGAAATTGGGTTTTCTAATAAGCCTTAGATTACTAAAAAATTGTAATTCAACTAAATTTCGTAATCACGTGAACACATGACAACTGAAGTTCACTGGTGCGGTGACCAAGTTCACCTACCACACAGCAGGGCTACACCTGGACTCCAGTCAACACTTGGCGGACAGAGAGAAATCCCTCTCTTCACCCCTAATTCACTGCCCTCTGACCACCCCCCTTTCCAATCAGACCTATACCGCCCCAGAGAAACAAAGGGGGCACCAGCCAAACATCAGAAAACAATTTAAAACACAAAGTTGATTACTGTTTGTTTAGCTTCCTAAGAACAAGTTCCTCACAACTGAAGTAACTGTCAAGGTAATTTTTTTTTTTTTTTTTTTTGCGGTACGCAGGCCTCTCACTGTTGTGGCCTCTCCCGTTGCGGAACACAGGCTCCGGACGCGCAGGCTCAGCGGCCACGGCTCACGGGCCCAGCCGCTCCGCGGCATGTGGGATCCTCCCGGACCGGGGCTCAAACCGGTGTCCCCTGCATCGGCAGGAGGACTCTCAACCACTGCGCCACCAGGGAAGCCCTCAAGGTAATTTTTAATACATGTTAATACTATCTTTGACTATCTTAGAAAAAAAATTAACACGAACAGCATAAGGATTAAAGAAACCAAGTTGGCGTGAGTCAGAGGCACTAGGGTGATGGGGATGGGGGGAGTCAGCCCTCAAGTGGTGCCACTAAGACTTGCTGGTGTGAGTTGGCCACACTGGGCCCAGGGAGACAGACCATGTGAAGACAAGATTGGCTGAAAACAGGGAGACTGAGTAAAACGTAAACATATTGAAAATAATGGGGCCAGGCTTCTCAGTACTGGAGAAAAAAGGTACAATTATGGGAAGGAGGAAAGGAATCCATGTGTTATGTTAGATTAGAATTGGAGGTATCAGTGTAAACTCAAGATTTTAACACATTTATAAACAGAAGTAGATATAAATTGCACGTGGATTTGTATATAAACTCATATATTTCCTAGCTCTGTCCACTGAGCGGGCCTAGAAGCAAGGACACCTCAATAGCAATGAGCACGTTGCTGCCCATGTCCTCGTTTCCAGGCTGGACAGGCAAGTGAAGGACGAGCCTCGACCATCCTGCTGTACCTGTGAATAAGGAGGTGCCCAGAGGTGGTGTGGGCACAGGCAAAGGACCAAGGAGCAGGTCAGGGGACTAAATAATGACAACAAGGATTAATCTTGAATCCACGAGTCGGTCCTAATATATGTGAATAAGAAGAAAAAGGAAATTCCTTCCTCAAAGTAGAAAGATAACTAATAAATGCAGAAAGATGGGATAAGAAAATCACCATTTAGTAACCAAGACAGACATAATATGATTCAGGAAGCAATCCTCACTGGGTGCTCAAAGTCTCACGAGAAACAAGATCATTCATTGTCTCCAAGTTGTGTATTATAATATCCCTTCAAGATATTTATTAACTTTACAGCAGAGAAACCTGGCAAACACCACTTAAACAAAGTGATAAAAATACTGCTAGTAACAGGACAAATCAGCACTGTTCACCACTGAGGAAGCTTCACTGAGAAACCAACAGCATCATTCTGCAGGTCCTGAAGCTGTGAACTGAAATCGAGAATATTTTACAAAGTAACTGGCCTGTATTGTATAAAAACATCAAGGTACCTGGTAAGAAAGAGTTAGCAGCTGGCCTGCAGCCTACTTTTCCCTTTTTACCAGAAACGACCAGAGAAAAAAAAGAAAGATGGGTTGGTTAAATCACCTTGTAATCTTGCAAATGCCGGATACCACAGCAAATGCACTGGGGTCCTTAAAACAGGCAGCACCTGGTCTGTCTCACATTGCTTGTGGTAAAGAAATCTGAAACTTACGAATTTATGTGGCACAGCTGTTTGAAAAGCATCACATAAGTTACATAGTTATCAAAGCATAAAATACCTTGCATGATCAAAATAGTCTCTTGTGTGACACAACACACCCACAACTTATGGACCTTGTGTTAAATCTAAGCCAGAGGGGAGTGCTGATGTTACAAAGTAGATCTAGAAAGTACCATGGGCAACCCCAGGTTTCTCTGTGTTTCACCCCAAATTAGTACTGAAGCTTCATTCTGGAAAATACCTTTGATTCTGTGGATCGTACTTGATAAGCAAACCTTGTGTGTTTTCTCTGTTGTGAAAGACTGAGGAACTCTCTTCATTGAAAGAGAGTAAATGGACAAGCCAACCAAATGCACGTGTGATCTCAGATTAGATTCTGGACCAAAGAGGAAGTGGAAAGAGGCAGTTTCTTGTTTGCTGTTTGCCTTAACTATACAGGACACCACCGGGAGACTCCGTGGACCAGATGGTGGTCCTGTATCGCCGCATCAGTGTCCTAACCTTGACGGGCTTGCCGTGCCTATGAGGGGGAGCATCTACAGCCAGTTCAGGGCTACTGGTCATCATGTCTGCAAGTCACTCCTAAATGGTTCAGAAAAACCTGTATATACATGAAAGACCATAAGGCAGATGTGGTAAAACGTTACCAACTGCGAAATCTCGGTGCAGATAGCGTATGGGAGTTCTCTATAAAAGTAACTTAATTAATTTGTTTCTGGCTGCGTCGGGTCTTCATTGCTGCACATGGGCTTTTCTCTAGTTGCAGCGAGTGGGGGCTACTCTTCATTGCCGTGCACGGGCTTCTCATTGCAGTGGCTTCTCTTGCTGTGTAGCATGGGCTCTAGGCACGCAAGCTTCAGCAGTTGTGGCACATGGGCTCAGTAGTTGTGGCACGCAGGCTCTAGAGTGCAGGCTCAGTAGTTGTGGCACAGGCTTAGTTGTTCTGCAACACGTGGGAACTTCCCAGACCAGGGATCGAACCCTTGTCCCCTGCATTGGCAGGCGGATTCTTAACCACTGCACCACCAGGGAAGTCCCTCTGTATTGTTTTTAAACTTTTCTGTAAATTTGGAATTCTTTCAACTTAAAAATAAAGATGAAATAAACAGTTTGAGACAAAAACCCAACAAAGCACAAGGTAAAAGATCAGCTCCAGTGTGAATCAAATAATCTTCAACTCAGATAAAAGATGTTTTGTTAGTTTTACCTTTTAGATTCCAAGCTAGGTCTGGAAGAAGGTGGAAGAAACTCTCTGTTAGAAACAGAATCTCTAAATTCTCCAATTACTGAAAGTATAATTTTACGCATGTTTCCATAAAAGAGCTGGACGTCATTGGGCCGCTGGGGAAGGTCATATACTGAAATAGAAAATAATGTTTGAAATACATGAATCTTCACATAATCACACCACCAAGTAACAGAGGCACTCATATATTTACATATTTTCTTGTATCTTCTTAGTTGGGGGTAGGTGACATTTGGATTTTTAACACTACGGATTAGCATCAATGACTGGCAGCTCAGGCTCTGGCCCTGGATTTGGATTACAGCCACGCCAACGCTCAGCCTGGGACCTCTGGCAGCTTCCTTCACCAGTCCGAGCCTCAGTCTCCTCACGGGAAGTATGAGTAACAACCTCTCTCAGGGCTGTGGGCACTGTTCTGACCTCCAACATAAACCAACCTGGTCAGTTTCCACAGCTCTCCGAGGCATCATCACCTCCACCCCAAATGAGGGGCCAAAACACAGAGGCTGAGAGCACACACTTCATAAGCGGCAGTCTCATAAAAACTTAAGTAAATCCAGAAACAGGCAGTATTAGTATAACTACATGTATTTAGATTGATCAGACAGTGCTCGAGGTTTATCCAAAGATAAACCTACCTGAATTTATATATACAAGAAATTTTAGAGAACATGCTTGTATTCTACATATAAATTAGATATTAAGAATTAAGTATTTTTAGGATGGAAACTCAGAAAGAACACAGGAAGTGTAAATTAAAATTTATATTAAATACATCTGACTATAAAAGTTTAATTGTGAAATTATTTGCCACAGTAATTACACATTTTACAAAAGTAAGATCGCTATGAATGCTTAATAGTAATACGCTCAAATGTTTTTCAAAATAATCATGTAAAAAGTTCAACCGCAACATTCTTATAGGGATCCATTACACCAACCAGCAGAAGACCAAGTGGGGCTGCTTCCTCCCCTCACCTGGACAGCATGCACACCACCTCCAGGAGCCCAATACTCCCTGATGTGCAACCTGGCCCCAAGGACCCACCTGAAGCCCCCACTCAACCCCATCACAGGGGGGTCTCAGCAGGTCACCTGAGTGCTTGGTCAGGTTTGTCAACATAACCCTTAACACACCCACTTCCTGAATGTTTGCACATGCAGCTCCCTCTGCCTGAATACCCTCCCCCACCCTGGTCCACACCTTCTCCTCCTTGTCAACCCCCTCCCCGCTTTCTCAGCAGAGTGCCACTTCTCCGCGGCCCCCAGGTCCCTAAGGACAGTTCTGTCACAGCACTTTCATGCTATACTTCGATCACCTGTCTCCCCCTTGGCCTGTAAGCCCCTAGAGGCAAGGGCGGCACCTTCTTCCCCTGTGACTCGTGCCCTGCACTCCCCACCAAGTCCACTCAGCCATAGAGTCGTGAAGCTGCGAGGGCTGCACACTCATGCTGCCTAGTTCTCATTAGACTTCACTGCTGCTGCTATGTGTCTGGGTCCATCTCCATGGCACAGTTCAGGTTAACTCTTTCACGTGGATCCTTCCTCTGAGGAAGGGATATGGAAGGTGAAGCTCGGAGGAGCTGAGGTAGCAGAGATGGGCTATGAACTGAGGTTCAGCTCCAAATCCAACGTTCTTTCCAACCATTTCAAATCTTTTCATTATTTTTAACTAACCCACCCTTGAAGCAGATGATCTAGACTCCCAATTTGCTGAAAAGATCATAAACTATTCTATATCACCTCTACATAGGCATAAATATCCTTTTCCTTTATCATTTCCCACTTCAGGAGTGTGTATTTCATCATTAAAAAACTAGAAAATAAAAATGGGGGGAAAAGACACTACCACCTGAAATTCTACCACCAGAATATAACCACTGTTAATATTTTGGTGTGTATACTCCTGCAATTTTACCTAGGTAACTATAAATAAGACATTAAATTATTTTTACCAAATGAGCTGGTGGGGAGTGCAGGGCATGAGTCACAGGGGTAGAAGGTGCAGCCCTTGCCTCTAGGGGCTCACAGGCCAAGGGGGAGACACGTGATCTTATATGCAAAATTTTAAAATAATTCTTTTCTTAATAAATTGAGGAGCTTTCCATGTCACTTGATATAGAATCATATTGTCTGAATGCCTTGAAGATATTCTATTGCATAATTAAACGATCCCCTACTCTTGGGCGTTTAGGTTACTTCTAATTTCTTCCTATTATAAACAATACTGTGGTGAAAATCTGTACACATACTTTTACACAATTTGCATGTTTCCATTCTTATATTTTGTATGAGTCATAGATACCATTAAATATCTGAATTGCTCAGCTCAGTTCAAATAGCGCTAAACATCTAGATTAGAGTCACACTACCACTATCACATCCTCCATAAACTGCACAGCAGTCACAAGAGCAGAGAAATCTCAAAATGAGTGTAAGTTTGCAATCATGAAATCTTAAACGTAATAACTTGAGTTTAATCATAACCGTTCTCCTCCTCTATTCACAAGTCCACCCAAAGACTAGGTGCAATAACATATTAATAACATCTAACATTTACAAGGCAAAGCCCTCTCATCTGATCTTCACAAGAACTCTGTGTAGAGAACACAGACATTATTCCTCTCATTTTACAGCTAAGGAAACTGAATTTCAGTGATGTAATCTGTCCAAAGTCATAGAGTAAAGCTGTGACTCAAATTCAGCCTGATACCACATCTAAGCTAACACTCTTCCTCCTCACACACTGGACTCAGAAGATTTAAAATACGCTGAAATTCCTACCTTCAGTTACGAGCAGCTCGTCCTGAAATGCTTCCGCGAAGTCGATGTTCTGCAGCATGCTCTGGGTGGGAAGGAACTGCTTCCTCACCCCTGGTGTGTGCAGCATGGCTCTGCCAGTAGAGATTTTATTCACAAGTCGTTTATACATACAAAATAACCTTAATTAGATTTTATTCATGCATCTGGAAAATCCCACTAACATGATACATTACTTCATAGATATTATATCCTAAATCCCAATATAAGTAATTGAAAAAAAAAACCCTTGTTTTGGAAATTCCCTTAAAAGTTATACATGGTAGTACAATCATCAGTTTCAGTTAAACACATCAAATCAACCACTTCCTAACAGAAGAGTAGAAAAAAGATAAAATCAGATTCTTTTCGGGTCATACATTTTCATTATTTGTGAAAATTTGGTCAGTTAGAAATTTGTCTCAGAAAAAATAAGCCAAGAAAATGATACAAATAAAACATCAGAAGGGAATATTTAAATTACCATGTAATTCTGTTACTTTGACCTCTTCTAGAGAATTTTGAGGTGAGAGAACTAAAAAGTAAATTTCTCTATAAAACACAGATGTTCACAAACGAACGAAATCTCATTACTATAAATTAATGGCAAAGAGGAGTTATAAAGGAGTACGCTGATTTCTATATCCCAGTAGAGAGAAAGGAAAAAAACCAAAAAACTTGTGATCTAATTTCTCTAAATGCCAGTTTCTATTTCTAAAATACTCAACTGAGAGAAAAAACCACATTCAAAGTTGAGCTCTTCACTTCAGGTCTGTGCTATCATCATGTAGCAACTCATCACTAAACTCTTCTTAAACATTCTAACAGTCTTTCACAGATTAAAAATAAAACAGTTTCCTGAACTGTGTATCAGAATAAAACACAGCAGAGCACAAAGGACTGGAAGAAGGAAAGACTGGCCCACGCACACGCCCGCCCTCCCGGGAGGCAATGACTTCCTGCGAACCATGAACTGGCAGGAGCTTCACTTACCTCATACTCAGCTTTAGGCTAGGAAACAAGATTTTGTGACACAAGAACTCTGAATTCAACACACAGAATGTCTAAATCACACCTAGACCTAAATATAAAGTTGACAACATTCCAGCATATTAAACTACATTTAGATCAGATGTACCAAATTTTTTACAAGTACAAGCTTAAGTAGCTAGAGTTAGACACCCTACACATGTCTAAAATATGGCTTAATCCTCTGAAATGATTCTCAACACTCCCAGAAATGTTCCAAGTCAGGTGCGTTTACACAATATACTCTTTTCAGTAGTTCTTAAATCTTTTCTGAAACTGATCTGCCATCATTACAAAGACCGTCCTACGATGAAGTCCAAGGTCCTCTCTGAGCAAAGGAGCAGAGGCCCCTATATACGTCCAGAAAAGGATACTGCAAGGAAACCTGCAGACGAGTTTCCTACAGGTATTTCTACCTGTATTTCTCCTACAGGTAGCTTATCGGTCACACAAATTTTACCAAGATTTTTCATCTGCCAGTTCACTAAAAGTAGTGAAACATCTTCTATAAATTCCAAATCCCAAACCACTGTCACAGCCTCTTTATTTCCACTGAATGGTCCCCACCATCATGTAAGGTAAGTGACCCACCTTCGGTACTGCTGTCTTGAAATTTCATCTCCACCAAAAAAGTATATAGTTGACAGTTCTGTGGTGTTTTTACAATTGCTTTCTCTGTCTGATGGATTATATATTATAGTAACATCCTGATGCCAAGAAAAAAATCAGGAGTGAATATTAAATATTTCTGAGTAAGTCATTTCACTCTGAATAAACTGTCACAGGAGCACAAACAGTCACTACAGACAAAGATGCACATGAAGAGTGTTTCCAAGATCAGATAAGTCCTTCCACTCATACGTTCCTTTCAAATATGATTTTAGCTCTCCACCATAAAATACATAATTATTACTTTAACCTAAAAATAAGCTCATATTTTTAGTGCAGAGACTTTCATACTTACTTCTTGTGTTCTTTCCTTGAGCACAAATTTGTCTGGAAAAATCCTTAATACTCGAGGATTCAGCAAAACTTTTTTTTGAGAATCCTTAAAACCTACAGCTTTAACAAAAGCTGCTCGAGAGCCAGTGTTACGAACAGAAAAAACAATCCTACTTTCTTTGCCAGGCACTAAGTCATTCACTGTTACCAGGTAACTGTCAGATAACTTTTTAACATCTTCCAAAATCAGGTTACTTGTGCCTCCATATCCAGACAAAGGTATCTAAAAATACAGAACACATACATCCAAAATTATTTTTATGTAAGCAGAAAATAGAAGATTAAATTACGGTCAGAGAAGACAATAAAAACAGATTTACTACAATTAAAATTATTAAGCTTTGTGTACTTTGGCTAGTAGCTTCCCCACAGTCAATCTCTAGCCTTATAGTAAGGACTATGTTTTAAGGGAAAAACAAATCAATGAGCTACAAAATTATTTACCTTCCAATATGCCAAGCTTAGATGATAAAAGAACAATAAAAAGATTAATATTGATATGTTTGCTTAAGCAGTGTTCAGCATGAAAGACACTGGTATTTATAATTTACTCTGAAATGCATAAAATAAGATAAATTGATAGACGGTTAAATATGTGATAAAAGAAATATAGCACAATGTTAACTGTAGAATCTAAGTGGTAGGGCATGCAAGTGTTCACCATGTAATTCTTTCAAATACCCAATAATTGTGAATTTTCAATATGAAAAGTTTGGGGGGCAGAAAAATCTATGAGCATATAATCCTGTTAACTTCCGGTCTAGCAGAGTCAGAGGACTGTACCAAAGGGACCAAAGAGAAGCCCAGAACTCAAACAAGCCTCAGAGCACAGCCAACCCGGTAGCGAGGGGCAGAGTGGAGGCTCCAGTGCTGACCAGGGCCACCCTTGAGCTACAAGGCTCCCAGGGGGCTCAGCACTACCAGGAAACAAGGATTCACAGAACAAACTCTATGAATAGGAATGTAAGAAATAGGTACCCTGCTAGGAAACAAACGTTTCATACCCTTTGACATGCATTCCCTTAAAAATGAGCTTTCATTCCTAATTATTGAAATAAGTTCCAAAGAATCCTTTGCAAACTTAAAAACATCAGTAGCTTATTTCAAGTTGTTATGTACTAAGTAACATTTTGAAAAATTAAATTCAGGCTGATCAAAAATCAGTATTGCTTGCCCCTTAGTACAAATTAACAGCATTTTTAAAGGGCTTCAGATGTGAAGTTCCTGCAAATCCCACCTCATTCAGGGTGAGCTCTGCTAGTTCCAAGAGCCAAAAGTGTTTCTAATTTTTCTTTTCCCACAGAGATTTGCAAGTAAATCTTAGGCAAGAAAATAGAAAGTAACAGGGAAAGTCAGCTTTTGAAAAAACTCAAAATCAGTATTCTTCCTATATTTTCAAAGTCTAAGGAGGGGGGCTTCCCTGTTGGCGCAGTTGTTAAGAATCTGCCTGCCAATGCAGGGGACATGGGTTCGACCCCTAGGCCGGGAAGATCCCACATGCTGCGAAGCAACTAAGCCCGTGTGCCACAAGTACCGAGCCTGCGCTAAAGAGCCCGCAAGCCACAACTACTGAGCCCACGTGCCACGACTACTGAAACCTGTGCGCCTAGAGCCCGTGCTCCACAACAAGAGCAGCACTCCCTTGCCACAACTAGAGAAAGCCCCGCGCACAGCAACGACAACCCAACACAGCCAAAAATAAAAACAAACAAATAAATAAATTAAAAAAAAAAAAAGTCTAAGGGAGTCACAAATAATTACTGACTAAAAGGTTAAGAAAAAGAATGATTAGGGCTTCCCTGGTGGCGCAGTGGTTGAGAGTCCGCCTGCCAATGCAGGGGACAAGTGTTCGTGCCCCGGTCCGGGAAGATCCCACATGCCGTGGAGCGGCTGGGCCCGTGAGCCATGGCCACTGAGCCTCCGCGTCCGGAGCCTGTGCTCCGCAACGGGAGAGGCCGCAGCAGTGAGAGGCCCATGTGCCGCAAAAAAAAAAAAAAAAAAGAATGATTAAATAAAATGAAATTTGACTAATGCCCACTGACCCAAAGTTTCAACCAGAGAAACTGCTGCTCTAGAGCAGGCTTCTCAGGGACTTCCCTGGTGGTCCAGTGGTTAGGACTCTGCACTTACACTGCCGGGGGCCTGGGTTCAATCCCTGGTCTGGGAACTAAGATCCCGCAAGCCTTGTAACGTAACATAAATAAAATAAAATAATAAAAATAAATAAAATAAAATAAAATCCATCTAGAGCAGGGTTCTCAGCCTCGGCACAATGGCCCTTGGGCTGCGCCATTAGACATGGGGAGCCCTGTGCAGTGTGGGTGTCTGGCTGCACCCCTGGCCTCTACTCACCAGGTGCCAGTTGTATCTTTTCCCACTTCCAGTGTGACAACCACAAATGTCTCCAGAAACTACCAAGTATCCCCTGGATGGTGAAACAGTCTCTGGTTGAGAACCGCTGCTCTGCAGGCCTCATTCTGAAAATGGCCATTTACACCTTTTAACACCTCTCCCCACCAAAGCTCATGGGGCCATGTGAAGAGCTCCATAGAGAGTGTGTCCAGCTCCAGCATCAAATAAAGGTAAATTTGCCATAAATATCCATCCTTTTTAAAAAAAACTTCTAGGTGTTGTTAATCTTGTAATTTATCACACATCCACTCTGACACTAGGAAACGACCAACATCGTAGTCCCAGCCCCACTGCCAACTAATTGCTTGGATGTTAGCTACTTTCAGGGAGCTCAGGCTTCATCCGACTACCCTGTCCTTCTTTCCTCTCCTCCAGGATTCATCATTTTTCTCTCTTAGTGCCCTGAATCTAGCTAAAGAAATGACTTGAAATCTTTTGAAATTATGCTGGGAAGAAACAAAATAGAAAAGCTCTTGTCTTTGTATCCCTGGTGTACGGAACAGAGTCTAACAAATGATGTCAATAGATACTTTGCTGAATTGAAAGAATAAAATTTACTTGGAAAGTCAACATCTTAAACATTTCCATCTGGATTTACCAAAAAATGGATTTCTGAAAAGTTGAGTACATTTCAAAATTTTCAAACCGAAATGAAACTTACAAGCATTAGCCAAGACCATTACTTACAGGAATACTCTGGTGGCTGCTTTTAAAATAGGGTAATCCTACAAGGTATATAATTACTCCCTAACTTGTTTGTAAATCTAGGTAATCACATATTTTGACTTATAAAAAGCAGAGTATATGTAATTTACCAATATTTAATCAATAGTTACAACATGTCATAAACTCCATGGGAGGGAAAAAAAAGCTATAAAATTATCTTACCGTGAACTTAAAGCCTGGTTGTGATCGAATTCCAAGTTGTTTAATTTCTAGTTTGGCCAACATACAAGATAATCGAGTAGGTGCAAACAACACAGAGATGTAAATGTCTTCTTTTGGACGAATCCTGATCTCACAGTTACTGGTCAATCGCTCTTCTGAACCAAAAGTGTGCTGAAACTACAATTAAAAAAAAAATCTCTGCATTAAACAGAGCAGCAGCACAAATAAAACACACCATTAACATGAACTCCTCGAAGATTAAGAACACAAGATGGCCTACATTAAGTGTCATGTATCTAGATGTTAAGTGTTAAGTGTCCTGGATCTAGAGAGAACGTGAGACAGAACAGAGCCATGCACTCCACAAACCTGAAAGCAGTCCTGGTCTTGTCCTCTAATGAGCAGTCGTAAATGTTGGGCTGAAGATGTGGAATTATTTCTTAAAGCTAGTTTCTGAAGCCTAGAAACAATGACACAACTTAAATGTGGTTTTCCTCCATGGATATTGCTACAATCATAAAAACAAAGCCAATTAAAACTGACTGCAGTGTTTGGAGATGGACTGACTGCACAGGCCCCTTGAGCAGCCTGGAAGTGCCTCCACAGTCCCAGAACTCTACATTTGTGAGAACGTATGCTCAAGACTCACCTTATCAGAGATTTTGGGTTTAGTCTCTCTCCTGTTATAGCTCCTTAGCTGCCCTTATTATTCATTCTCTATGTATAGGAATTATCTGTCTTATAAAATAGTAATCAATGAAAATTCAGATTACCAAATTCATTAAGTCATTAAAGTCAATACCATCCTCAGCTCCAAAACCTATCTTTCGTGGAAACAAGGGTCCTAAGCACATTGCTCAGATTTTTTACTTTAAGAGACTCATTTGCACAAAGTAGTCTTTTAAACAGCATACTGAACTAACCTTACTTTAAAAAAACTTACAGTGCAAGTAGAATGGATGTATGAATAGCAACTGGCTCACAGGATGAAAATCCTTCAGTCTTTGAAAATATATGAATCCTCTCTTCATTAGAGAATACAGAATACATGAATAAATCTCCATTTTACTCAAATTTTGAAGACTGGCAGTTAAATTATTTAAGCTGTGGTCTATGCCTTGTGCATTTGTGTTAAAAGGGAAAGGTTGCTGAGTTTAACCTCAGAATAAAATCAAAGACCTTTGGTTATCAGCACACCTGAGTACAATGGTTGGGAAAGACTTTCTGAAAAATATTTTTTTCATAAAAACAAAGCCAATTAAAACCAAGTACAATGTTTCAAGATGGATTGACTGCACGGGCATAGGAGCTACTGAGGAGGGCACAGTTCCTCAAACTCACGGCCATGCAGGACATTTCAGGAGCCTAGCTGAGAGGGGTCTTCACTGAGAGCTGCGTAAAGAACACGTGTCCCTTCATCAACTAGACTCTAACTCCTTAAATAGATGCAACGTCTCTGATTATTTCTTCTTCCCACCAGTCCCCAGGGCTTTCCAGAGAAGGAACCAAGACACACTTAATTGCCTAAGTTTGGTCATCAGCACAGAATTCACCAGAGCTTAAGAAAACTGAAACCTAATTTTTTTGGCTTGTATTTTAAAAATAGGTTAAAAATTTACTAAAAAATTTGTATTCATGATAGGATGAATAATGAATATGATAGTTTTATTTCAATTCTAAAAACATTAACATGGTCATCATCAACACAGGGAAGACTAGCATTATGTGATAACAGCTACAGTGTATACTCACTGTGTCCTGCCCAGGGGGACACCTCCCCACGCCAGAAACTGCTTGTTGGATAAAATCAAAGGAATATCTGAGCAGCAAGATGCAGGCATCAGAGGCTTGTTTCCTGAAGAAACTACTTCACCTTTTAACATCACTTCATACTGAGGGCCAAACGACTGCACAAATATTTTCAAGATCCTAACAAAGAAAACCATCTAAGTTCAATATTCAGAATTCAATTCTTTTGACAACTATTGTCCTATGCGCTTCCTTCGTCCAAGAGACTGAGCTGGTCGGTGCTGAGGCTACACTGCATTCTCACCCTCACAACTTACATTCCAGAGGAGAAAACAGACAGAGAAGGAGACGGGTACATGCCACAGGCCCATGCCATGAGCACAGCGGGAGAGAAGTGTATGGGTCACGGGAGACAGGGAGGGATCTGGGAAGGGATGAGGAAAGCCTCCTGGGTGGGGGTGCTACCCCGGTGGGCAGGTGCAGGCGAGTCCTCCCGGCACAAGTGTTCGCGTCCGAGCAGCCAGCACCTCTGCACCCAGGGCCAATCAGGTGGAGGACAGTGAGGCACTCGGGGGCTCAGGAACCAGTCAGGGGGCTCGGCAATCAGGCAGGGGGCTCGGCAATCAGGCAGGGGATGGGCCACGTGCGTCTGAGGACAGCGGGCTAAGCTACATTTATCAAGCAAGTTCAAAAGCTGGTGACAAGGGTGCTCCGACCACTGTAAAGTGATATTCACTTATGATTTGGGTGCCAAAAAGTCACTGGCCTGGAAAAGATACAACTGTCAGTTGTATCTTTAACAACTGACAAGGTCAACTGAAGATTTCCTTGGTGAGAGAGAAGAAGTTAGTGAGAAACATCAAGATTGACGTGTTATTATTTACTTTTGTCAGAATATACTTGAAAATAGTGATTTCTTACTTTCTAGTCAGCTAGCTGGTTTAAAAGGAGATTTTCAGTAAGCAGAAAGATCTGAGGCTAAAGGAAAGAGGTGAAGCGGTGCTGTATAGGCGAGGTGAAGTGTGTACTCTGTCCCTCAGGCTGTGGACCGGAGCACACCTAAATAAACACAAATTCGCCATGATCAACAGTCCTACGTTACCTTTCCTCACAGGCTTTGGGATCCTTTGGAGAAAATGAAACTATAACTTCGTGCTCTTCTCCAGGTTTAAGGAATAGTTTCTCTGGATCCACTGAAAAGTGACTTCCTTGATCTGGGATCTAAGTATTTACATAATTATAAGTCAACGCTGACCTGCAGACATGGCTTTCACACACTCACGTGCCTTGTCTCTCTCACTGACCACAACTGGGTATTCTACTCCCTCCCTGCCCAGCAATGCCCCGCCATCTTACTTTCTTGGAAAGGATACATCTTTCTTCTCTTCCATAACAAACTATCCCCGGCCCCATCCCTAATTCCTGGCCACCAACACCCCCTCACTCAGCCACACAACTCAGAAATGATGTCTACACATGTGGCTCCCTCTCCTCCACCCAGCCACAGGATGACTCGGTCTTCAGGAACTAATCTAGAGCTTGGTTCTTGTACCTATTACATTAGACATCCCAGCTGAACTTCCTAACCATCTGTTTTATGCTCGTGTAACACCAGCTCTGAAAGCCCGGGCTCAGATTCTTCTGTCTGACCACCCCTGCCAATGCCCCCAGCCCTTGAACAAGGTCAACAGCAGAGCAACCTTCAGAACCCAAGGAGACACTCACAGTCTCAGCCCGAGGAAATAAGTTACAGCCTCAGACACAAATTCTTACCTTGATGTCCAAGTGGACATCAATATTCCCAGCATTTTTCAAAGGTAAGTACTGCCTTGTTGAGGAAGCCACACTGGCAAACAAGTGCATAGTCTAGAGGATGGGGTAAAACAGGCATGTTTTAAAAATGTCACACTTGGAATGAAATCAACCTGAACATAAAGTAACAGCAAAGTGAGGAGTTTAGGGTACCTGTAGGTCTCTCGGAGCGTGTATCCTGGCTACTCCTGTTCTTGCTCGAAGATTGATACTTTTAATGACTGGTGTAGGGTTTGGACTATCAACTTCTATATCAACTCTTGCCAAGAATTCTTCTGCTGAGTCTAGAATCTCTGTAAAAGGTCATTCTTTTAGTTCAGACACCAGAGTTATTTAATTCTAAATGCCACACATGGCCCAACACTATGCCATCAGGGGGCACAAAAAAATCTTAAAATGACTGTTTAAAGAACTCAGAGAGGAACAGAAATGAGTGGAGGAGAAAAAGGAAGAAAACATCTAATTGGTAGAGGAGGTAACATCAATTAACAGAAAAGACCCCAAAACGTTTTCAGTGGTACTTGCTTGGATTATCCAGAATTGGATGGGTTTGACCCAAAACAGCATGCTCTCTGCCCAGCTTGAAAACAACATAAAATATCTGACAAATTACAATAAATATTTGACAATTTACTGACAGGAGAAATAAGCCTCAACTTTGTAGTTTATTTAGCTACGGAGTAAAGAAAATCCCATAAAACGTAAACATGATACCTGAAGAAGTCATCTGTTTCTTTGGACTATGGAAAAGAACCCAAATTATCAGAAATTCTGGATCCTGTAAAATAAAAAAATATTTTCATACACAGTGAAAGAAAAGTAGTTGGAAACTTAACTTCCTCCTTAATTCTAAATCAGTCCTTCAATCCCCCAGCTCACCTGTCCGTCATCGCTGGCAGGCATCAGATGGTTGATCACCGAGGGGGCGGCCAGCTGAGCAATCGCATGGGCATAAGGAACAGCTTTCAGAGCTGTGTGGATGGGTTCCTTGGAAAAGGTGAAGCAGCGCCAGGCTATGGCGTTCTGTCAGAAACAGGAGAAGCCGCTTCAGTAGAGCCAATGGTGTCATGTTGGTGTGATGCTAAATTTGTTCAAAGATCCTTAACAAAAATATCTACTTTCCTAAGAGAAGTTAGCCAAGGATTCTACTAGCTGCATCTACAACTCTAAGTCAGTGTGCTCTGTAAAGGTTTCCTCCCCGAGCACAGTACTTACAGCATTAATAATGAGTCTAATTGGGATGTTGGCGTGCGTCTTGTTTACCAGCTTTAAAGGCAGAGCTTTCCAGCTTCCATAAGTCAAGTCACCAAAATCAAGAACATCTTTCTTTTCTGTTTCTACCTAAATTATGGGAAAAAAGGGATTTATAAAAACAATATATCAATAAATATCACAGCTTATGTTCACATCACTGCCCTTTCCAGCCACAAATAGTCAACATTACAGGTAAACTTACCTAAGACTCCTGGGGCTATTTTACAATTCCTATTTTCAACACAAGTAAATTATTTTTCTGAGGTAGTCCACGTACCCAAATACACTACAGAACAAAGCAACAGCTTAGCTGCATTACTGTGAGAAGACAAACTGACAACTTTACAAAACACACAGCCTCCCTTCCACTAGCTCTACTGTTATACTACCGACTTCTCAATTCCCTCCAAAACATATGTGGGCATTTTTGGATTTAGTCCAAACTCTGACAACACTGAAAATGTTTACAATAATATCTAGGGACTTCGCTGGTGGCGCAGCGGTTAAGAATCCGCCTGCCAATGCAAGGGACACGGGTTCGAGCCCTGGTCCGGGAAGATGCCACATGCCTCGGAGCAACTAAGCCCATGTGCCACAACTACTGAGCCTGTGCTCTAGAGCCCGAGAGCCAGAACTACTGAGCCTGTTGTGCCACAACTTCTGAATCCTGCACGCCTAGAGCCCGTGCTCCGCAACAAGAGAACCCATCACAATGAGAAGCCCACACACCACAACGAAGAGTAGCCCCCGCTCACTGCAACTAGAGAAAGCCTGCGCACAGCAACAAAGACCCAATGCAGCCAAAAAATAAATTAATTAAAATTTTTTTAAAAAACAAACCCCAGTTATTCCGATGTGCAGCCAGGGCTGACAGCCAGTGTCCTAAAGAGGCCTGCAATCCCACAAGCATTTTGTTGCCCCAACCCGGCTAGACCCAATTTCTTTCACTTCCAGAAAATGAGCAACTGTACAAGAGGAAATTTTTCAGTGAGCAGTCTTCAGGTACAGAAAAGAGGATAATCTGAATGTGGTGTTTTCCTCCACACACATCAAACTATATGATGGAAACCAGCTGGAAAATAGGGTTTAACGTTATACTTTGCTTACAAACATCTTAGCGAGCATATCTGTGCTTCTATAAAACAAAAGAAATAATCTTAATTTTTTTGGCCTCGCTGTGCGGCTTGCCGGATCTTAGTTCCCTGACCAGGGACTGAACCCGCACCCTCGGCAGTATAAGCGCAGAGTCCTAACCACTGGACCGCCAGGGAATTCCAGAAATAATTTTAAATTTTGGAATAAGAAAATATTAAGAGTAATGTTTAGCTCAATTATAACTTTTGGCACATTCATCCACAAATTCATTTTACCCAAATTTTACTTCTAAGGTTGAACAGCCTCATTAAAATGCCAGGTATGACAAAGACCTGCTTACAAACAGTCACCTCGATCACGGGGGTCTCGGCAATGGCGGTGAGGACAACCCTGCTTGCCAGTGCTTCTGCCTGTGCCACTGTCTCTGCGTCAGCTGAAAACGGCCAAGAAGCAATGCTGAATATACATCGGAAAATCCCAGGATCAGACGGTATGAAGAGCACTTTTATCTCTTCTGTGGCATGAGGTCTTATGATGACTTTATTCTTGAAAACTAAACAAGGATAAGCTGAAAGATCCACCTTAAAAGAAGAGCCACATGGTCCGTTAAGAAATAACTTCACAATGAAAATCAGGAAGAAGAACCAACTAGTTTAAGATCCCTTTTCATAGTCACTCAAACTACCAAATCTAGATATGTTAGCTCTTGAAAAATACCCAGGCCTCATAACTCATTACCTGGAAAATACAGTTAGTCAAAATTATAAGGAATTTTTTTTTTGGGCCATGCCACACAGCTTGTGGGATCTTAGTTCCCAACCAGGGACTGAACCTGGACCACAGCAGTGAAAGCACCAAGTCCTAACCACTGGACCACGAGGGAACTCCCATAAGGACTTTTGAAGATACGTTATTTTTACCTTCACTTTTTTTGAAAAGGGTGCTGAAAATGGCAGCACCTCCAGCCTTGGACATCACCCTGGGACCTGGTCTCTGCAGCTGTGTAACGCAGGGGGTTAGACTGATCTCCAAGGTTCACTGTCAGGCCTCCAAGTCTACGATTCTGACTCACTCCAATCTCTCCCTCCTCACTGTGAACAGGGATCTTCTTTTCTACTCCCACTTCCAGAGACATCATTACTTCCTACATGCTCCTAAAAAGGCCTCCAATCTCACCACCTTTCACCCTCAACCCTTTCCTCCAACCACCTGCCTTTCCTCTACCCTCAGGATCAGAGGGGAAAAGCTGGGGAAAGGGAGAGGGAGAGAAGACAGTCTTATTTTATCAAGTAAATCAAGGTTATCACTAGGACGTAAGAGGGGAGAGTAAACCCGTCCACCAATGTTTGTCTGCAAGAAGCTGCTGACCTTCTTTCCCACTCTCCCTACTCACCAAGGCCCACAGGGTCTAGAGTCTAGAACCTCAGCAGCTTTAACTGATCATGCGAGAGACCCCTGCTCTAATGTTAAAACTGTGTTTCCAGGTATTTCAAAAGATCATGTAAGAACATGATCAGATAAATTAACTTACTAAATGAAGGCACAGGTTGCAAGAGTAACTTGTTTCTTTATTTTTTTCCTTTGGAATAAACGACAATAACTTATACTCAATCACATTTAACAAAAACAACGAATAGAGACCAGAAACTTGGAGCTCCAGTCAGTGGTTTAAGCCGACAGCACAAAAAGCACATTTACATGATTTTATAAACAAGTAACAATGAAACATAACGGTTAATAAATAAATAGTAACACCTGATGAAATCTGAGAAACACATTCAGATTTCACTTTCACTGGAAGTACTGCAACAAAAGGGGAACCAAGAAAAAGATACGATTCCAACGATTCTGTGCAAAGTATATGGTGGTGGACATGCTCCCTGGTATAAAAGGAAGTACTAATACTAGGCAAAGGAGAGCTTCAGCATTAATTGTACTGCAATCGCTAAGTCAGAGGAGAAAGACACAGAAAGCTCACCTTTTCACCGTTGACACTAACACTGAGGACCCCGATGCTGACCTGCAGCCAGCGGTCGGCGGGATTCAGGACACTAAGGTAGGTTTGTGACGCGATGCCTATACAGCAAGCATGAGGAAACTTCAATTCCTCAGGCACTCTTACTTTCCCTGGGTAGAGTTAAAGCAGAGTCAAAATGCATACCCAACACCCCATCAAAAGCACAACTGGTTAAATGGAAATTTTTACAGAAGACGACCTGTTGACACCGAGAGCTATGGTTTTATAAAGTGCCCCAGATCTAAATAGGAGTCCCCAACACTGCATACGCCTCAGCAGAGACTGGTCACTAATTTTCTCCTGAGGCAACCAGCCCATGAGGAAAAACAATCAAAATTGATCAAACTAAAAAATTTACAGCTAATCAACTCTTAGATGTTATTGCTATCAGTAATCTCTTCCCTTTTTCTCCTATAAATATAAGCCACTGCCTAACCTAATGAGAAATGATGGAGGCTCTAACTGATTTTTAACATGGTGACCAAGCTTTTCACCATTCTTATGGGGTGACTGTGGAATTTCCTTCAGAAGAAAAAGAAGGCAAAACTGATCGTGCTGCAGTGGCCATGAGCACCGTGTCAGGAAAGCACAGCACCAAGCTCTGCTCCCAAGAGTGACCATCAGCACGAGCACAGGCAGCTCAGCCACTACAGGCAGGAGCGGAAGGGTGCTGCCTCTCACTCCCACACGAGTCACCCCTGAAGACTTAAAAACTGGCAGGAGACTCCCTCCTTCAGGGGGGTGATTCTATACTAGACGTTTCCTAGTTGAACCAACAATAGAATTCCAAGTTTGGAGCACAAGAGAGAAACAGAAAGACAAAGGCAGTGGGAGTTTTACCTGCGTTAAGTTTTTATGTTTTTCTAAGGCCACTCAGGGACCCTTGCACAGAAATACGTTATGGTCTGTGTTCCAAATTCAGGATAAAGAGAAAAGTTTACAAGAAATTCAGGCTAATCAGTATCTCCTTAAAACAAACTAGTTTTATGGTCCCAATTGAGAAAATTCAGTTTTTAAATAGCAGCAACCAACAAGCAGTAGCAGAGAAGAAAGCATCTTACCAAATCCTGACATCACTCCTGAATCCCATGGATCAATTCCACAGTTTGGACCAAGAGACTGCACAGTAAAAGGTTTGGCTGTACTTAGAAGACTCTGATTGAAGGCGTTAGAATACGGGTTACAAAGGGAAGAGGCAGCCAACAACTCCGAGCTGATGTTCTGTCCAAGACAAAAGCCCATGGCCACAGAGTTCTGGACGTGCTCTGCTGTGACGACAGCAGGATGACAGTTTCCCGGGAGCCCACAGGCTGTGGCGCTGCCGGCCTGGCACCGAGGCAGTGCTCCTGAGCTCAGCTGGGCACAGGGAGCCATTGGGAGGGGACGGCGTGCTGAGAGCGCGGGGCCCGAGGTGGGCACGTGCTGCCTTGAGGGAGCAGGGCCGCAGTCCTCGGTGCTGGGGAAGGTCTGGGGAGGGCCCTGGCCAATGAACGCACTGTCGGCAGCAGACGTGTCTACAGGAGTCACACGTCCACTGTCGGGCACAGGCCCCTGGCGGGACACGGGGAGGCGCGGCGTGGCTGGCAGGGCCCACTGGCCAAGGCCCAACTTCCTTGGCAGAGCCAGGCTGACCTGGTCCAGTTCACTGGGATTTGAGGTCACACCTGCCACAGTGGTTTCTGACAGATCTTCGCTTTTGGAGGAAAGCTCTCTTCTCGATCTAAAGTTTGGTTTTACATCTTCAAGTTCACTACTCAGAGAAGCAGTTTCAGTTTCTTTTTCTGTGTCCAAGTTCTTCTGGATAATATACGGTAACGCTCCTTTTCCTCTACTTTGAAATGGACTTTTTTCTCTCAACTTATCCGGAGCCTGCTCCTGAGATGGAACTGGACTGGCCTGAATAATTGTGGTGCTCAACGTACTGGGGACATCACTCTGTGTGACAAAAAATGTTTAGAAATTATCCACAGATAAAGTGAGTACTACAAATGCAAACCATGCTGATATACTCTCAAAGAATAGAGATCTACATGATGTTACCTCTCTGAAAAAAGGACGGCTTATACAAAGTACTTCAGTGGCTGTGAAATGCAGGATTAAAAGTTAGAAAATCAGCATTCATTGTTCTTCCTAATTTACAGGACAAGAAACAAGTGGTTTTGTTTAGTAACTTAGTGGGTAGGTTTAGGCACAGCTTCGCGGAGGAGGTCTGCACTGCACACCGCAAGTCATACGCAGCTCATTACAAACTGAACACTGTCGCGTTCATGAAACACACCTAGGTAGTAAAATTCTAGCTTCTCCCACACAAATCTCTCAGACCTCTCTGCTTCCCTCCCACCCCCATGGCCATGACCCTGGCCTGAGCCTGTGCTGCCCCTCGCCTGACAACTCCGGCCGTCTGGTGTCAAATCCTCCTGGTTCTAACCTCACCCCTCAGTGCCTCCTCCACTGCAAGGAGCTTTCAAAACAACACAGAGCAGGTCTGTGTCCTACTTAAGAGCCTTCAAACTCCCAAATGTTACATCCACGATGTCGTGGTCTGGCCTCCCCTCCTCCATGTAGATGATTCACCGAAGCCATTCCAAACTTCTTGGGGGCTCTCAAATGCAGCGTGTTTTGCAATTCCCTGCCTCCCCCATGCCTGATTCCAGACAGTCCTCCCACCAAGCTTCACTGGACTCGCCACCTGGTCAGATTATCAGTCGCCTCCTGAATCTCTCACAGTGCATTTCACTACACGGCATGTCTTGCACGGCCTCCACCAGACTGAGAGCTTTTTGATGGCAGATGCTAAAATATTTGTACTTGTAGTGCCTACCCAGCACGAGCAAAACACACACACACACTTATTTTAAAGTTAAAAGAGCAACAGAAATTAGGCCTGAACTCAAGTCTGAGTCCTACATCAGTAAGACTTCAGCTCCAGAAGCCTGAGTAAAGAAATAACAAAAGTGCTCCCACCTGGTGGTCCTTAAGGCCACGATCTGAGGCCGTGGCGGGACAGGTGCTCTCTTGTTCAGACATGTAAGTCAGCCTGCTGATGCTGGCCTGTGGACTCGTCAGCTGGGATGACTCCCTCTCACAGGGGTGCTTTTGCAGGTGAGCTGCTGAACTGAAAGACTCCAGGGCACACCTGGAAGAGAGAACACCTGTGCCTGGACTTGTCCATCCCTTCACTTAACATCGTCTACACTGGCAGAAAGCCCTTCCTGCTTGCCTACAACCCTGTCAACCTGCACTACCGTCTGTCCCAGCTGCCATATACAACTCAACCCTAGACTCAATTCTTTTCACCCTTAATTATCTAAAACTGTAAATCATAGTCCTACTGAATGAAGTATCTGGTAAGCTACTGAAAAAGAAAAATGTTGTGGCAGTTTCATTAATAAATTTCATATACAGTCACATAACATTGTTAGCTGTTCATTCAGCAAAAGTTTACTGAATACCTGATATAGAGCAATGAGCAGAGCACTCGCCAATTCCTGCCCTCAAAGAGCAAAGATGGGGCTTCCCTGGTGGCGCAGTGGCTGAGAGTCCACCTGCCGATGCAGGGGACACGGGTTCGTGCCCCGGTCCGGGAAGATCCCACATGCCACGGAGCGGCTAGGCCCGTGAGCCATGGCCACTGAGCCTGTGCATCTGGAGCCTGTGCTCTGCAACAGGAGAGGCCACAACAGTGAGAGGCCCATGTACCGCAAAAATAAATAAAGATCTTTGATACAGATTGTTAAAAAAAAAAAAAAGAGCAAAGATGAAAACAATCAAAGAGATGGGAAGAGCCACACCACGGGCAGGAATAGGAGCAGTGCAACTCTCGGCTGAGCTATCAAGCATGCATAGCAAAAGCCCCTTGACTCAGGTGTTATACATCTAGAGATTAATCCTAAGAAAAAAATTAGTGCTAATTATAAAGATTCGCTAAAAGAATACATCATATATCACTATCAATAAAACGTAGGCAATCTTAAACGTCATGTAGGAGAAAGGAGGCTATTGAAATTATGGCACAGACACACAATAAAACACTATGTAGCTATTTTAAATCATGCTGTTGACTACTAACCATTGACTCAGAAAGATGTTCAGAATATATTAAGTAAAAAAAAAGTTATAAAGCAATAAATAATAAGCTCCTGCATCTATTTAATACATGTGCCATATTCTGTCAGGTAGTCCCCAGCACAGGGCCAGGCCAGCCCAACAGAGGAGAGGGCCAAGCTGCCCCTCAAGGCAGAGTGCAAAATCACACTGGGTGGGAAACACCGTCACAGCCGCCTCTGGAAACAGCTGCCGCATCCCCTGAATACTCTGCCATTTAGTTTCAAGTCAGCCCTTAATCTGACTGAATTTTACCCATCATTTTTGTGCACAAAGTTCAGAATACTCAGGTGGCCAGCGGACACAGAGAGAAAATCCTATTTTGAATTCTGGATTTTTAAAAGGACCAAATCAAGACAGCCCTGACACAATACTAGTTAGTGAATCTCTAACCAATGGAGACAAAATATTAACCAAATTGCTTCAGGTCCTCTTTAGTCACTGAATAACATGCACCTGCGTGGGTTCTGTATGCACATGCGCACACACACATGCACACACATACTCACACAGACACCATGGGGCAGCAGGAAAAGAGTTCTGGGTACTGGGGTACGTGCTGAGTCTAGCTCCTTTGGTCGAAATGAACGAATGCATTTAGGTTGTATTACTTCAAGCAATGAGAAGTGAACTGTAAGAACACACAAACAAAAGAAGAGAAATTTCAGTCCGGATGTCAGACTCCAAAGGAAGCCAAAAACTGCCAAGGTGCCAGCCACACAGAACCTCAAGGCAATTCTGGAATTAGAAGCTCTAAATCAGCACTACGGACCTGCTGGAAGCTGGCTGGACGCTGGAAGACCAGCCAGCAGGAAAACTGGTGAGCAGCAAACTCAGTAGATAAAGGGCTCTCACCAGAAAGATGTGGCCACTCAACAGATCAACATTCTGACCAACATTTCACCGTGAATATTAAGAAACTTAATGAGTATGGGACTTCCCTGGTGGCACAGTCGTTAAGACTCCACACTCCCAATGCAGGGGGCCCAGGTTCGATCCCTGGTCAGGGAACTACATCCCACATGCTGCAACTAAGAGCTCGCATGTCACAACTAAGGAGCCCACCTGCCGCAACTAAGACCCGGCAGAATCAAATAAATAAATAAATATTTTTAAAAATTACATAAAAAACTTAATGAACTGGAAAAACCTGAAAAAAACCCATGAAACTCATTTTACCATAATACAAAAGTACAAGAAGGATTTCAATAAAAAGAAATGAATACAAAATGAATGTCCACATTGGAAGCCATGAAAGCATAGCTGATGCTACAGAAAATCAGTGATATAAAGGATAAACACTTGAACAGCTCGGCTACCCCGCAACACAGGGAGAACACATAAAGAAACGAAGATGAGGGACTTCTCTGGTGGTCCAGTGGTAAAGAATCCGCCTTCCAATGCAGGGGATGTGGGTTCGATCCCTGGTCGGGGAACCAAGATTTCACATGCCTCGGGGCAACTAAGCCTGTGCGCCACAACTATTGAGCCTGTGTGCCTCAACCAGACAGCCCATGTGCCGCAAACTACAGAGCCCATGCGAGCCCGTGCGAGACAACTAGAGTGAGAAAAGCTGCCCGCCACAACTAGAGAGAAGCCCGTACGCCGCAACAAAGAGCCTGCACGGTAAAACAAAAGATCCTGCGTGCCGCAACGAAGACCCAACTCAGCCAGAAAATAAAATAATAAAAAAATTTAAACAAACAGACCAAAAAAAAAAAAAAAAGCACAAAGATGAGGAAAAAGAAAACAGGCATGGATGCCCAGAGAGGCAGTACCAGCTGCTGGGTGCAGGAGGAGGAGGGAGTCACAGGCAACAGGAAACAAAGTCTCCTCAGTGGAAGAGAGAACTGTGCGCAGGAAAATCAGCCACAAGACGCCAGCATGTTCATTTAAGCTGATGAGAAAAAAAGGAGATGAGCGAAAGCAGGAAGATAAAATGGAGCTGGATGCTCGGCCTCGGCAGGAACGCCTATCATGCAGCAGGAGAAGGGACAGGAGAACGAACCTCAGAATCTGCTGGTGTCCAGTTTCTTTCCCCCTAAGGCTGCAGTCTGGCCGTGGCTGAGAGGTGGGGGTGTGGGTGCAGGTGGCTGACCCGTAGGGAGAAGGAAGCCCACCAACAGTCACTTTAGAAAGGTCAACGTGACGCTCTCATTCAAAATATCTGACCAAGTTCATGAGAAAGTTCAGTATCCCCCTAAGATATGTTTCCTACACTTAATGAATAAGTGTATTTTCTTAGGGGCAAAAGAAAAAACAGGTGGGTCCAAAACTGAGACCATCCAGCCCAGCATTCTGTCTCTGATCATGCAGTAAAGGGCAGGTGAAGGAAAAAAAATCATAACAATATGTCTTTATAGAGCACTTACAGTTGTTATTAAATGCCTTCATATACAATTTTTTAAAATGTCAAGATCATAGAAAACAAGATGAAACTGGAAAGTACACGGGGGTTAAGAAACAAAAAAGAAAATACTACAAGGAATCTAGAAATCAGAAATGTGAAATGCAAACAAAATGAAAAAGTAAGAAAGAGGCAGGTCACTGTGGTGATGGCAAAGTTCTATGTCTCTGATTGTGGAGGTGGTTACACACATTCACACCTGTGATAAAATGACACAATTCTACCCACTTGCCCTGCCCAGGACAAGTGATTGCACAAGTGGTGATTCTGTGCAGCATCTGGGGGAGCTGGGGAGGGACATGGGGTCTCTCTATACTATCTTTGCAACTTCCTGTGGATCTACAATTATTCTAAAATAAGTTCTTAAAGAAAGGATTACAAACAAAATAAATGCAGATCCCACATATGCAAGACTAGAGTTCCTGGGGTCAGGACCAATATCTTAATAAGTAATTTAAAAAAAAAACCTTTCCTAAATAAAAGAATGCTTGACTCCACATACTGAAAGGGTGCTGTGTGACAGGGCAAGGTGGCCATGAGGTCAACATAGAGACATAGCCTAACAAGGTTACTAGACTTGAAAGATCTTATTAGACTTGAAAGCATCTTTGGCATAAAGCTTACAAAAAGATCAAGTCAATTCTGAGGCAAAAACTGTTGCCATACAGAAAGTTTATTTTATTAAATCTATGGATTTTTTCTTTTATGGCTTTATAAAAGATCTTTTATATGTTCCTCTATGGAAAGATTTTAATAAGCAGAAAATTTTACCTAAGCAGTGAAATTATCATAAATGTTCAATAGTTTGAAACAAATTGAAATTATATTTGATATCCAAGTTACCTATTATGTGTTTCCCAAGATGCTCCTGGATTTTGCATATTCATCAGAAATGGTGTGGGTAAGCTAGAGCTAAGTATCCGGGAGAGCAAAAAATACAAGAAAGGAAAAAACCTTCTAAAGACTAGGAACTGTATAACTCATGTCACAAACAAAGGGCTACCCACTTTCCCTAATACGTCAAGGGCTCCGAGAAATGGAGACAAAAGAGACTAACAGTTCATGAGAAAAATGGGCAACAAACATGAATAGATATATGATACAAAAGGAAATATAAAGGAAAAGATGCTCATCATCACTCATGATTTAAAGTTATACTGAAATAGTTTTTTTTCACCTATCAGACTGTCAACAAAAAATTTGATAAACATTCTGTTGGTGAGGTTGTGGGAAACAAGCTCTTTCCTAAACTGTTGGTGGAAAATTAAACTAACACAACCTCTACAGAGGGTTGTACTAATTTAAATAGGAACGTGAATGCATATACTCTTCGACCCAACAATCTCATTTCCAAGAATTTATCCTGTAATACATCTGCATGCGTGCAAAGCAATACAGATAAGGCTGGGATAAGTAACCTTGTGTAGCAAAACATAAGAAGTGTGTAAAGGACCCTCTATTGACTATAAAGAGGGATGAAAATAAGAATATACACTCATATCTGTGTATGTGCACAAAGACCAGAAGGAAACCTAAGAAACCAGCAATAGCAGCTCCTGGTTAGAGGACTGGAGAACGAGGCAGACAATGAGCTTAATGGAGGGAAACACACACACGTGCACATTTATACACAAATACACAAACACATCTGATGAAGCATTACATTCACACTGTTCAAAGTTCTATGGACACACACATATACCTGTATATGTGTAAACTTTTGAAACAATGTTGACTTAAGGCATTTTTGAAAAATTAAAAAGATCTTATAACTTGAAGCTTAAGTTACCCTACAGGTTATGCTAAAACATGTAAAATATTAGGATTCTTATCCTAACCTTTGAAAAAGCACTTATCAATCTCATTAGTATTAAAAACACAAATAATACTGTAAGATAAAAAAAATCCAAAATTAAAAGTTATTTAAAATGCTGATAAGAAAACAGTAGAATGCACACCTTCAACAAACACAGATGGTAAGAGTGCAAGTCTTTAAGACTCTTTTAGAAAATAGTTTGCTAATCCAGAGAGCCTGAAAATATTCTTATCCCTGACTTGGTAATTTCACTTCTGAGGAAATCAGTTAAAACACAGGAAAAATTTTATAAGCAAAGTTGTTCATCTCAGTATCATTAAAATGGCAAACAAACAAAAAAGGTAAAATATAGTATCACCAGTATCGACCAGAAGCACCAAATAAAATGTGACAGATTCATTATGCAGTCTATAACATTAATTTTCTTTTAAATGTAGGAATTATTTTAATAAGTGAAAAAAGCAGGGTATGAAAATTTGCAAAGAAAAATATCTTGAAAGAAGTTCACAAAATATAACAGTTACTTCTGAGAGACGAAGCTATAGATAACTAATTTTCTTTACACTTTGTTCCAATTTTCCTACACTGAGCATGTACTTTATTACTTAGAAAAAAAAAAAAAAAGGTTAAGCACCTACCCTGATAAACTATTTCCAGAAATCTCACTAGGAGAAGAATGACTCAGTGGAGAAGTGGAAGGTCGGAAGCTATCCTGGTCATCCTCCGAGCCACGTCCACCACACTCAGGAGAGGGATTTTTCAAATCTACCAGAAAGGTGTATTTTCCAATGAGAACAGAAAAAAAAAACCACTCTGTGTAATTTTTTGAATGTGACCAATTACTCTGACACTTACCAACACTTTTAGGTGAGATTATGGAATGGTTTTCAAAAGTCACATGCTTTTCACTGTTACTTGTCTCACTAACATACTCATTTTGCCTCTGATATTTTCTACTATTCTGTGTGTCTTCATGCTCTTCTGACAGCCAGAGGGATACTACCCTGGGGTTCCTGACTAATGAGCTATCAAGGGCTGGAATGGATACGGAGGCAGCTTTTTCACCATCACCAGAATCTGGTGATTTATGGTCAATGGAATGTGTCTTCACATCAACCCCTGCACCCTCTCTCTCTCCCATATTTGTAAGAACTGAATTTGAAGAGTTTATCGTTCTCAGTGATGCCTGGTCCACGCTCTCTCCACTTTCACCATAAAAACCAGCTGCTGTGTCTTCTTCTGGCTTCCTTACACTTATGCTAGTAGCACCCAGGTCCACTGCATGGATGTCATGTGTAGTCCGTTCTTTGGACAAAGATAAATCCCAAGCATCAGACACACCAGCTCTTGAAAAGTTGTCCATTCCACTTTCATATCTACTAATTTCTGTTTTTTTAAGGTATTTCTCCATATCAAATGCGTTGGATCCATTACTTTTTTCCAGCTCATTAGGTAAGAAATGAGACACAGCCGAACAGTGCTTTTGTTTACCATCGTCCTGAGAAGTCTTCTCTCGGGTTTTATTTGAAAGTGCCTTGATCATGGCAGCGAGCTGGGAGGGGTCAGCGTTCACTGATGCATCTGCGATGGCAGAAGCAATGGTGCTTATCCTCAGCACAGAATCACCACCGCTAGGCAGTTCGCCTGTGCGTCTCTGGGGTTTGCTGTTGATGAGGAAAGTGTCCTAGAAATGAGAAAGTTCACATCAGTTCCATGGACAAGCACATATTAGTTTAAGCTTTATTTGTAAGTGCTACATAAGATCTGACGGCAACAAGAAATTAATGGTATACCAGTTAAACCTCCTAATGAAAAAAGACAGCTGCTATCAACTTGATTTGTAGAGTACTCGGTCACTTACAAAGTCGGTTCATCAGTTGTTCAAAAAAAACCCTTCAGGAGTTAAAGAAATGCTAAAACTGAATCAGAAAATAATTTAAAACCAAAAAATTGAAATACTGAAATTGAGAAGCCATTGAGCCACAGTGACTGCAATTATGATTACTGGTAATTTCATTCAATTGTTAGATTTATAAGCAAGACATAAATAGAAACCAGGGGTAAAATAATGAAATGGAACCAACAGCAAAGCAATATTAAAAAATGCAAATTAAGACTTCTGCCTCTAGTAATAGCAGACTAAGTGATGCAAACCAACTCTTGCTGACAGCAATTAGACAGCATATCCGAAAACATGTCTTAGAAGGCGCTGGAGAGCCAAAAAAGGAATAAAAAACTATGGGGCCAAAATCCAAGAGAAGAAAGCATCCCATAGAGGTGAGCCCAGTCCCAGGGATGCTCCACCCCAGGGTAGCTGCTTTAGGAAGAGGCTACTGCTAAGACATCAGGAAGCTTAAGAAGCTAAGAAAATCTTTTTTGAAACGATAATTTTTTAAAAAGAAGCTAAGAAAAGCTGCTCTATGGGAGTAAGGGTACAAAAATCAGGTTCAGAGTTTGCCAGTGATGAGGGGAAGGCGGTGACCATGGTAAACATCCATGCTTTAGGACGAGACCACAGAGGGCTACTCCCTAGGAGTAAAGGTGGCCCTCAGGGGGACTGGAGGCCAAGCTCCAATCAGCTCAATCCCAATAACTGAATTAAAGCAACCTGAGACTGCTACTGTTCCTCGCTCAGAAGCAGCCAAAAATCCTGCCTGGAAGATCTCCCATGGCCTCAAATATTTCAGCAACTTTTCCTGTAAAAGTCCACTCCTCTATCAATGAATGACACACAATGTTCCAAGGTAATGTGGCCCACATCACAGAAAAACACAACTGTGGGGCTTGCAGACAGTGGATTATCAGAGTCTAAAACACATCTAAATCTAAAACATACTTAAGGAATTAAAAACAACATTAAGAACTCAACGGAAGACTAGAAATTATCAAGAAAGAACTAAATGTAAATTCTATAATTAAAAAATACAATGAAAAATTAAGAATCCAATGGACAGGGGGTTCCCTGGTGGCACAGTGGTTAAGAATCCATCTGCCAATGCAGGGGACACGGGTTAGAGCCCTGGTCTGGGAAGATCCCACATGCTGCGGAGCAACTAAGCCCATGCGCCACAAGTACTGAGCCTGCACTCTAGAGTCCATGCTCTAGAGCCCCCGAGCCACAACTACTGAGCCCACGTGTCACAACTACTGAAGCCCGCGTGCTTAGAGCCCATGCTCTGCAACAAGAGAAGCCACCACAAGGAGAAGCCCGCACACAACGAAGAGTAGTCCCTGCTCAACGCAACCAGAGAAAGCCAGCGTGCAGCAACGAAGAACCAACACAGCCAAAAATAATTAATTAATTAAAAAAAAATTAGTATGTCTTACAAAAACCTTCCAGAAAATAAGAAAAATGAGACCAGCAAAACCTTGGTACCAAAACCAAACAAGGACATGGTAAGAAAGAGCATCAACCCACTTGTGAACACATATGCAAAATTCTAAATAAATTATTATCAAACTGAATCTAACCATCTATAAAAATGATAATGTATCATGACCCAAGTGGAGAAGAGCAGCTTTAATATTCAAAACCATGTCATGTAACTCACCACATCACCAAAAGAAAACTCATGTTCACCTAGATAGATGCAAAACAGCACTGGACAAAATTCAACCTCCTTATCAATTAAAATAAAACTAGCAAACAAATATTAGAAGGGAATTTAAAAAACCTGATGATAAATAAAAACCTAGAGCATCCATCAAATTTAAAGACAAAATACTATTGAAAATTTTCCCTCTGAGTCAGGGAAACCCAACATCACCACTTCTATTCACTGTTCTAAGATGCAGTCAAGTAAGGCCAGACAAAGAAATGAAGGCATAAAAATTAGAAAGGAACAAAACTGTTGGTATTCTCAGATAATGTAAGTGCATATACAGAAAAATCCAAAGAATCCATAAATAAAAATGAATTTAGCACGCTTGCTGGATATAAGGTAAGTATATTAAAAAACATGTATTTCTGTTTAGCCACAACAAAGGGAAAATTAAGTTCAGAAAGATAATATTAAAACACCACTTCAAACAATTCAGAAAGAAATCTAACAAATGATGTGTTAAAATCTCTGCACAAAAAAAGCCCCATAAAATACTGAGAGGAGGGCTTCCCTGGTGGCGCAGTGGCTGAGAGTCCGCCTGCCGATGCAGGGGACACGGGTTCGTGCCCCGGTCCAGGAAGATCTCACATGCCACGGAGCGGCTAGGCCAGTGAGCCATGGCTGCTGAGCCTGCGTGTCCGGAGCCTGTGCTCCGCAACGGGAGAGACAAAAAAAAAAAGAGGCCCAAAAAAAAAAAAAAAAAAAAAAAAAAAAAAAAAAAAAAATACAGAGAGGAATTAGAACTTAAATGGAGGGACCTGTAATCTTCTTGGATTAGAAGATTCAATATTATAAAGATGTCAGTTTCACCGTTCTACAGATTAAACACAATCCCAACTTAAAGCTCAGCAGGGTTGCTAGTTGGTTGTGAAAGGTGACAATCTGACTTCAAAATATATATGGGAATGTAAAGAACAAGAACAGCCAAGATACTTTTAAAGAAAAATAAGAGGGGAAGACTTATTCTGCTAGATATCAAGACCTACTATAAAACTACACTATTTTAACAGTGTCATATTGACATAAGACAGATCCCAAATATCCATCAACAGTAGGGTGAATATATCAATGACAGAATATTCGTAATAGAATACAATACAGCAATGAAAATTAACTATTATACTTATCACAGTTGCATCTTGCAAACCTAAGTGGAAAAAAACGAAGACAAATATATGCTACTGGGACTTCCCTGGTGGCACAGTGATTAAGAATCTGCCTGCCAATGCAGGGGACACAGGTTCGATCCCTGGTATGGGAAGATCCCACATGCCACGGAGCAACTAAGCCTGTGCGCCACAACTACTGAGCCTGCGCTCTAGAGCCCACAAGCCACAACTACTGAAGCCCACGTGCCTAGAACCTGTGCTCCACAACAAGAGAAGCCACCACAATGCAATGAGGAGCCCACGCACCGCAACAAAGAGTAGCCCCCGCTCACCACAACGAAGAGTGGCGCCCACTCGCTGCAACTACAGAAAAGCCCGCACGCAGCAACAAAGACCCAACGCAGCCAAAAATAAACAAATAAATAAATTTATATTTAAAAAATATATATATATGCTACTACATGATTTCTTGTATATAAAGTTCACAAACGGGTGAAACTGATACAGTGTCATAGGTCAGACAGGAGGAAGTAGTGTTCAGAAGGAACAAAAAAATGGCTCCTGGGCTGTGGGCAACGCTCTCTTTCCTGACCTGGGGTGTACATGGGTGTATAAGCTGTGATAACTCACTGACTGTAAGTTTGTTTTATAAACTCTTCGTACATTTATTGTACACTGATAATATTTAAAGGATACTTGTAATAAAATTGAGTAAGAAAAATGTTATGCATTTTTTACATGTGACTTTATCTTGATCTTGTATGAGAATTATGACAGCGAGGTTTTAGCTTTCCTTCATGAAAGGCTTAAAATACCTCTGTTTTCCCTTTATTGGCAGTTAATGTCACATCATTTTCATCCACTTGTGAAATACTCTCCAGTTCTTCAGCCTGAAGTGTAACTGATCCTTCACTTAGCTGTGCCTTTAAATCTCCTGTAGAAAATATGTAATATTCAACTTACATCTATATACTATCTCACAGAAACAATCCGTGGGATAAGGACCACTAAATATCCCAACCCCCCCACCCCCCACTGGAATATAGGCTCTTTAAGGACTAAAGCACATTTTATACAATTTCATGATACAATGCACGAGGCATTATACTAGCAAAAAGTAGCTGCTTGATAATTGTTATGTTAACCAAGAAAGTCTGATTTTAAATATTCATCACAATATTTATCATATTTATACTATCACAGTCCAAATCTGAGAACTTCTCTTTAAAAGTCCACCTAAATAATAAATATAATAGCTAAAATTCATTAACTCAGCAGTTTAATAGGCCAAAGTTAACCCAACCACTTGAACAGATTGTATTTCATTTACTTTTGTTCTTACAAAAGGATTTAGGTGAATTTTGGCTGACTTGTTTCTACTTTAGATTGAAAAGGCAATGTGAAGTTATATAAAAATCAAATCTGTAACTAATACTCAAAAAATTCAAAGTGGTATATACATTACTTTCTTCCACATAAAGAACATGATCACACAACCACTAACTTACAGGTTAAAAAAAAACTTCATTTAATCCATTACCTGAAAATAGACCATGGTTAAGATGAGCCATTTCTTTCTCCAAATTACTTCTTGATACATCTGATTTTCTTATTAGAGCAATAGGTTCTCTCTTCTCTGGTGATCTAATAAAATAACCAAATGATGGCTACAAAATAAACATGCCAATTATTTCCTTAGTTTTCAACTGCTTTGAGAAATTCTAGACTATTTTATCCTAATAGTGGTAACCTAGCTAAAATTGATTTCAACAAAATGATTCTGATTTTTCCATTTAAACGTATGTTGGGACTTCTCTGGTGGTCCAGTGGTTAAGAATCCACCTTCCAATGCAGGGGACACGGGTTCGATCCCTTGTCAGGGAACTAAGATCTCACATGCCATGGGGCAACTAAGACCCCACACCACAACTACTGAGCCCACATGCCGCAACTAGAGAGAAGCCCGCGCACTGCAGTCAAGACCCGACGCAGCCAAAAACAAACAAACAAAAAAACACAAAATAACATAAATTACTAGAAATGAACTTTACAAGTCCAGACAGGACCTTTTATTTCCTTACTGCTAGCTATCTTTAATCATCAGAATGAATATTATCAAATAATTTGCCCTTACTAAGAAATCCAAATTAAAACAACCCAGAAATGATACTTTGTTCCTCCAGTAATTGTTACTGAGCACCTGCTATGTGTCAGGCACTGGTAATAATCATCAGTGACATGTCAGTGAGAAAAAAGATATAAAACTTCCTGTCTTCCTGGAACTTACAGTACTTACAAGCGTATTTTATTTTACACAATAAATATGTCCTTGAAAATCTGTATTAAGATGAGATACATTCCTACTGCCCTAGATGAGCGTTCAGAAGGTCACATTCACGGACCTTGCTCAAGGGCAGGGAATTCCCACCTGGCTTCCTTCCAGAGCTCTCATGATAGACCTGAAAAGCAAATTCACTAATGCACTCAATTTTTGATCAATCTTCACTCGAGGATTTCCTCCCTTGATCCAGCAACTTGAACCAAGTAACATTTCATAACTAATACAAAATGACAGATCCATCTTTCCACTGTATGGTGTTTTGTCCAGCTGTTCAGAAAGGAATTCAGTTATGCTTCAACTTCTCTTATAATGTCAAAACCAATCCATCCAGGCAGAAAAATCTGCCTAAGTATTTACTCTCATTCTTTAATTCACTGCATAGACAGGACCCACAGTTCAGTTTCAAATTTTCCTGTAAGTCAACTTCTAACACCCTAGCTGTTTAAAATTATACTCTTAGTGAAATCCTACTTTAATACACACTCCCTCCGACAGCACTATGTCCCTCCATGAAATTCACCAACAGGTCCTTCGACTCTACCTCCAGAGGAAATCCTGAACCCTAGAACTTTTGTTTCCGTACTGCCATCCTAGGCCTCGGCCTTCATGGCATCTCCGCCACGTGCTAAGCCTCTGCCTGCTTCTCCTCCTCTGAGGCTCAGGAACCTCCTCCACCGGCTCCTGTCACACCTGGAGATGGGCCGGGCACCCTGCCTCCAAGCAAGTTTCCTTGAGATGAACCCGAGCCCTGCAAGGGCCCCTCATGACCTGGCCCTTGTCTACTTCTGCCATCAGACCACCGACCCGAAGCCCACTCACACGAGCTGTGGGCCTACTCTCTGCTTCTCCGATATACCCTCCAGCTCCCACCTCCAAGACTTTTCTGGGAACACGCTGCCTCCTCCCCACCATTCGGGCACCACCCCAGTGCCCCTCCTCAGACACCACTCTGACCCTCACAGGCGACACAGCTTCTCCTCACTCCTTCATACAATCTACCACTATCACTTGCATTTAAAACTTTTTACATGTACATTTTAAAAAACCAAAACACTCCTATATTTCAAAACATGTTTTTAGACCAGAGGTTTAAAAAATGAATCTTTGAATTCTTCCCACAACCAATGATATAACATCAGCAACCAATGAAACAGCAACTAACAGGGATGGAGTACTTAATGCACTTGAGGCCGTGCTAAACACTGTACGTGCACTATCACAGTATCCCCCCCAAAACTCTATAAGGCAGTATTCCATTCTAGAAATTGGAAAATCAAGGCACAGAGGAGTTAAATACATTGTTCCATGCCACAGAACTAGTTAAAGGACAGAGCTAGGACTGCAGTCAGGGTACAGCCACTAAAAAACTGAAGCTCTTTACCACTATTCCACCATGCAGTCCCTATCCTGTCTCTGCTTTAAAGATACTCTGATCTAGCTACACCATCATAACCTTCAAAACATAAGGGCAAGTGAATTTAACCACTTCTAGAACACATGGTACTTACTCTTTTCACATTGTAACCACCACCAAGGCAACCGAGAGCTTCAGACCTTTGAGCAAAGAACTCTCCTAAAGACAGACGTAAATAAGTGGCATCGTCTTTGTCCAAATCTGATGTGCTAAGTGATCTCCTCAACAGACCATAATTGACTGAAGTTCCCCACGATGTATCCCCTAGGGCAACTGAAGTGTTCTGGGCATCTATATTTTCTTCCTAGGAAGAAAGTCATCATTTCATTTCATTTCTCCAGCAAGCCTTCTGTTTTTCTAATATATAAAAATACAAATTTCACTAAGGAAATTTAAATATTTAAAATTTTTTAAAATGTGGACAAGTTCAAGCTTAAGCAGCTAATAAAGGTAATAAAGTTCAGAAAAAGAGAAATTTTTTAATACCTGAGTTATGATATGCATTGTTTTAACATATTGCTTAAGTCAAAGACTGATTGTCATTAATACAAATCTTTAGAAAGGAGTACATCTTCAAATAAAAACGAATAGCACTAAACTCCCTCATTTTAAAACATGGTAAAAAACAATATCTTTGAAGCCTATTAAGGCAATTTTAAGTGAACTAATAAACATTATTTCAGTATGCCAGCTTTTTCTCAATTAATAATTTAGAGTCTGAAGGAAAAGGCAGAAATTGTCTAAACATGAGAAAAATCAAGATATAATTCTATACTCACTATGTATCTTTTCAGAAAGAAATGAACATTTTGCCTACATTTAAATACAAGAAAAACTCTAAACTTTGGTTAATGTCAATAAAATACAAACCTGCATAAACTGATGCTCTTTATTAAATTCTTCTTCATCTTGTGCAATCAAATCCAATGCATCAGCTTAAAAAAAGAATAAGTTTTATAATTATATTGCACTGATGCCTAATTAAATACTAGCATATAAATATAACATAGTTAGGAAAATGAAATATTAAAGAAATAAAACTGAAAGAAGTATGTGAAAGCTTCCATCACAGAACTGATGCATCTGTATTAAGCACAATAAGAGCATGTGGTTCTGAAACTTTTGGTAATAAACACCCTACTGTGATTGATTTCATCAGGTACTAACTTGTCCTAACTTACTAATGGGGCTTTATAATGTAAGCTTTTTATAAAAGATTCACATTAACTTCAGCCTTGCAGTTTGGCACACATGAGTTAAGGTACCTGCCCATGAATACCCATGGAATTTCATCTGGAACATCAGATGGACAAGCCACTATGTAAATTTGTCATGAAGATGTCTGCTGGGGTGCCAACTACCTGTTTGTCCCAACACCCAGGACTGTCCTAGTTTTTGTTTTTGTTTTTGTTTTTTGCGGTATGCGGGCCTCTCACTGTTGTGGCCTCTCCCGTTGCGGAGCACAGGCTCCGGACACGCAGGCTCAGCGGCCATGGCTCACAGGCCCAGCCGCTCCGCGGCATGTGGGATCTTCCCGGACCGGGGCATGAACCCGTGTCCCCTGCATCGGCAGGCGGACTCTCAACCACTGCGCCACCAGGGAAGCCCCGTCCTAGTTTTTGAAAGGAAATATCCCACATCCCAGCAAACCCCATAGCCTAGGCAAACAGGAACAAGTGTTCACCCAGTGTCTGCCCTCAAAGTTCTGAATGAGCAACTCAGTTCACCTTAGGGAAACCAATGGGCACGCAGCCCTCCATCTCTAGGCCAAGGCCACAAGGCTGTGGTAAGTGAGCAGAGGGCCAGGTGTAACACAATGGGGAGAGAGGACAGAGGCAGGCTGAACAGCAAATGATCCTGCTTAAGGCATTAGAATTTAAAAGGATTTTAAACATGTTGGCTGAATCAGAAAAGTCTGCAGGTTAGACTCTGGACTTCCCATCTGCTACCCATTCTGCCTCTGCCTGGTGCTTCCAGACAGTGGCTGAGTGGCTGGAAGGGGAGGAGTGAACAGCAACCCAGAAGGGACAGTCCACTCGTGGCCCAAACAAGATAGATGTCCCTACTCTCATCAGTCCATCAGGGGCTAACCCAATCCAAACTACCCTTCTGGAAGCCCTGAGGGCCCAACACTAACACCTTGAGAGACAAAATGAGAACAGACACAGGAGGCTGTTTCCAGCAGGGAGAGGAGAACACCCACCAGAAGTAGCTCAGGATTCTGACTTGTCAGGGCAGTGCTGGTTCCTTACTTTGCGATCCCACCACCTCCCACATAAACACGTTCTGAGCCTACAAGTCTATGAACGAGCATCGGGAGAGCCAGGAAGCTCCAGAAGTCACAATATTTCCTTCTTCCACAGGAAATATTTTTCTATGAAGATTCTCTGTGGGGTCCATGACTCAAAGTGTTAAAAACCACTGCTCTAAAGTGTGAAAAGTATCAACCAACCAAATCTAAAAGCCAGGAGAGGGTAAATAGGAAATCAGATCGTAAGAAGGTAACCCAGAAAAACTTAATTTACTTCAATGAGTTAAAATATTGTATTTTTAAAATCATTAAGTAAACAGCTCCAAATGCTATTTTATTATACTCCTGAGTACTTTTTCTCTGGACTTTAAGACTCTTCAATTAAAGAAAAGTCTACAGTGACATTGTTACCATGTATGCTCATCAGAAATCACTCACAGATTATAAAAAAGCAGAACTTCATTTCTTACAAGAATCTCTGCCCAATTTTTTGCCAAATCTGCAAACACAGTCCTCTCCAGTGCCACCTGAACGCTTTTGTTGTTAAATTCTGAAGCAGCAATACCGTTCCCCATCCCCTGCCCGATGTTTAAATCCTAGGCCACAAGCAGAAGTGGCAGCTCACATGGCTGAGCTGTCAGAGAGGGGGAGGCAGAAATGGGGAAGTGGGAATGGGGAAGTTTTAAGTTTCATTCAAAACTACTTTGAGGACTTCCCTGGAGGTCCAGTGGTTAGGACTCCATGCTTCCACTGCAGGGGGCATGGGCTCGATCCCTGGTCAGGGAACTAAAACCCACAAGCTGCACGGCACAGCCAAAAAAATTAAATTATTCATTTATAAATAAATAAAACTGCCTTGTTATTATAAAATTATGCCCTTGGTCCAAGCTTCCTCTTCTGAGTATCTCCTCTTACATTTTCAACATTTCTTTTCCCGTCGTATAAAGTCTCCCATTCCATTCACGCTCCCCCAGCCCAATTCCCCTTGACTACTTCATCCTTTCTTTCCTCCCATCAAACTTTTCCATAGTTTTCAATAATCATCTTCTCCATTTCCTCACCACCAGTGCTAGTCATCCTTTCCTACTCAGCTTCTGTTCATTCCCTAACCACACAGATGGTTTCATGAAATTCCTCCACTATCTATTTTATCATATTTCACCTTTAATAGTAACATGCCCACATAGTTCTAAATGCAGAAGGCATAGGTACATTCTGCTTCAATAAAGAGTTCTTAGGGCTTCCCTGGTGGCAAAGCGGTATGCAGGGGACGCGGGTTCATGCCCCGGTCCAGGAAGATCCCACATGCCATGGAGTGGCTGGGCCTGTGAGCCATGGCCACTGAGCCTGCGCGTCCAGAGCCTGTGCTCCGCAATGGGAGAGGCCACAAGAGAGGCCCACGTACCGCAAAAAAAAAGAGTTCTTAGAAATTAACCAAAAGACGTAACAGAATACAATACTGCAAGTCTCCCTCATCACTGGTCCCACTTCCCACACCTCCAGAAGCAACCAACATATGCAGCACCCCGTGAAACCCCTCACTAGTTGAGAACCTACTGACCTTTGAGTTCTACAAGTAGCTAGGGAGCCCTGTAATTAGTTTCTTTTTTTTTAATCTTTCCACTGTATGTATTTACAAATATGTATGTCTTTCCTTCTTCCACCTCTTTATGCAAATGTCGGAATAAGATTTTAAATAATTTATTTTGGTGATCTTTCCCTTACCAGTACCTAAAGAGCTCCGTTTCCTTTTATTACGGCCACAGGGTACCCCCTCGTATAGATGTACCTTATCTAATTAGTTCCTGTTTTGTACATCCACGTTGCTTCCAACCTTCTGTGATGATGAACAATGTACACACACATCCTATATATCTGTGCAGGTGTAGCTGAAGAATAGTTCCCAGGGGAACTGACTTTTAATTTCCTTTTCTATAAGCTGTTTACACCCTTTGCCCAGTTCTACACTGAGTAGTTGGTCTTTTTCTTGTTTATTAGCACAATTTACATATTTGGGAAATGGGCCCTCACTCTGTAATATGAATTGCAAATTTTTTTCTCAGCTTCATCACTAACTTTTAAAAACTTTTTACCAAAGTATAATATACATTAAAAAGTGTACATAAGTGTGCAACTCAATGAATTCTCACAATCTGAACACATCTGTGTTGCCAGATCAACACCCCAGATCAAGAAAGAAAACATGCCAGCACCCAAAACGCCCCCTGAGCTTGCCTCCTGTCATGGCATGCCAACCCGAGGGTAGCCACTATCCTTGCTTCTTACTCCACAGAGCTGGCTACATACACGGCATATATTGCTAGTCAGCCTTATCTCATTCAACATGTTTGTGAAATTCATCACGCTGCCGCAAGTAGCTACACATCCTTCATTCCCATTGCTACACAGCATTCCAAAGTAGGTATAAACACAATCCATTCCAAGGTCAATGGGAATTTGGGAGTTTCTAGTTTGAGACTAATACACATAGTGCTGCTACAAACATTTTAGTGTATGTCTTTTGGTGAATATATACACCCTGAACACTAGGTATATACTTGGGTGTAGAATTATTGGGTCATAAACTATGAAGTTCGTAAAGTTCACCTTCATAAGATACTGCCAAACAAGTTCCAAATGGTTTTATCAATTCACACTCTCACCAGCAACACATGAAAATTCCACAACTGATGACTTTTCAAGTGACAGGGTCCCTAACCAGTGTCCAGCCTGTGCCTACTGTCCTTTGTAAATCAAGATATCACTGACAACTATACCTTAACCTCCAATTTCTGACTCATATTTCCAACTACTGAATATCCCCACCTCAAACCACAATCATCCAAAATTTTACCATGTCTTCTGATTTTTCCCATCTCAGTTAATGGTACTGCCATTTTCTCAAAATAACTTAGACCCCAAACCCCCATCTTTACTTACCTCTCTACTATCCGCTGAAATCCAGTCACCAAATCCTAGCAATTTTATCTCCACGTCCCTCATGAGCTATTTTCTTCTCATTCTCACTGTGACACCCCGATTTCTACAACACCCTAAGGAACCTACCATTTAACCGACCATCGAGGCCAGAGGGAGACTCACAAAGCAAGCTGGACAAGCATCTTCAGAGGCTCCCAAGTGCCCACCAGGCACGGCTCAGCATGCAGTCCAGCCCCACCCGATCCCTGGCCCAGTCTTACCACTCTGGCTTCATCTCACCATGTCGCGTTACTCTCCCCTTCCCATGTCTTGCCGTAAATGCCAGCCACGCTGGGTTATTTACCATTCTCAAGACACGCCCATGCTTCCTCATCTCATCCTCTTTCTTTGGGTTTTCTATCCACTTGGAACTTCTCATGCCCAAAATATTTACCTGTTGAAACTCTACCTCAAAATCCACTTCCTATATAAAATCCTCTGCTACCCACTCATGCAAAAGTTATTCCTCCTCTCAACTCCAAACGATGCTGTTGTTCTGTATTCTCATCTTATCCCTCTTAGCTGATGGACAGTTTCCTAAGGGCTGGAAACATGCCTTATCGACTGATCTCTGTACTTCCACATCAATGGACATTAGGAACAGCTTAGTACAAGCAGCTGTTAGAGTAACTTCTTCCTCTGGCACCTTCTGAGCCTATTAAAAATAAGACTGAGGGGGGCTTCCCTGGTGGTGCAGTGGTTGAGAGTCCGCCTGCCGATGCAAGGGACACGGGTTTGTGCTCCGGTCTGGGAAGATCCCACATGCCACGGAGCGGCTGGGCCCGTGAGCCATGGCCGCTGAGCCTGCGCGTCCGGAGCCTGTGCTCCACAACGGGAGAGGCCACAACAGTGAGAGGCCCACGTACCACAAAAAAAAAAAAGAAAAGTACGACTGGGCTTGACAGGCTCCTTGTTGTCTTTCCTCATTCCGGGTTTAAAGGCGCTCAGGCCCTAGAGGCCTCAGTGGCACAGCAAATGTCCACAGGCCAAGGCTCACAATGCTGTGCGTTCTGCAGCGTTTTCCTTTCACGGTCAGAGATTCTGCTAATTAACAAATCTAACTGAGGTTCCTAATGCTCTCATCCTCTGAGATTTCATTTATCTTTCTCGACACTTTTCTCCCGTTTCTTCATTACTGAGCTTTTACTCTAAAATGGATTGGCTTTTGGAACTGCCCATTTATCAGAATAGTTCTTTTGTTCAAGACAATTTATAAAGTGAGAAAGTAAAGCCTAAGGTGCTACTAACTGCAACACACATGCTCTAAAGTGACTCACTGTCCTTACTTAGGGAAAGGCTCGGCTCAGTCCAGTGATTAGCAATGACTGACTCAAGCCTCTGTTCCTAGAGAAACAAGTGAAGTGCTAAGTACGTATCCAGAAGGGATTTGATGTGGCCGACCAAGATGTACATGGTAATCTCAGAACACCGTCAGAAAATGAAAATGGTTCAGAGCAGAGGCTATCAATACACTTACAGCCAGATCTGAAGTCTTCATTCATCTCATCACTTAGAGACACATTTACATCTTGTTCTTTATCAAAAGCTGTGTAATAGGCAAGATCAGTGACCCATCTGCCCTCCTCATTCTGATAGACCACACTCTGTGATAGATCCGTTTCTAGAAAATAAAATTCCAGAGACATCCAATGACACATGCAACAAATAAAATGATAGAATATTCTTAATTTTATTTAGTTGACTTATCTTAGTTATCAACAGTACTGAAATCTGCCCAAAACTAATTAAAGGAAAATCCATTTCCCCAAAAGAAAAGTATCTCTCTGATGGTGAAAAATCCAGCCTTAATCACAGTAAAAGTCCATCATGGAGGAGAGGGAGGAAGGAAAAGATGACTAATAGTTAGAAAGGCACATTTCCACCAGATCTGTGAGTAAAGACACCATTTTTTAATCCACAGAACACTTAAATATTTTAATATGAAAGATTAAGGAAGTTTCACTTGGAAATATATCCTATTCAAAATGTGTATAAGCATTTTTACATACTTCTTACTTTTATTTTGGAAAAAAAAAAAGGCCCACTTACGGTCCTTGCTCTTTCCAACGGATTCATAACATTCACACGTTTGCCTTTCACTAGTGGGTGACCACAGAGCGTCAGCGGAATTAAATGCATTGTCACTAACAGACTTCAAAGATGCTACATCCACATTTTTTTGAATGGACACTTGAGGCATCTCAGTGTCTAAAAATCTATCCACAGGCAAAACTGTTTCTGAGTCTGACGCCAAATGCTTATTTTGATGAGGAGATCCTGCATCCAGCTTTAAAGGGTCTATCAATCCAAAATCACCTTTACTGGCATTTGTGTCGTGAAAGTAAACCGGGTTAAGTTTCGCATTAGCAGCCCTGAGAGTCTTCGCCAGAACTTCTTCTCTTCCGCTTTCCTTTAAAAATTAAATAACAGACCAGAAATAAGTTTTGTTTTTCATAACTCGTTCCAAAACAACCAAAAAAGTTATACAGTTGACATAATATATTTATTCTAGAAAGGAACAGACTACACAATATTCTTCCAGACTATATGTGGACCAATCGTAAGGAACTTACCAAAACCAAAATTCAAAATGTGGTCATGGCAAACACACACCAACAGATTCAGATACCAAAAGTGGGGACAATATGCTCACTACAGCACAGGATGTTAGAAATGTCAGTTTAACTTTTGTAATTATCACTGAAAGTCTCTAAAAGGATGGGAAGACCATCAGTGTGGCCAGACTCATAAAATTAATATTATTAACAGACTCTGAAAACACAAATATTAATAACTTTAAGTTATTTTTATTTTATTTATTCATTCATTCATTTTTGGCTGCGCAGGCTCTTCGTTGTGGTGCATAGGTTTCTCTAGTTGCAGCACGCGGGCTTAGCTGTGGTATGTGGGATCTTAGTTCCCTGACCGGGGATCACACCCGGGCCCACTGCATTGGGACCATGAAGTCGTAACCACTGGACCACCAGGTAAGTCCCTTAATAACTTTTAATAGGAGTAAAACAGCAAATACTACAAACAACCCTGAAGAGTTCAAGAACAACTGCCTCAAACACGGCAGATTAAGCCAGTGCCTCAAAACCACGCTCTCCAACATACCTTCCCAAAGGGCACTGCTCACTCTTTCCTAAAATAACAACTGCTGAAAGGGACTTGCATGCCCACAACCCTCTTCTCAGACACTCAGCCACCACTATCTCAAGTGCCAATGAAGCCTTAAAACAGCAGTCTTTTCTGCTATAAGATGTATTAACAACAAAAACAGCCTCATAGGCAAGGTTTTTCAAAGTTAGGATACTAAAAGGAGGTAGTTCTATATAAAAGACAAGACACAGACTTTGAAATAAGATCATACATTTAAATTCCAGTGCCACCATTTATTAACCGGGTGATTTTGCAACAACGTTATACAAAAAATAAACAATCTCTACCTTATCTCAAAATAAAACTCCAGATGACTTAAAGATTTACATGTAAAAGTACTAGGAGGAAATACAGATGGATAGTTTTATATTCTTCAGTGAATAATATCTTCGTAGTATAAAATTTCTGTGGGTTAAATTGAATCTCCCAAAAAAGATGTGTCCAAGTCTTACCCCCAGGTGATACCTGCAAATTGCGACCTTATTCAGAAACAGGGTCTTTGCAGATGCAATTAAGTTAAAGATCTTGAGATCATCTTGGATTTGGGGCAGGCCTTAAACCCCATGAGGAAGACCTCAGAGGGACACAGAGAGAGAGGGACAGGCCACATGAAAATGGAGGTGGATACTGGAGTGACGCTGCCCTGAACTAAGGAACACCAGAGCCCCAGAGGCTGCAAGAGGCAGGAAGGAGCCTCTGGTGGGAGCTTAGCCCTTTCAACACCTTGTTTTCAGACTCTGGCCTCAAGAATTGTGAGAAAATAAATTTCTGTTGTTTTAAGCTAGCAAAATTCTGGTAATTTGTTCTGGCAGGCCTAGGAAACTAACAAAAACACTAAAGCCTGAAATACATGAGGACCAGGAAAGGGAGACCCTGTGAGGACGCAGGGAGAAGCTGCCGTCTCCAGGCCAAGGAGAGAAGCCTCAGGAGGAACCAGCCCTGCCCACACCTAGATCCGGACTCCCAGCCTCCAGAACTGTGAGGAGATATATGTCTCCTGTCCGAGCCAAAAATCAAAATAAAAAAATAAAGATCAAAATATCTCCTTAACACAGAAAGCTTATAAAAACAAGAGTTAAAATACGAATATCCCAATAGAAAAAAAGACAAAGGAGACAAAGAACTGACATTTAAATTAGACAACTATTTTTCACATAGGATACTAACAAAGACTAAAAAGAACCAGAACATAGGAAACCAGCTCTCTCCTCTGCAAAGCACCTGAAAACACTGAATAAAGAATGCAGACAATCCATGTGCTCTGCAGGCCAACAGGGCGAAGCTACCACCTGTGGGACTGTGACTGACCATGGCCATGCGACAACCCTCCCAGGTGGAGGCAGAGGAAACCTGAAGTGAAGCCACTGGTTGGTGACCAATTCCAGGTAAGGGTTTCCTACGGAGCAGAGCAGCTCCCTCGCTGCTATTGAAAGTCACAAGGGTTTGTCCAAAAAAAAGCGGAGGGGGGCGAGTCGGGGGTATACAGCTGCTCTGATAGTTTTGAAACCTCAACACAAAATAGGTCTCTGTTGGGACTTCCCTGGTGGTCCAGTGGCTAGAACTCCGCGCTCCCGATGCAGGGGGCCCAGGTTCGATCCCTGGTCAGAGAACTACATTCCACATGCTGCAACTAAGAGTTCCCATGCTGCAACTAAAGATCCCAAGTGCCACAACTAGAGATCCCACATGCTGCAAGGAAGATCCCACACGCAGCAACAACAAAGACCCGGCACACCCAAATAAATAAATTAAAAAAAATAAAAATAGGTCTCTGTCTACACTTGGACAGTGTAACTCAGCAAAACTTGAGAGTTAGGAAATGTGAGGAGAAGGGGAAAAATAAAAGCAATCCAAAGGTCTCTTAGGAGGTGGGGTTTCAGGAGGAGGCAATGAAAGTAACTGAAATCCCACAGACTACTTCCTGATAACAAAGGGGGTCAAGGAGGCATCTGGCCAACACCATATTCATCAAGATGGTCCAACAGCATCACCAACAGGAGACAAGTGGGCTGACAGGCCTCCCAATGGGACACAGAGTATACAACAATGCTTATGTTTAGAGTCAATCTGTTCAAGGGGAAAATGTTCAATCTAATCAGGAGGAGGAAAGCAGTCAGCTATATCTACCATATGGGTCATTTTATAAAACAACAGGCCTAGATTTTACAAAAAGTTTAATGACATGAAAGAACTCCAAGTCATGGCAACCAAATACAAGTGTAATCCCTGATTAAAGCCTGGATCAAAAACAACAAAAGTAAAGGACATTTGGAGACAAGTGGATAAATTTGAATATGAACTGTATATTAATTTAAATCACAATATCAAAGTTAGATAAGAGAATTGTGATTATGTAGGAAAAAGTCCTTATTCACAGGAGGTAAATGCAGATGTATTAGGGTGAAATGTCATAATATCTGCAACTTACTTTAAAAAATAAATTTATTTTATTTATTTAGTTTTGGCTGTGTTGGGTCCTTGTTGCTGTGCATGGGCTTTCCACAGCCGTGGCAAGCGGGGGCCACTTCCTGCTGCGGCGCCCAGGCTTCTCACCGTGGTGCCCTCCCGTTGTGGAGCACGCGCTCCAGGCGCGCGGGCTTCAGCCGTTGTGGCACACGGGCTCTAGGGCGCAGGCTCAGCAGCTGTGGCACACAGGCCCAGTTGCTCCGCGGCATGTGGGATCTTCCCAGACCAGGGCTCGAACCCATGTCCCCTGCATTGGCAGGAGGACTCCCAACCACTGTGCCACTAGGGAAGCCCTGCAACTTACTTTTAAATGACTCAGTAAAAAAGTACTTATGGAGGGACAAAGAAAACACAAAGATGGCAAAAAAAATGTTCACAACTGGCTAATCTGGACAAGAGTATACAGATGTTCAGTGCACCATTCTTTTAATTTTTCTATAGGTGAGGGAAAGGTAAGCAGTAGCAGGAAAGGACAGGAAAGGTATTTCTCATCAGTTTGTATCTGGGGAAAACAGAATCCAAAGAAAACCAAAAGCTTAAGTTTTATTAATATCCATTGAGTCCAGTAATGATTTTCTAATGTCAAATTTCTGAAAAACCAGAAAGTTTGGAATATACCTGACTAGGATCACTTGCAGGTAACTTAAAATAATTTTCTGAAGATTCCTGTCCTTCTAGGCCTTCATACATCATTCCGGGAATTGCCAGTTGCTCAAAATAAGCCTCCAAATGATCATCATAAAACTCTTCATCATCGATATCATCATCTAATTGGTAAAATGGAGGAGAAAATAGGACAGGCTTTAAAGTAGTGACTGAACTGTAAATAATATATAATCAAAAAGGTTGATAAAACACATGGGTCAATAGTCTACATGATTTTGCCTTAACATTTGACATGAAAAAAACCATTGTAATTTCAGTCTATAAGTCATCATGAGCATTCTAATATAAACTAATATTTAACCTTCATTGAGAAGACAGCACAGAAGCAAGTCCTGGCATACATCAAAAGTTAGAATATAGTAAGTGTGGCAATGGAAAAGGGCAGATTATTCAGAAAGTACTGTGGCAAGTGAGTCAAAAAAGAAAAGATAAGCCTGCCATAGAAGTAAAACCAAATTCCAGGTGAATTAATAATTAATTGTAAAATGAAACCTCAAACAGTATCTGATCTTGAAAATGAAGAAACAAAGAAAGATATAACAAAGCTGAATACTCACAGATATGATAAAAATTTTTTCCACCTCCACTAAAACCAAAAAGTTGCAAATAGACAAATAAAACAATAATGGCAGTGCTTTTCATTGTTCTAACACCCAGCCGGGCAAGGGAGGACAAAATTAGAACACTCAATCACTTATAACAGTATTGTAAGCCTTTTCAAGAGGATAATTTTCCAATCATCTCTGAGAATCTAGCCTACTAAAACAAGGATCTGCATAAATTCAGGTCAACAATTCCTCATCAACAATTCCATAATCTAAAAATACCTAAAAACTAGCAGCAAAACCTGCCCTGATTTTATAGCTTCTATCTATCCCACTTGGCTCACCAGCCTGGCCTTCAAAGCCATGTATAATTTGGTCTCTGCCTATTTTCTGGGTTTATTCCCCAATTCATAGTCCTACAGGTGCTATAAACCTGCCACACAAAAGCACTGGCTATTCTCCAAACATGGTCTATATGCCCCACCTTAGTGTCTTTGCTGAAGCTGTTCCTGCTTTTTGAATGTACTTCTCTTCTGGTATCTACATTAGGGCCTATCACGGGCCTCCTTTTCAAGAAGGAAGAATTGTATCCTCTTTCAATAAAGCCTCACAGATACCTTCCTCAGTCAGAATTAACTTGTCACCCTCCTATGACTCCCACACAACTTGTACCGTTGAGATACACTTCTCACAATCGGAGGTCAACTATGCGTCTCTCTTGCCACATGCAGTCCTTTCAGAGAGCAGGGGCTAAATAGTTCACTGTCCCCTAATTTCTTAACACAGTGCTTTATACTTTATACCTTAATGATACTCAACTGAGGGATAAGCATAATCCTATCAGGATTGCTATAGAGAAATAAGTCTAAAATCCCATCACTTAACACAAGTGGCCACTTGAGTGCTCGTAAGTAAGAGGTAAAGGAGAAGGCAGAGAAACAAAAAGGTGCATAATAACTACGGCAACAAAGCAGCAGAGATACGTGGAGTGGCAAGGTCAGGACAAGGAAAACACCAGTTGAGCTTTGTGATGCTACCAGAAGAATCTTCCAAGCTGGCAAGTGACATCAGTTTCTCATTTTCTAGGAAACTAGTATGGCTTAAGTCATTGTTTGGATTCCTCTCTTCAAAATGTTTTCCAGCATCAGGAACAACAACCTATAAGAAATAAAACTGCAATGAGAGCAGCACACTCACTACTGTGAAGACCACAGCACAGGCTGCAGAAAGGCCCATCAACGTGCTCAAGGTCTGTGGTTCACAGTTCAGGCAATGAAGGGCTAGCTGTTTTACACATATTAATAACTTTCTTCCTGCCCCCATGTCACCCACCTCCCTTGACCCACCCAATGAGACATCCTTAAAGTTCAAGGTTTCACACTGTGTGCACACGCTCAAAGGACCTGGTAATATAGTTCGTGTACTAACGCACAAATGAACTGGGGCAGCTCAAGGCCTGGACAGGAGGTGCAGGTAACAGCAAAGCTGGACTCTGCAGCCCACCCTGGGCAGTGGACGTCCCTGCTCCAACTAGGGGCCACAAGGCACATGGCAGTTTGCTAGGACACTTCAAGGCCCAGAATAAAATGTGAAGTTCCTCAAGTGTCAATCTTATTTCACCATCATATTAAATATATATCAAATAATACCATCTCAAGAATTAGACTGCAAAATGCGCACTAACATTTTGGGAAAAAACACGGGCTCTCAACCCATTTACACACTTGTAGAGCACAGTGCTGAGTTATGCACTCAGTTTGGACAATCGCTGCCATGGCTGCCAGGACAGCTCATGCTAAACCCAAGGCCAATGCAGTGGTGGCCCCACTGGTCTAGGTTATCTAGTGTATTTATTTTCCCCCTGCTCTTACTTCTTCACCTTTTGTATCAAGTATCTCATGTGTCTATACTTGTCTTCCTGCTTTCTAGTTTTATGGTCCTTCTCTTTGTTATCAATGATTTCTAATACTTTTAGGAAGTTAATTCTTCAACCATCCTAGGGAAATAAAATTACGTATCACAGAAAAAGTTATGATCTCTCTCTTAGAAACCATTTTTCTCAGTGTTCAAGAAATCAAGCCTTCTGACTGAATTTCAAGTTGACTACACCTGAAGTTCCTCTAAAAAGCATCACCCACATATGTAAGTTACTAGTGGTTACATAGAGGAAGCAAGTGTACAGAGCAGGGGTCAATAAACGTTCTCTGCAAAGGGCCAGACAGTAAACATTTCAGGGTCTGCTAGCCATGCAGTCTCTGTCACAACTTCTCAACTCAGCTGTTGTGGCACAAAAGCAGCCATAAACAATAAAGAAACAAATGGACACGGCTACTTTCCGATAAAACTTCACAAAAACAGGCAGCAGGTTGGATGTGGGCAATGAGCTAGAGTGTGCCAGCCCCTGGCACACGGAAACAACTCTTACTTTAGACCTCTTTTAATCATTTTACAAAATAATGTTAAAAATTCTTACGAAAGTAAAATGAAATAAAAATTGCATTTCCTTTTTTTAAGTTTAAAAGTATCAATACTTGGTTCATACTTTATAAACAACTCTCATGAGACGGTTTATGTTGAACACAAACTGCTTATCTGCTCAGTGCCTGTCCTCTGAGGAGCCCTTCTCTTTTCACTTCATGTGGTCCGGGGGGTGAGGTGTGGGTGGTTTCAGTCACATCCCTCTATCTATGCACATATATGCACTGATGCACACGCATGCACACACACACAGAAGTGGACGTAGGGTCCAGCCTCATAAATCAGAGTTTTATCCCAACCCATCCGTTGGCACAGTGATTTACAGAGGGGAGGATGGACCCAAGTGAGCGCATTAGAATTGTGCTTTTTTTTTTTTTCATGTTCTTGTTTTTTTGATCACAACACTTGGGTTGCCTACAAATGAATTCAGCTTCCCTATCATTCAACAGATTATCAAGTGCCAGCTATGTGCTGGACACTCAGGATGCAACACACGAAACAAAGAGAAACCCTCACTCCACAGAACCAACATTCCAGAGGAGTCGGCGTGGAGTGAAGCAGAGTAGAGGTGCAGACAGCCCTGGAGACACAGGAAGCCCCAGACCAGCCCTACTGTCAGCTTCCCGGTTACTCATAGCAGTAAGGTGGATTTCTCCTATTTACAAATAGAAGACTTCTAGGTAATATTAATACTACTTCATTCATATTTGTGAAGTAGGTACTTTCACTCTCCTAATACTAGAAATTGATAACATATAAAAGATTACCTTGTTCTCCTTATTCATCCAGGATCGTGAACAAAAATCAATAGGCGAGTCTGTTAAAGTAAACAAAAACAAAAACTAAGACCAAATTATTAATATTTTATCAACTAAATGCCCAATAACACTCAAAAATAGCAAATTAATGAACTATACATTTTTTCCCTTTTAATAGAATAGAGCACTTTTAAATGATGGTATAGGAGCCCATCACTGGTCAGTTAAATTAAAAACCTGTTAGGGTGGGGAAGCTTAAAAAATTATACATATGCCAAAAACACCTGAATAGGAATCTGCCAAGGCTTTAAAGCTAACTTCTGCTTTACAGAGGATGTGGGGAAGAGAGAAGAAAAATGACACCATGAGTGATCAAACAGACAATGCCAAACAGCAGGACAGCTCCAGAATGACAGACCTAAGAGACACCACGACAGATGGAGCAAAATACAATGGAACCCTCCTTGGACCCCAATCCAAGCAAACCAACCAAGATAATTAGTAAACTGAATATGGGCCAGAGTACTATATGATAATAACAGAATTGTTGGTTAACAGTATTAACATCACTATGGTTATGTAGGAAAATGCCCGTATTTTTACGGGCAAATGCCCATATTTGCAAGCTAAAATATGTAGGAATAAAATGATGTCTGGAATTTTTTAATATCAGGAAAAAAGGTAATAGAAAAACAGAAGAGATTAAGCAAGTGTGACAAATCTTATACTAACTGAAACTGTGAGAGAGGTATATGGGGAAGTTTTTTTTTAACTGATATAAAACTTACATACCATAAAATCACCCTTTTAAAGTATACAATTCAGTGGGTTTTAGTATATTTACAAAGCTGTTCAACCATTATCACTAATTCCACAATATTTTCATCATACCAGAAAGAAATCCTGTACCCATAAACAGTTACTCCCCATTCTCCCTGCCCCCCAGGCCCTAGCACCACTAATCTACTTTGTGTCAGTGGACTTGCCTGTTCTGTACCTACAGATTCACCTTCAGATAAATGGATAAATGGATTCACCTTCAGATAAATGTGGCTTTCTGAGTCTGTCTTCTTTCACTCAGCATGCTTTCAAGGGTCATCCTATTACAACAGGTATCAGTACTTCACTCCTTTTTATGGCTGAACAACACTCCACTGTATGGACATACTGCATTTTATTTATCCATATATCAGCTGATGGCGATCTGAGTTGTCTCCACTTTCTGGCTACTCTGACTAATGCTGCTATGAACATTCATGTACACAAGTTTTAGTGTTGACACACGTTTTCATTTCTCTTAGGTGTATGCCTAGGACTTGCTGAGTCATAGGGTAATGCTACGTTTAATGTTTTGAGGAACCGTCAAACTATCTTCCACAGCAGCAGCACCATTTTACATCCCGACGAGCAATGGATGAGCGTCACAGTTTCCAACCAATACTTGCTATTTCCCATCTCCTTGCTTCTAGTAATTCCAGTGGGTGTGAATTGATCTCCCCTGGTTTTGAATTTCCCTGATGATTACAGCTGTTGGGCATCTTCTCATGTGTCTATTGGCCATCTGTACAACTTCTTTATAGAAATGTCTACTGAACAGCCTCTGCCATTTACAGTACTGGGTTATTTGTCTTTTTATTGAGCTATAACACTTCTGTACATATTCTGGATGCTGCTCCCTGATCATATACATATGATTTGCAAACATATTCTCCCATCTTTGGGTTGTCTTTTCACTGTCTCAAAAGTGTCTTTTGAAGCACAGAAGTTTTCAATTTTGAATAAGCCCAATTTGTCTTACTTTCTTTCATTTCTTGTGTGAGGAGTTAATCTAGTCTACTTTCATACATATACATTTTTCATCAAGAGAAATACAAACATCCCGTAAAAATTTTAACTTAGGAACAAAAATGACTGCTGACAAGAATACAAAGTAATTGGTAGGGGAAATATGACAGGTGTATTAGAAACAGCCTCCTTGTCTTGAACATGAAGTGTGCTGTGACCATCAGACAGCATGGTTTCCACAGGAAAGGAGATTTCAGCTTAATCAGTATGGATAATTAAGAGATTGATTAAGAGATCCTTTCCTATAAAAGTATTATAAACATGGTATTAATAGGTAAGTGCCAAACCAAAGCATTTTCAGTTTATAGTATCATAGTTTAAGATAAACACTGGTCCAAAGACCAAAAAATAAGAAAGGAGATTAAAACTGTACGATATCACTTATATGTGGAATCTAAAAAATACAACAAACTAATGAATATAACAAAAAAGAAGCAGACTCACAGACAGAGAAAAAAACTAGTGGTTACCGGTGGGGAGAGAGGAAGGGGAGGGGCATTACAGGAGTAGGGGATTAAGAGGAACAAACTATTAGGTATAAAATAAGCTACAAAAATATATTGTACAACATGGGGAATATAGCCAATATTTATAATATTTTATAATAAATGGAGTATAACCTTTAAAAATTGTGAATCACCATACTACACACCTGTAACTTCTGTAATTTTGTACATCAACTATACTTCAATTATAAAAAGATTTTTAAAAAGGAAATTAAAATATATACAATAAGGAATGATTTCTAATAGTTTAATACCTTGCTCCTGCTCCAGTGGTGAAATCCCATCAGAAGGATCTTGGCTCTGAAAAGGTTTTGCAGCTCTAACATGCTCCTCTTCCGTTCTTCCTCTATCACTTTGAAAAGCTGACTCTTTGAGGACAGCACCTGACAAATGTCGACCTTCTGTCTGATTCTTTTTCTTAGAGATAGAACTTTTAAATTAGGAAACAGAATAATAATGAAATATTAGTTATCTTAGGTGTATCTATAAAATATCCTTTAATCAGTTATTTCTTAAAAAGAAAAAATGGATAGAGTGAAAAGAAACATTTCTGGGACCAGCCAGGCGTCCTACGAACAATACCATCATTTTGGGTCCAGTGATGTACATCTACCGAAGTCAAATATATTGCTACTCTGCCTCTCAAGTGATAAGAGGCAGAGTTTTCTTCTTTCCCAAGTAAGTATCTGTGAATCTACCACATCTAGAGAAAACCTCGGCTTTTCAAAAAACAAGACAGACTTAAAGGATACTACTGTATATTTGCCAAATAGCTACTGCTCGGAACTACAAACGCTTTGAAGCTGTACTTTAGCCGCTGCCACTGTTCTATCATCATCTTCCATTTGCCTCTGTTGTTTCTATGGATGGAAAGGTTCTTCCTTAAAGGCAACTTTCCACCCAACCTACTGCAAAAGCTCTTGAGTCTGTCCCCGCTCACCACAGCCATTTCACCAGCAGATGGAACTTCAGGAAAAAGCTGCTAAATGCAACAAATTCATCATGTGACAAACCCAGGGCCAGACTTCAATCTGGCCAGGATGAATTAAATGAAAATGGCTCTTACACAGACTCCAAGTCCTAACCCTCTGCCCCTGAGGCAAACTCTAACTTTCCTCCCAGTTTCTCTACCTCTTTATTGCGGCTGTAATACACAGAGAGTCAATCACTTAATCCAAAGGTGCATATGCAGGCAGGTATAGGAAAGCTTCACCCCAATCAAACAGAAGTAAGTAAAACAGAGGGCAGAGGGGACTTCCCTGGTGGCGCAGTGGTTAAGAATCCGCCTGCCAATGCAGGGGACACAGGTTCAAGCCCAGGCCCAGGAAGATGCCACATGCCGCACAATAACTAAGCCCGTGTGCCACAACTACTGAGCCTGTGCTCTAGAGTGCATGAGCCACAACTACTGAATCCATGTGCCACAACTACTGAGCCTGTGCTATAGCACCTGCGAGCCACAACTACTGAGCCCGTGCGCCTACAGCCCATGCTCCGCAATAAGAAAAGCCACTGCAATGAGAAGCCCGCGCACCGCAATGAAGAGTAGCCCCTGCTCGCCACAACTAGAGGAAGCCCGCGCAAAGCAACTGAAGACCCAACGCATCCAAAAATAAAATAAATTAATTAATTTTTTTAAAAAAACAAAAGACAAAAGCCAGGGGCGGGTGGAAAGGCTATAAATGGATACAAAGTCACGTGGTAGAGGAAACAGAAAAAGAGGTGTGGTGGGGTGGTACACAGCAAAGGAAACGACAGGATGAAAAGGCAGCCTACTGAATGGGAGAAGATATGTCAGTCATATACCTAATAAGGGACTAACTTCCAAAATATACAAAGAACTCATACAACTCAATAGCAAAAACACAAACAACCTGATTAAAAAATGGGCTAAAGACCTGAATAGACATTTTTCCAAAGACATGGAGCTGGCCAACAGGTACATGAAAAGATGCTCAACACTGCTAATCACCAGGGAAATGCAAATCAAAACCACAATGACGGACTACCCTGGTGGCACAATGGTTAAGAATCTGCCTGCCAATGCAGGGGACACGAGTTCGAGCCCTGGTCTGGGAAGATCCCACATGCTGCGGAGCAACTAAGCCTGTGAGCCACAACTACTGAGCCTGCACTCTAGAGCCCGTGCTCTGCAACAAGAGAAGTCACCAAAATAAGAAGCCCGCGCGCCACAACGAAGAGTAGCCCCCGCTCGCCGCAACTAGAGAAAAAGCCCATGCACAGCAAAGAAGACCCGACGCAGCCAATAGATAAATAATTAAAAATAAATAAATAAATAAAACCACAATGAGTATCACCTCACACCTGTCAGAATGGCTATCATCAAAAAGACAACAAACAGCAAGTGTTGATGAGGATGTGGAGAAAAGGGAACCCTCCTACACTGTTGTGGGAATGTAAATTGGTGCAGCCGCTATAGAAAACAGCAAGAAGGTTCCTCAAAAAATTAAAAATAGAACTACTATATGATACAGCAATTCCACTCCTGGGTATTTATCCAAAAATGAAAACACTAACTGGAAAAGATACATGCACCTCTATGTTCACTGGAGCACTATTTACAATTGCCAAGATATGGAAGCAACCTAAGTGCCCATCAACAGATGAACAAGGAAAATGTAGTGTGTGTGTGTGTGTGTGTGTGTGTGTGTGTGTGTGTGTGTGTACACACACAATGGAATAGCACTTGGCCATAAAAAAAATGAAATCTTGTCATTCACAACAGATGAATCTAGAGGGTATTAAGCTTAGTGAAGTAAGTCAGACAGAGAAAGATAGATACTGTACGATCTTGTTTATAAGTGGAATCTAAAAACACACAAACAAAAAAACCAAGCTCATAGATACAGAGAGCAAACTGGTGGTTCCCAGAGGCAGGGGTGGGGGGAGAAATGGGTAAAGGGGGAAAAAAGGTATAAACTTCCAGTTATAACATAAGTCCTGAAGGATGTAATGTACAGCATGGTGACTGTAGTTAATACTGTATTGTACATTTGAAAGTTGCTAAGAGAGTAGATCTTAAAAGCTCTCCTCACAAGAAAAAAAATTTTTTTGTAACTCCATAAGGTGACATGTTAACGAGACATATGGTGGTGACATTTCCCAAATGTATACCAACATCAAATTAAGCTGTACACCTAAAACTAATATAATGTTACATGTCAATTATATCGCAAATAAATAAATAAAATGAGAAGATGAGGAAACAAAAAGACAATAAAGGTCTCTATGTAACATATTTTTAAGAAAAGGGGTGGTGGTGGGGGAAGCAAGATGGTAAAATGAAATAAAGAAGTCAGGACATTTAGTTAATTTTCATATCTTAAACCTCCCCCTGCCACTCCCCACCCCTCGAAAGACATGTAGTGTGACCATTAAAACTTTAGGACAACAGAGACAGTTGAGGGCACTCTAAATTAACCACCACAATCACTCCCCCTCAAAACTCGACTTCCTCAAACCTACAGCTATCATTGTTTTTACTGGCCCATCAACATTTTTCAAATTAAATCTTAAGCAAAAGTCTTTCAGGCAACCATCCCAGACAGCCCTCCACTTCTGCTCCCCAACCCACCCACGTACATCAGCAGTGCCAACACGACCCTGTGCACCCAGGAAGAAGGCTCTTCTCCAGATTAAGGCCTAAGAAACGCCTGTGCAGAGTGGAGTGGCCAAGAACACCACCACACTGAACACCTGGCACTTACCAAAGACGCCAGCCTGCCCGCCAGGCTGTGTGCTCCCCACCTCTGATCTCTGTTCCTCCACTCCTCTCCTCTCCTCTCCTCTCCCCTCCTCTCCTCCACCTACCGGCCCCTTGAGAACCCGCCTTCCCAAGTGGTCATCATGCTTACAGTCTTGCTTCCCAGCAGTCTATTCTTCACTGGTAGCCAGAGGGGGCTAATCATATCAGAGTTGAGATGGAACCCTTGGTGGGTTTCCCACCTCACCCGGAGTCAGAAGCTTTGCCCACCCCATGCTCCTTCCTGCTCATGGACACACCAGGGATGCTCTCACTCAGTGCCCTCCCGCTGCTGCACCCTCCTCCTCCTGAGGCCAACTGGGCTGACTATCTCCTTCAAGTCTCTGCTCTGAACTCACACCTCCTCAAGGAGACTCACAATGACAACACCTTTCATCCCTCCTAACTTCCCTCCTTACCATGTTCTGTTTTTTCCTATCACTTTTTCTCTTCTAATATACTGTAAAACTGGTGTATTTTGGTGTCTTTTTGTGTAATGTCTGTTTTGTCCACTGCTATTTCCCAAGCCCTTGGAGAGGTAGCTGGCACACAGCAGGCACTCAGTCAAAAACACATGTTGACTGAAATTGAAACTGTGATTAACAATCTTCTAACAAACAAAAGCCCAGGACCAGATGGCTCCACAGGCGAATTCTATCAAACTTTTAGAGAAAAGCTAACACCTATGCTTCCCAAACTCTTCCAAAATACAGCAAAGGGAGGAACACTCCCAAACTCATTATACGAGGCCACCATCACCCTGATACCAAAACCAGATGAAGATCTCACAAAAAAGAAAACTACAGGCCAATATCGCTGATGAACATAGATGCAAAAGTCCTGAACAAAATACTAGCAAACAGAATCCAACAGCACATTAAAAGGATCATACACCATGATCAAGTGGGGTTTATCCCAGGAATGCAAGGATTCTTCAATATATGCAAGTCAATCAATGTGATACACCATATTAACAAATTGAAGGAGAAAAACCATATGATGATCTCAACAGATCAGGAAAGAGCTTTTGACAAAATTCAATACCCATTTATGATAAAAACTTTCCAGAAATTAGGCATAGAGGGAACCTACCTCAACATAATAAGGGTCATATATGACAAACCCACAGCCAACATCATTCTCAATGGTGAAAAACTAAAACCATTTCCTCTAAGATCAGGAACAAGACAAGGTTGCCACTCTCACCACTGTAATTCAACATAGTTTTGGAAGTTTTAGCCACAGCAATCAGAGAAGAAAAAGAAAAACAAGGAATACAAATTGGAAAAGAAGAAGTAAAACTGTCACTGCAGATGACGTAATACTATACACAAAGAACCCTACAGATGCTACCAGAAAACTACTAATCAATTAATTTGGTAGAGTAGCAGGATGCAAAATTAATGCACAGAAATCTCCTGCATTCTTACACACTAATGATGAAAAATCTGAAAGTGAAATTAAGGAAACACTCCCATTGCAACAAAAAGAATAAAACACCTAGGAATAAACCTACCTAAGGAGACAAAAGACCTGTATGCAGAAAACTAAAAGACACTGATGAAAGAAATTAAAGATGATACAAACAGATGGAGAGTTATACTATGCCCTTGGATTGGAAGAATCAACATTGTGAAAATGACTATACTACCCAAAACAATCTACAGATTCAATGCAATCCCTATCAAACCACCAATGGCATTTTTCACAGAACTAGAACAAAAAATTGCACAATTTGCATGGAAACACAAAGATCCCGAATAGCCAAAACAATCTTGAGAAAGAAAAACAGAACTGGAGGAATCAGGCTCCCGGACTTCAGACTATACTACAAAGCTACAGTAATCAAGACAGTATGGTACTGGCACAAAAACAGAAATAAAGATCAATGGAACAGGACAGAAAGCCCAGAGATAAACCCACGCACCTATGGTCACCTTATCTGTGATAAAGGAGGCAAGAATAGACAATGGAGAAAAGACAGCCCCCTCAATAAGTGGTGCTGGGAAAACTGGACAGCTACATGTAAAAGAATGAAATTAGAACACTCCCTAACACCATACACAAAAATAAACTCCAAATGGATTAAAGACCTAAAGCAAAGGAGACCATAAACAAGACAAAAAGACAGCCCTCAGAATGGGAGAAAATATTGGCAAATGAAGCAACTGACAAAAGGTTAATCTCCAAAATATACATGCAGCTCAATATCAAAAAAAACCAACAACCCAATCCAAAAATGGACAGAAGACCTAAACAGACATTTCTCCAATGAAGATATACAGATTGCCAACAAACACATGAAAGGATGCTCAACATCACTAATCATTAGACAAATGCAAATCAAAACTACAATGAGGTATTACCTCACACCAGTCAAAATGGCCATCATCAAAAAATCTACAAACAATAAATGCTGGAGAGGGTGTGAACCCTCTTGCACTGTTGGTGGGAATGTAAATTGATACAGCCATTATGAAGAACAGTATGGAGGTTCCTTAAAAAACTAAAAATAAAACTACCATATGACCCAGAAATCCCATTACTGGGCATATACCCTGAGAAAACCATAATTCAAAAAGAGTCATGTACCACAACGTTCACTGCAGCTCTATCTACAATAGCCAGGACATGGAAGCAACCTAAGTGTCCATCGACAGACGAATGGATAAAGAAGATGTGGCACATATACACAATGGAATATTACTCAGCCATAAAAAGAAACAAAACTGAGTTACTTGTAGTGAGGTGGATGGACCTAGAGTCTGTCATACAGAGTGAAGTAAGTCAGAAAGAGAAAAACAAATACCGTATGCTAACACATATATACGGAATCTAAAAAAAAAAAATGGTTCTAATGAACCTAGGGGCAGGACAGGAATAAAGACACAGATGTAGAGACTGGACTTGAGGACATGGGGAGAGGGAAGGGTAAGCTGGGACGAAGTGAGAGAGTAGCACTGACATATATACACTACCAAATGTAAAATAGATAGCTAGTAGGAAGCAGCTGCATGGCTCAAGGAGATCAGCTTGGTACTTCACGACCACCTAGAGGGGTGGGATAAGAGGGTGGGAGGGAGATGCAAGAGGGAGGGGATATGGGGATATACATATGCATATAGCTGATTCATTTTGTTATACAGCAGAAACTAACACAACACTGTAAAGCAATTATACTCCAATAAAGATGTTAAAAATAAATAAAACGAAAACAAAAAACACACGTTGAGAAAATGAATACACAGAGTTAACAACTTTAACATACAGAAAGTGCTTATATCTAAACGTCATCAAGAGGTAATTCACAACAAAAATATAAGTAATGAATAAACATTAAATTATGTTCGATCCCATAAATCCTCGATTATGAATTCAAACAGAATACTTTAAGACTGCCTGTAATACCGCCATCGAGACATAACCACCATTTACATTTTGGTGTAAAGCCTTCCAGACTTTCTTCTATTCACTTAGGCATGTGTATAAATTCTTTTACTTCTAAAATTGAGGATCAGGGGCTTCCCTGGTGGCATAGTGGTTAAGAATCTGCCTGTTAATGCAAGAGACATGGGTTTGAGCCCTCGTTGGGGAAGATCCCACATGCCGCAGAGCAACTAAGTCCGTGTGCCACAACTACTGAGGCTGTGCTTTAGAGCCCGCGAACCACAACTACTGAAGTCCGTGCACCTAGAGCCCATGCTCCGCAACAAGAGAAGACACCACAATGAGAAGCCCATGCACCACAAAGAAGAGTAGCCCCCACTCGCTGAAACTAAAGAAAGCCCAGCAACAAGGACCCAATGAAGGAAGGAGGGAGAGAGGGAGGGAGGGAGGGAGGGAAGGAGGAAGAAAGGAAGAAAGAAAAAAAAGGAAGAAATTAATTAATTAAAAATTGAGGATACAAAATAACACCACCAAATGTCAGGGAGGGCTCAGAGAAGCAGGCATTCTCATGCACATCTTCTAACGAGAATGCAAACTGGTACAAACCTTCCAAAGAGCAATGTGGTAATCCGCAGTGGTGTTTAAAATTAAATATTCTTAACTCAGCTATTTTGATCCTAGGATTTTATCTGAATAAAATAACCTACTAGATGCAAAATGTATGTATAAATAAGGAAGTTCACTAAATTTATAATAGTAAAATTCCAATCATCTAAGTGCCTAACATGGTGCAGCCATTAACATTATGATACATACCTACATTAATTGTAATGGAAAGATGACACAATCATTAATTTTTAAAAGTTATAAACAGTATGTACAGTTTAATCCTATTATTGTTAAAAAATTAATACATATGTACATGTGCATAGAAAATAGTCTAGCAGACTAAATAAAAAGATAATCAATGTCTTACTGGGATGACAGGGCTTTGTTGTCTGCCTTATAATTGCTTGTATTTTATAATTTTTTCAATGAGCATGTATTACTCTTGGAATCAGAAAAAGATTTTGAAAGACTAAAACTGTTTGCGATTAATATCATACAAAGAAAACTGTTAAAATTCTTATAAACGATCAGAGACACAATCACGTGTTCATTTTCCACAAGACTACGTGAGACTCGCTCTTAACACCGTGAAAGCAAGATGAAGTAAGAACTCACTCATCATCCGGGAAGACAAGCTGTAACCTCTCTCTTGGTTCAGCTTCACTCTGGCTACTGGGAGACGACTCTGATGGAATTGAAAACTTCCCTTCCACTAAATAAGACGCCTGGACATCAGAATTCCTACACACAAAAATTTTGTTTTAATTGTTAATAACTAAATTATACACATTTAAAATTCACCATGACATAGGACTGTATGACTGTAAAACCAACCACCAGGGGGTAAAAACAAATAGGGTCCCCAATGTTCAAAACCATTACCTTATGTGCAAAGCACTGAAAACCTGTGCATCAGCAGAATGTGTGTATTAAACAAGAGAGTTGTGGAAATCTTAAAGCCAAAAGTTTTTAAAGAGTTAATCCAACCCCTTCATTCCAAAGGTAAAGATGGTGCTCCATACAGAATGTTTAGGTTAGGAGGACGGGAAAGTGGTTAGATATTCAGGCATAGGTAAACTTTACAAGTTACACAAGATGAGTGAACTATACACATCACATTTGGGGGTGTAGCTCAAATCACCAGCCACCAGGAGTCTGAACTAATAAAAGCCAATATACCACGGACAGAAAGACCATTGGTAAGCCAAAAGGTCACTGGCGTTCAATCCCAAACCTACCCACCCACCACTGATAAGCGACTGTACAGGAAAGAGATGGTTTTATCTTCTATGCTGATTTTATATAAATGGTCATCTGCCTCAGATAAAGCTAAAGCTCAAGCTTGGCTGAAAAATTTCACAGAAGTATCAGTATATAGTAGGCTTTAAGAATCTAAAAAAAATCATCTGTTCAAACAATTCTTACCTGTTATCAGTGCTGGATCTATTTCTAGCAAGCGTTGAAACAGCAACAGGCAAGCCAAGATTGGAAGAAAGAGTGACATTTTCCAAAATCTCACTATTACCACCAAGTAATGAATTGGTTAAAAAGCTTGGAAATGACTCATCAGCTATACCTCGAAAATCTTCCATCTCACTGCAACAATAAAAGTATTCTTATAAATCATATATTACCATAAAACTTTTTCAAACGATTAAGAGTACAAGTCCCATAAATCTTAGAAAATTGATAAAATCCTTTTTTTGGAACAGCTCTAAGAGGGGATACTATAGCTGAGAATATAAACATCAAACTATCTTCTTATAATTAACATAATAATGAAACAACAGCTTAATTTACTCTTGGATTCTGAATTTATCGAATAAAGAATCGAAGAAGGCACAACACTAATGGCATATACAGACAATTTCTGGACGTCATACAAGCTGGGCACACATTCTAACAGGGAATAGAATAAATAGAACTAGCAAAATCTAGTCCCTGATTTCAAAGATTAAGGATGAGTAAATGGTTTAAAAAGTGAATCTAGGGACTTCCCTGATGGCGCAGTTGTTAAGAATCCGGCTGTCAATGCATGGGACATGAGTTCAATCTCTGGCCGGGGAAGATCCCACATGCCTTGAAGCAACTAAGCCCACATGCCACAACTACTGAGCCCGAGTGCTGCAACTACTGAGCCCATGCTACACAACAAGAGAAGCCACTGCAATGAGAAGCCCTGCACCACAACGAAGAGTAGCCCCTGCTCGCCGAAACTAGAGAAAGCCTGCACGCAGCAACGAAAACCTGACGCAGCCAAAAAATTCAACAAACAAATAAATAAAGTGAGTCTACAGCATTCCCTGGTGGTCCAGTGGTTAGGACTCGGTGCTTTCACTGCCAAGGGCCCGGGTTCAATCCCTGGCCAGGGAACTAAGATCTCACAAGCTGTGTGGTGCAGCCAACACCACCAAAAAAAAAGTGAGTCTGTTCAAAGAAAAAATTTAAGTTACATAAAGTATATTTGGGGACTTCACTGGTGGCACAGTAGTTAAGAATCCACCTGCCAACACAGGGGACAAGGGTTCAATCCTGGTCTGGGAAGATCCCACATGCCGTGGAGCAACTAAGCCCATGTACCACAACTACTGAGCCTGCATGCCACAACTACTAAACCCCACGCACCTAGAGCCAGTGCTCCACAAGGAGACAAGCCACCACGATGAAGAGTAGCCCCCGCCTGCGCAACTAGAGAAAGCCCACACGTAGCAAAGAAGACCCAACGCAGCCAAAAATAAATAAATAAAGATAAAAATAAGGTATATTTGGCATATGGACAAGGCAAAAATGGTAAAAGTGGAGCACAAAGGCTAAGTCTGGAAAACACTGGCACAGTCTGTACTACTAATAGAGAACCTACAGTGCATGCTGGCCACTCATTCAATGGACCCTGATCTCAGAACTCAGGACACATTACTCAATTTTAAAAATATTTCAGAGTGCTTATCATGTAAGGGCTGTGTGGAATTCAGTGAAGAAAATAATTAAATCAGGAAAGACTCAAGAAATGAGAGGATATTGGCCCTATACCTTGAAGAATGAGCAAGACATTTCAGGCAAAGTATGAGATAAGAGGGCTTTTAAAGGTGACAAATAAACATAAGCAATGGTGGAAAATTAAAATTTATTGCATACCTACTACCTTAACTCACTTATCCTCATTTTACAAAAGAAGAAACAAACTCAGAGACTAAACTAGCTAAACTGACCCAAGTTTGTGCAATTAGTAAGATTCGCGCCCAGGTATGACTCCAAACTCTGCTCTAAGTGCTGAGGGTGTGGTGGCCATAGCAGGTGCTCCACCATATTCGGGCAACGGGTGAGTAAAACCACAGAGCCAGATCCTACAAGCCTTAAATGGTGTATTAGGAAGTCTGGCCTAATCCCATCAGCTGAAAGCAGAAGAAGGGAGAGGGCTTAGCGCCTGGACAGATATTCTAAGAGCTGCCACTACTGATGAGACGGACAACAATGCAGGACTGTGCTGGGGTCAGTGGCAAATCACTGACGTGTGAGTTTAGACATTATGGGCTAATTTACTCTACAAAGTAGGAAAAGCCTTAAGACCACTAGAAACCTACTAAACTTACCTGATCACAGATGAAGGATCCACACTTCTGGTAGAAGCCAAGCCCTCCCATTCCAACACCCACCTCGCCTCCTCGACACTGCTGCATCTCTCGGGGCAGTCCTCCCCATGAGCACAAGAAGCCTTCCTTGACCTCAGCCCTGCAAACCCCCCACAGCTACCGCCACCTATATCCGCACTACCTCTACCACCCAGACCTCCAATACGAGTCACTACCGGCCACCCAGCTCCACCCCTCATCCAAGCCCACTCCCAGCTGGCTTCCGTCCCACCGCCCCACCAAGGGCTTGTCAACATCACCACTGATCTCCCTGTTGCCAAACCCATAACCCCACGGTCAATTTTCAGTCCTCCTTGTCTTGGACCTAACAGAATCGAATTCATACTCCTCCCTCACAGAAGTACTTTCTTCACCTGGTTTCCAAAGCACCGCTGTCGGCTCTTCCTCCTCCTTCTCTCCTGGACCTCCACACAGCGAGGGCTCCAGGGCTGGCTCCTGGGTCTCCTCCATCTACCCAGCCTCTCTGGATGAGTGCCCTCAGTTTGAAAGTTTTAAATCCCATATGAAACTTGTATTCCAGCCTGGGTCTCTCCCCTGAACCTCAGATGTTCAACTACCTACCTGACATTTTCACTTAGGTATCTAACAAGCACCTAAAACATCAATCTTGATTCCATCTCACTGCAACCCCCTCAAGAAAAGCCTGCTCTTCAATCTTCCCCACAGAGAAAACGACAAGTCCATTCTCTAGTTGCTCAGATCAAACCAGCAGTGTGCAATCCCTCAGCAAATCCCAATGGCTACACCACAACCATATAACCAGAACCTGCCATTTCTCACGACTCCTGGTTGCTACCGCCATGGTCAAGACACACCCTCTCCGACCGGGACCCTCCCTGCAAGACCCTCTATCTTCCTCCCCAGACTACCCTCCACACACTCAGGTTACCCAGTCAAACACGCCAAACACTCACTGCTTAGCTCAGAACACTCCACTGGCTTCCCATCGCACTGAGAAAGTCAGTCTTGCTGGCAACGGGGGACTGAGTAACTCTGACCTGGGACCTCCTGCTCCTCTCCTTTGCGCCAGCCACTCTGACCTTGCTGCCGTCCCTGGAACCCACGGAGGCTCCTGTGCCTTCAATTCTTTCAGGTCTTTGTGTAAATGTCCACTTTCCCACCAGCGTGTACAGTCAGGCTCGGCATGCCAATCTCCTTGCCCTGCTTCCTTTTTTCTGTAGTGCTATATAGTTCACCAGTTTAACTATATTCCCCACACCACATTAGAATTTAAGTGCCATGAGGGCAGGGACTTGACCTGTTTTACCAGTGAATCTAGAGCAGTGCCTTGCACAGAGTAGACCCTCAATAAATTTGCTGAATGAATGAAGATTTTCAAACTGGGTCAAACCCAGCAAACTTATCACCAGCCATCACGTAAGCACCATCCTCTCAGACCACAGCCCAGTGTTTTCCTCTCTTTGACATGTCTATCTATCTACATTTCCTCTTCTCGATTTCTACAAACACTTTCAAACTCTCTCACACCCGGACACAGGAGGTGGAAAACCTATCCCCACCCTTCCTTTGCACCCCTGCACCACCTTCTCACCTCCTTTTCACAGCCAAGCATCTCACCTGACAGCCTCCCCTTCCATGTTAGAGACACCCAGGATCCTGACCTCAGCTCCGTCACGCAGTGCACATCTTATACAGACAAATCTCAAACTCAAATGCCTTCAGGAACACGCACCGTCAGACAACAGGAAAATACAGACTCCACCTGAACCCACCTAAACACAGTAAAAACACTGTTGCCAATCAAAACACATCTAGTGGAGTCTATTCCTAAAGGCAAAACAGGCCTTGTCTAAAACAATCCCTGAGTCATTCTACATCTTTCTGACTCTACTACCATCCTACCCTACTGAAAAACCTCCTAACCAGTCTTCACAGTCCAATTCTTGCCACTCTACAATTAATTCTCCACATGGCAATCAAAGGGATCGTAAACCATAAGCCAAGTACCATACTCTTCCTGAAAACTTCAGTGAGCCACCTCATCTGCACACCCCAGCCTCACTCACCACATAACGGCTTTTCTGTTCCTATAATACTGAAGCTCATCCCCACCTCGGGGCCTAGAATACTATTCTAGATGTCTGTACAGCTAGCTCCTTCCTGACATTCACCTCAATTCAAAGCTCACCTTCTAAGAGAGTTGATCCCTTATCGTGAAGTCAAATGTACCCTAGAGTCCATGGTCATTTTCATTTCTGCCAGCACTGATCACTGTCTGTTTTTGTATTTGTCTGTCTTCTTCCACTAAAAAGATTTCTCCCTAAGAGCAGAAACTTTGCCTATCTTTCCATCAATCTTTAAACTCCTGCACAGGGGACTTCCCTGGTGGTCCAGTGGCTAAGACTCTGCACTCTAAATGCAGGAGGCCCGGGTTTGATCCCTGGTCAGGGAACTAGATCCCGCATGCTGCAACTATGACCCGGTGAAGCTAAATATATAAATAAATAAATATTTTTAAAAAATGAAATAGGGCTTCCCCGGTGGTGCAGTGGTTGAGAATCTGCCTGCCAATGCAGGGGACACAGGTTCGAGCCCTGGTCTGGGAAGATCCCACATGCCACGGAACAACTAGGCCCGTAAGCCACAACTACTAAGTCGGCGTATCTGGAGCTTGTGCTCCGCAACAAGAGAGGCTGCGATAGTGAGAGGCCCGTGCACCGCGATGAAGAGTGGCCCCTGCTTGCCACAACTAGAGAAAGCCCACGCACAGAAATGAAGACCCAACACAGCAAAAACAATAAATTAATAAAAAATAAAATAAAATAAAATAAATTCCTACACAAGTCTTCCAAGTAGCCTCCCCACATCTAGTCTTGTAGTTACTAAGTTACTCATTCACTTAAAAATATATAATACCACATCAAAATGTATACCATCTCTTTAAGGGTTATCTCCACTTATAAAGAATCACATCTAAGAAAATCCAGATATCAAGCAAAGATCATTCATGCAACAATCATTATCAAAAACAAATGGTGAAAGACACTCTGCCTGGCTGTGTGAAGCAACAATAAATAAGGTGGCTCCCCTCAGAAAGCTGACAATCCCTACCCACTATGATACAGTACTAAGTGCAGGAATAGAGCTTTGCTGTGGGTGCAACAGTAACACAATCCAGGGGAAGATTCCTCCAGATGTAATCTACCGCCCAGTCTCTCTTTTCCAGAAAGGACTACACTTGTTCTAAGCCATCTATGGATATGCCACATTCCTAAAGTTTTCCTAGAAGGGAAGATGCCCTAACTTCCGTCCCTATTGCATTACCCAGCCCTCCTCCTCATCTAAAACGAGGACAATACAATATTATCTTTCCTTTTACTGCACTTGAACTAAGCAGCCAGCTTTGGGATTCCTCTTGGTATGTCCTTAAAGCAGTAACTTCAAAACATCCTGCTCGAGTTTACTGGTATTTAATTGCTTTAATTTCATGCCTGGATACATAAAATATCATCTGCTGTAGTTGTCGACTGGAAGCCTACGTGCACAACTGAACACACTTAAAAGTATGAGCTGTGGGAAAAAGCCAAAGTCAAACTTCCCCAACGTTCTAAGATACGCTTTACCATTAGGTAGGCATCTAGCATAACAGTTTTCAAAGCTTACCGTAAACTGCCCTAAAAACTGGAATCCGGAGAAAAAGTTGACCTTGGAGCAGTAAAAACTCCAGTCGAATGACCTCAAAATGATAACAGCGAGTGAAAACACTGTCATGAAAACAGCTGTCCTCCAGGCGACGGCCTCGAAAGGGACCTCATGCTTCAGCGAACAAAGTCTGCCGTCGGGAAAAAACAAAAGCAAAGCGACCTCAAACACTGTCACCTTTCCCGTTTTCCCGTGAAACGACCCGCAAGAGGCCGGGAGCCACGGTGACGCGGCCGCATCCGCCGGTCAGCAGCGCGTCACCCCCGCCCGGCCCGGCCCGCGAGCGGGGAGCGCCGCGTTGGGGAGACAGGGACCAGGACCCGGACAAAAGACCCGAGTCCCGGAGGCCCCGCTCTCACGGCAGCCCGACTCGCCCGCCCCGCCCCCCGGCGACCCCTCACCGAGCCCGCGACGCCGGCCGCAAGCGCCCAGCCGGCAGAAAGTCCGCGAAAGAGAGGTCCGGCGTCCCGCGCCTCTGCCAGTGCGCGTGCGCGCGTCCCCAAAAGGCGGCCGGCCGTACGGTGCGCCCCTGGGGTTTACGTCGGTTCGCCACACGGACCGAGGGGCGGGGACTCCAAGCCAGCTTTGGATTGGACGGCGCGAAGGGACGAGCCCGCTGATTGGACGAGGGCGGGCATCCCGGATTTGAAGCGGGAAGCCGCGCCCGGCCCGGAGGCGCCGCGCCTGGCGCCTCGCCCACTGGAGGACGCCACGCCTCTCTTACCTGGTGCTGCAGAGCAGCGGCACTCGCCTAGAGCACAGAGAACTACTTCGGGTGGACCAGGCATCTGACACACCCCGAGTTCGGAAGTGTTGGCACTGTCCCTACGGGAGCGGATGCTGACGTGTGGTCACCTGCCGCACGTTTACACTGACAGTGCTGCGGTTAGGAAGTCATCCCCGGGGTCCGCGCTACGCCAAGTCGCCCATGGGGCGCAGTAAGGTTGGTTCCGGGTGAAGAGGGGCGAGGAGATGAGACGGTACGTCCCTAATTATCTTCCTCTATTTCCCGTTCTCCTTAGGCCACGAGTCCCATCACCAAAGCCTGCTCACCACGAGGTCCTAACTACTGCTTTACTGAAACCACACCTTTCACTTTTCTTGATCTCAGAATTTCTTCCCTACAGTTCCTCTTTAACAAAGTTAACTCTTTAACTGCATCCATAGAATAGCTGTTGAATGTTGACGATGCACACTTGGGACTTCAGCAGTCCCTACTCCTCATTTTAGCCTGGTAGGAAAAGACATCTGCTTATCACAACTTTCTACCTCCTCCAAAATATTGCTCAACAATCATTCCTGGATGCCCTCTTCACTCTCTTCCTTTCTGCCTTTGGAAACTCTGCATCTCTCTGCAAAAAATAAAACACCCTGGCTTCCCTGGTGGCTCAGTGGTTAAGGATCTGCCTGCCAATGCAGCGGACAAGGGTTCGAGCCCTGGTCCAGGAAGATCCCACATGCCGCGGAGCAACTATGCCCATGCGCCACAACTATTGAGCCTGCGCTCTAGAGCCCACGAGCCACAACTACTGAAGCCCGCGCGCCTAGAGCCCGTGCTCTGCAACGAGAAGCCACCGCAATGAGAAGCCTGCACACCGCAACGAAGAGTAGCCTATGCTCTCTGCAACTAGAGAAAAGCCCACGCGTAGCAACAAAGACCCAATGCAGCCAAAAATAAATAAATAAAACAAATAAATTTTTTTAAAAATGAATAAGACACGCACCCTTCCTTGATTCCATTTTATCACACAAAGACCACTCTGTCTCTCCTATCCTTAACTGCCTCCTTTCACACCTCATTGTCACTCATTCTGTTTCTGGCTTGGCCCTGAGTACTACTTCCACACTTGTTTTAGTTTATCAGGACTGGCCTCCCATCAAACTCAGTGATGTCTCCGCAGTTATCTTGACATCTCTTCTTGAAACCTTCCAGCCTTGGCATTTAACCACGCCTGTTCTACCTGTGTCCAAACTCAATGAACACAGACTAAATGGCGAAAATCTCAATATTTTCTGAATCTTGAAAAACAAATCAAATCCTTAGCTCTAGAGCTGAAAGGATGCTATTTGAGTGTAATGAGCAACGCTCTGCCTACACCATGGCCACACGCTGGCAGTGAACTGCTGGAATGTGTCCACTGTTCCAGACTGTCACTCACCCTGAATCCCTTGAACCCAACTCACTGTCCTTCCTTCATAAAGATCAAGTGACTGGAGGTCTCCCCATGGCACCCAGCAACCTGACAGTGACAGGGATCTACACTCCAAAGTATTTGCAGGAAAAGAGCCTTCACTGAGATGCCAGCCTGCCCAAATCTCAATGCTCTCACTTCCTAACTGTGCAGCCTCGCACAAAGAGCTTAAACCTGCAGGTGTCCTCATCTGTAAAACGGGGATAATCAGAGCACTTGCCTCAGAGTTTGCTGTGAGGATGAAGTCAGTTAACTTGCATCTAGAAGAGCACTGGCACGTGGAGGCACTCAGCAACATTGGCTATTATCTGACCAACTGAAAAGGAAGAAGTAGTGAATTCCAAATCTCCAATTCCAGGAAGAGCTTGAAGTGGCCCCATGGCCAAGGGTACCTTCCGGGGAATTAGAAGAGACATCCGTCCAGTTAGAAAAGGCGGACGTCTCACATGGCTTCCCTTTACCAACTGCTCTGAGTGGTAACACCTCAACCTCCAATATCCAGCACCTTCTACAGTGTGACCACAAGGTATGCGTCCAGGTTAATCTCCCACTAGCTCCCCAAATGAACCTTGTTCTTTCATTGGACTAAAACTTAATCCTCTGCCTGCACACGCCCTGTTCTCTTCTACATTTGGGCCATCACCCTGGACTCCGCCCTCTTCCACTTTAAGTACTCCAACATGTCACAATCCCACATCCCTTCCAAATCCTGCTGACATATAAATCACTTTCTTTAATGCCTCCTGTACCGTTCAACCTTTTTTATGAAGCTGAATCCTCACTACCCTTTGTAAATTCTGTAAATGCCTTCTCCCACTAGAATGAATGTGTGCCGACTACCTTTGTTTTTTTTTTTTACATATCCCAAAGTGTTTAGCACAGTATCTTGCATATAGAAGATGCCCAATGTTCACTAAATGGGAGGGCCTGTCTCAATTCATTACCCCATCCTACCCCACGTACCTTGATAATGATTGAAATCTAAAAGACCTGAATTCTTAATTCTGAGCTAGATCCAGACTTAAAGTGAGACCTCTTGCTTTGAAACTCGACTAGTCTACCGGTCTAAAACAAGTCCTTTAACAGAAGGAAGACCTTGCCTTAAATTAAAATACAATATACTTTATAAGCTCTTTATCCTTTGCATGTTAAGAAGCTCTAGGGGTTTGACAGGAAAGTGTCTATTGATAGGAGAGTGTCTTTGAAAATTAGATTATAAGTTATAATATATATTTATAACGACTATACCATCTGTGTGATCAGCTGATAGACACACGAAATGCTGTTCAAATAGCAGTTCAAATGTCAAGTAGACATTTGTTGATTCTAGATGTTAGTCTGCATACTAACTTTCTACCTTCTAAATAAATGCCATGATCATCCCCTAATTTCTGATTGTTTGGATCTTTTTTTAGCAATATGATATTTTAAGGAGATATAAATAAGCTTTACCAACCATCAAATAAACTACATTCTATTTTTATATGGCAACAGATTCATATCTTTAAAAATATATTTTATTAAATAATCTACTTGGAGAATAATTACAAAAGCTTTAAACAATAATTCCAAGTAGTGAAAGGCAGTTTCCTTTAAAAGAAAAAAAAAAAAAGACCAAACAGTCCATAATATGTTTTGCTGCTTTATACACAGGAATGATTTATTTTACAAACTAGTCAGTTGCAACATTAGCCTGTAAAAATCAAAAACATTTTTTATCATGTCTCAAAGGCAAAGTTAACTCTATAACGATATGCTTTCACATTAACCAGTATGACAAACCATAAGAAACTTAACGCCATAACAGTTCAAAATAAAATGTACAGAACAGGCACTTTGAAGTCAGCTATTGTGTGTAACTCTCACAGTTAATGTTATGTGTACACATCTCATATTTCATCAAAGGTTATCAACCAATGAAGCAAATATTCCTTTGATGCAGAAGCACAAACACATTTAGGTTCCAAACACCATGTTCTGGTTGTAATACATGCAAGACAGACCCTAAATTAGAAAAATCTTCTGAAAGAAAATGAAGAAAAACAAAAAGCCAGGAATGAAAGCATTTACAAGCACTTGAATAAGGCCTTTAAGTGTTAAATCAGTGTTTTTTAAACCCCTTCATTCTCAGGTAAGGGATTAAGAGGCCGAGAGAGAGATCGTCTGCGAGGGTGAGGATACTGGAGGCTGGCAGTGTCAGCATCGCAAGAGTGCTCTATCAGAGGAGGAGGAGGAGGAGGAGGAGGAAGGAGCTGGGCATAACTGGACCATCTCGATCCAGCCCGTGGGGAATCCAGAGGGGGAAAGAAATACCTGAAACAATGAAGACAGGAACAAAACACCAAAACAAAACAAAAACAACAGAAAAAAAAAAAAGAAAAAACAGAAGAAAAAGAGAAAAGTAGTAAATACAAAGAGAACCAAAGAGGAAAAAACACATGCTAGAAAAAAAAGCTTTACTATATTCATGCCAAAACTAACGGAACATAATAGCAAAATCAAGACCCTTACTCAAATCAGGCTCATTTAAGCAAGTATAGAAACTTGAAAAAAGAAATACAATCTGTTAAACTTAAAATGTTAAAAAAAATTATCAGTATGAATGTTACAAAAAAGACATTAATTTTATAATTTAAAACATTTTCTAGTCTCTCAGAAACATATTGATGCTCTCCTGTAATTTACAAATCAAATAAGCTTTTTCTTTAAGCAACACTTCACTTGTAGCAGCAGCACATTTTTTAGTGCATACATGATACTGAGGACCAATTCAGATAGACTTTCACATAGTATGGCCAGCTATTGCAACATACTTTTGAAGAAACACAATCTTTGAATGTACTTAGATGTTTTTCTGCAAAAAGACTAGTACAAAATTTTGATAAGTAAAAGGGCTCAAAAATATGTCCTATTGTTATTCTTCTGCCATTTTAAAACTTACCCGTAATACTTTAGCATTTTCTCAAAAAAAGATTTATAGCTTTGTTATCAGAGGATATGAACTAAATGAAGCAGCCAACAAAATTAAGAAAATCCTGGGACATGGAATGTGGAGGTTAACATGCATGCACAATTTTAGCAGAGTTTTATCTGCTTCTTATACTATGTTTCCAAATTTTGACTTGAAGGAAACCTTAAGCCATGAAATCACACCATAAAAATATACAAGCACATATTAGAAACATTTATCTCTTTAGTGAATATGAACTGAAAACTTACAAAGATGTTTTCATTTTACTTCTAAATTATAAATGAAGCAATACCAAATGTTGTTCGGCTACAAACTGTACAGTCAAGTTACTTTCACTACTACTTCTCTCACTCCTTCACTAATACTTTTTAAACATTACAAAGAAATAACAGAGTTGTACTGAATAATATCATGTATAAACCAATTCTACAAAAGGTAAACAAATTAGCACTCAAAACAATCTTTATGAAAAATATTCAATCTTCAAATTAAAATTATAAAAATTCATTTTAGCTTACTGTTTTAGAAAATAAAAGACATAAGTCTATATATAGTCTCCAGATGGAATAGAGTGATATTTTCCCTCCTCCCAACTAGCAATGAGGATGGTAACAATCCTTTAATTTTAAAACCCATGTTCATTTCAGAAACATTTCAAAAAATTGTTTTGGTGACAATGTCTCAACAAAAAGCCTCTCCATTTATATTTCAAAAGTTTCAAATAATGTCAATAAACTGGCTAGCACAAAAAAAAATGATATACACGGTATTTTTAAAGGCCTTTTGGACTGCGTTTAGTAGTAAGCAGGCTGTTGGTGTATCTTGGGAGAGGTCAAACGGCGCTGGGGAAGGGGAAAAGGAGCTTGCTTCCCATTCCTGTGTGCATGCAACAAGCAGCAAAACAGCAAAGTTACTCCAGTTAGCTGGTACTCAGCTGTGCTTTCTGTTAAAGGACATAATACAAATGGAGAAGGGAAAATGCATCACAGATCTAACACACATGGTTATTGGCACAATAAGAACACATCAAAACTTCAAAGCTCTTTACAAAAGAAAATGTGCAGTACAGGCAGCAACCAAAAACCAGATTTTTTTAAAAAAAATTAACACTAGTATCTTTGCTTCATGGAATAATCTTTATAATCTGATATCTTCTATGGTGACCTGAAGTTGTTTTCATGCAAATACTTAAAAATCAAAAAGCAGGACTCCTTTATAAAAATATAACAATACAAAAATAGTTGAGGAGGGCTTCCCTGGTGGCGCAGTGGTTGAGAGTCCGCCTGCTGATGCAGGGGACACGGGTTCATGCCCCAGTCCGGGAAGATCCCACATGCCGCGGAGCAGCTGGGCCCGTGAGCCATGGCCGCTGAGCCTGTGCGTCCGGAGCCTGTGCTCCGCAATGGGAAAGGCCACCACAGTGAGAGGCCCGCATATCGCAAAAAAAAAAAAATAGTTGAGGAAATTTAAAATACAATTCTCTTCTTTCATTTAAGTTGACAACAGGACAACCACGTGACAGTTTGTTAAGGCTGTGCTTTGAAGTTTCCTAAATAGTATTCCAAATTATTCACAAAGGCATATTAAAATAATTTTACCTTACAAATTGAAATTTGAATATGAAAACAAAAGGACAACTCTTTAGATAACATTAAACATTCTTTGAGAATCTAAAATATACTAAAAATTCTAAAAATCAAGAACTCAGAATTTACCATATCCTCTTACAATCTCCATGAAAATTTTAAACACACACACAAAAAACATTTAATTTACTCACTTTTACAAAGCTTTAGTTTGTGTGTTTTATTTAAAATTTCAGCTTAACCTGACTCAAAGGCCACCCTACCAGCACTAGCAACACTAATGCTCATCTGGGACTACGATCCTCAGTACTGTCCCAAACTTCCTCTTCATCTCATTACTTCAAAGTTATATATGTTTCTGGAAGACCACTAAATTTCAGCATATAATTGAGTTTGTTTAACGGCCTCAGAACCTACCTGTAAATATTATGACCAAGTAATAAGCCAAATACAGAGCTACCAAAGTGCCTCCTTCTCTTCTAGTGCCACAGTTACGTGTGAATTTCTTGATTCAATCTTAAAATCCATGAAATAACACACCTTCAGTATGGCTACCAGAATGATTTAAAAAGAAGATAATTTCTAGTTTTCTCACAAAACAGCCTACCTGCCAGCAGAAGATCCATTTAATGAATTCTGAAGATTTGGTATATTTGAACCTAGAGAAGGATTTGAGTTTCCCTGCTGAGAGCTCCCATTGACAGGGCTCCCATTACCTTTCAGAATACCAGTACACTTCCAGTTGTCCATATAATTAGCTGAAAGGAAAATGGTCAAACTCATTAACATGACTAATACCTATGTTCCAGGGCACAAATCTACAATTAAAGAAATAAAAGAGACCTACAGGCTACATATCTCTCAGGATAAATGGTAAAAACATTTTTTTAAATGAAACACATATATCTCAATTTTAACAATTATTTTTTGAAGTTTTTAAAGAAATACTAATTTAAAAACAAAGCTCTCACCACCCATTTCCTTTCCTTACTAGATAAATATTAACAGAGACAATTCTCTAAGCTACCACATTATTACATTAAGTTAATATCAAAATAAAATTCTGTCTTCATTATAATGAATTTCAGTTCTGATGTGTGGGTAACGGAGTCACCTTCTCAGTTCAGCGAGTACAAGTCAAGTCCTCATGGATGTAGGTAACAGAACCTCTGGGGTTTGAGTGGCTTATCCAACTTGGCCTAATTGTTTGGATGCAAAACTGGTCACTGCAGACACTGAGCTCAGGAAATCCAAGTTAGGCAGGACGGGGCAGCAAAGACCCTGAGGAAAGGGACACCTGGGCTGGTTCTACCACAGCCTAAAGCTGACCACAGGAGACTCAGCCAAACTGCAGTTTGGGAACAGTAACTCCTCAGGGGAAATGAACGAAGCTGTAACTTCGAATCCTAAAGATGGGACGCCACCGACTAGAGTGGTACACAGAGCCAGTGGATAAACATCCGTGGAGAAGTGCAGACCACGCCACAGCACCCACAGTCTGTGTCGACCGTCCAGACCACTTCCTCTGCTTGGCATTTGTAAGAAACTTTTAGAATCAGTGGCCTCAAGATTCTCTAACTTTTGGGAGCTGTAGAGAAGAAGTGGGGAAGATACTGGATTTTTCTTCTCTTAAGGGCTTGTTGGCTAAAGCAATTGTTTAATCAAATAAGAGATGACTATATCCTGGGTTTGTAGAGAAGTCCCACAAGTTACACACATAGCAAATGGTATCTTTGGAGGTAGTGTATATTCTGTTACAGTTAGTTTTACTTTGTTCCACATGGAAACGTAAACAATTCAATTAGTCAATTACTGCTATGAACTAGGTAGAATAATAAAGATTCAACACAATATGAGACATTAATTTAAAAGTAACTGTAGAAAGATAATTTTTTTCAAAATACTTCAGAGTTTACATTTCTAAGTGAAAATTCTAAAGTAGCATCATAAAGCAACAATTCCTCCAATGAAATCTTACCTTTCCACAACCTGACACAGCCATCATCTCCTGAAGATGCCAGCACTGTCCCTGTTATATTCCAACTCACTCGCCAGACCTGAGAATTATGATTATCAAACTGAGCCACTATATGGATTTCAAATTTTGTTGGCCCACCAGAGGAAGTAAGTTCTTTCCTGTTAATAAAAAAATTTTCCTGAGGAATTCTGAGTGTACACACACACACACACACACACACACACACACACACACTCACCGTTCTAAATTAAAAAATACAAATGGTCTCACATACACGCCATATCAATGTCATATCCATACCTGCCCCCCAACCTCCATAGCTTACTGAGAGATGGGCCATGTCACTTTCACTTGATTCCCCAGTACCTGGCATGATCCTACCACATAAAAGATATTAAGTGACTAAAGAGGATTTTATTCCCCCCAAAAAGTTGAGGAATAAAAGAGATGACAATGATTAATTTCAAAAGAAAAAGTAGTAGGAAGGGAAGAATAGGAGGAGAGAAGAAGGAAAAAAGAAAAGAAAAAGAACAGAAACTCACAATTCCAAAGTTAAAGCTAAATAGATTATTCACAAGAATGTCTCAGTTCTAATTTAATTTTCCCTAAGTAGACTGCCACCTCTCATTCCTTCAAACATTTATAGAGTGCAATTATATTCAGAGGATCCAATTCATTTTAGTATCTGCCTAAATAAAACACAACTAAGAAAACATAAATCTCCTCTCTTGGGCTTCCCTGGTGGCGCAGTGGTTCAGAGTCCGCCTGCCGATGCAGGGAACATGGGTTCGTGCCCCGGTCCGGGAAGATCCCACATACCGCGGAGCGGCTGGGCCCGTGAGCCATGGCCGCTGAGCCTGCGCGTCTGGAGCCTGTGCTCCGCAACGGGAGAGGCCACAGCAGTGAGAGGCCCGCGAACCGCCAAAAAAAAAGAATCCATTCTTCAGATCACTGTTGCCTCTACACTCTCCTCCACAAATGAAAATAGGCAAGAGGTAAGAGAACTTTCAAATTAGTAATTGTTTCAAAAACTCACCTCACAGGCTTTAATGTAAAAATTCTCACGTCTTTGGTTGCTATGGCAAGAATGTGGAAAGACCGTCCCAAGTTTGGAGCAAAGGCAATATCGTGGACAGGATCCGTGACTGTCAGGAGGGTTTCAGCTTTTGCATATTTCCTAAATGAAAAAACAATTTACGTTAGAATTATCAGAAATGAAAATTTAAAAAATCCACATGTCTACGTATCTCCATTTTCTCCATCTTGCTCACAATGAAGTAGCGTTTATCTCTGCAATATATAATATGTCCAGCCCCAATCCCCAGAAACTGTGAATGTGACCTATCGGAAAGGGCCTTTGCAGATACAATTAAGGATCTCAGGATGAGAGAGAAACAGACATTAGAGAAGAAGCCATGTGAAGACACAGGCAGAGATTGGAGTGATGCAGCTCAGCCACGGAACTCCTGGAGCCTCCGGAAGCTGGAAGAGACAAGGAAAGAGTCTGAAAGCAGCACAGCCCTGACAACACGTTGATTTCAGATTTCTGGCCTCCAGAACTCTGAAAAGAAACATCTCTTTTAAGCCACCAGTTTGTAGTAATTTGCTTTGACAGCCCTAGGAATGTAATATAACCTCCCAGGTTTCTTCCTTTAATTTTTTTTTTAAGTTTAGCTTAAAACAGAGTAACTAAAACTTAATTAGAATGAGATCTTGATTTGTTAGCCATTAACATCTTTTTTAAGAAAAAGGGTACCTGAATTCCCTAAAATTTGAGTGTAAAGAAAAAAGTTAAGCTGACAACAGCAAGAATTGAGTTTTTTAAGTGATGATAAAGGAAGCTACAACAAAGTCTATTTCCACACCTCGGGAGTGTTAAACTACCATCTGATCCTGTTATTCTCCAACTGAGAAGTCTTTCAATGGCTTCACATTACCCTTAAGATAAAAATTAAACGTTGAACAGTAGGTCTTGCAGGTATAAGCCTTCCAGATTTCTCATCACACTCCCTTTTACCTATTATGTTCCAAACACAGGGAAAATATATTGGCTCTCTCTCAACACATGCAGTTTTCTCCATCTGGAATGTTTTGCCCTCTTTGTCTGGCTAATTTCTACTCATTCTATGGGTCTCCTTTTTTTTTTTTTTTTTTTTTTTTTGCGATACGCGGGCCTCTCACTGTTGTGGCCTCTCCTGTTGCGGAGCACAGGCTCCAGACACGCAGGCTCGGCGGCCATGGTTCATGGGCTCAGCCGCTCCACGGCATGTGGGATCCTCCCGGACCGGGGCACGAACCCATGTCCCCTGCATCAGCAGGCGGACTCTCAACTACTGTGCCACCAGGGAAGCCCTATGGGTCTCCTTTTGAATGAATCTTCCTGGCCCCCTCCCCCTAGGCATAATCTCTGAACATCCTGATTCTCTCAGTTTATAAAATTCATCACCATTTTTCACCTTTTTTTTGTTTGTTTGTTTTCCCTTCATGACGGTACATACTGGGAGATCAATTACCTTTTCCTCTACACCACTCAATTTTATATTACCAGAGCAGAGAACTTAGCGTATCATAGGAAATCAGTAAATATGTGACAAATAATGCGTAACTGAGTTAATGAATAAAGAAATAACATTTTAAAAAATTAAATGCAATTCAGAACAATAACTTAACCAAAGCAGTACTGACCTGGTGTTTTCATTATATTCGAAAATCTGAACCTTGGCCATTGCGTTTGGGCTGCTGTCATCACTTCCTACAGCGATCATGGGGGAATGAGCACGAGAGCTAGAAAGGAAAAGTAAAAGATATTTTACATAATTATAAAGTTAATGCACATTTAGTTCAGAGAATTAAAAATGCGTTCAGCAGCCATGCAACCCACCAGTCAGCGTGTCACTGCGGACTAGACCCCTGCCACGCCCGGCACCACACACCCAGGAGGGGTACCCCTGAGTTCTCAGCCTGGGGACTGAGGACACTGGGCTTTCACCTTGTTTTTAACCACATTTTCTTATGGCTTAGAAAGTAGTCCTTTTCCCAAAACAAAAGGCTTCAAGCAGTCAATAGATTTTTTTTTTTAAAGACACTTAAGAGGCGTTAGAATTTTTCTTTCTAAAAGATCTGGTCATTAACTATAGAATGAAAAGTAATTTTACGATGACCAAATTCATGGCAAAAAGATTTTTACATGCTTCGTACAAAAAGAACCCCACCCCGACGGAGAAGGAAAAGTAGAAAAAGACCACCCTCAGGAAGGCATGCCTGTCATTCTCTAGTCTCCAGACTCATTTGTGGTCAACTGCGTTTTGACAAAGGCAAAAGATAAGCAATAAGAGAGTGAACTCCACTGACGTTGACTCTAGGTTGAATCTTTTTTTTTCATTTCTATGTCTAATGTCCTAGATACTGATTTCCTTTGCCTCCCCCATCCAGATTAAGTAATACCTCTATGAACATGACATAGAGGTATTGTTTAACCTTTGATCTTGATATTGTGATCTGCCAATTTCATAAAGCTGAAAACAAAATGCGATAATTAAAAAAAAACGTTTAGGTGTTTATTACTAAAGCATCTGATAACGACATCACCTAATATAAGGAAAAAACCAGGTAGGGACTTCCCTGGCGGTCCAGTGGTTAAGAATCCACCTTCCAATGCAGGGGACACAGGTTCGATCCCTGGTTGGGGAACTAAGATCCCACATGCCTTGGGGCAACTAGCCCACGTGCTCTGGAGCCTGCACGCCACAATTAGAGAGAAGCCCAAGTGCTGCAACTAAGACCCGACACGGCCACAAATAAACAAACATTTTTTTTAATTAAAAAAAAAAAGAAAAATACCAGGTAAACTACAAAGTCCTATAGTAATAAAATAAAATTACAAGTTACTTATTATAATTCTTGGCTATTCAAAGGGATGTAAATTATAGTAATTTCTATATCTAACAAAATTTCTTTTTTCAATGTTCCACAAATGTATTTATTTGATCAAGGACAAGTACATTTATAGTAATATATTCTAAAATTACTGAAAATATAAATTTTTAAAATATTCTAAAAATTAAATTGTGAAACATCCAGATAACAACCTGAATTAAGGATTATCTCATTTGTATATCCATAAATAAGATGATCACATTTAAACCATTTTCCAAATATGACTCATAATTAAACAGTGAGCAAAACCATCCAACTCTGACTGAATACAGGAGACTGATCACCTGCATCTCCTTCCTACGCCTCCGTGGAAATGATGAAAAAATAACACTGTAACAGTGCAGAAATCAGAATGTGCCATCAGAAATCATGAAATCTGGAGGATTCCAGGAAGCAAAAGGAGATCAGACCGTTAAAATGCTAAGGGAAAAAGAGCTCAACAACTATCATTAAGGAGGAAATTCTAGCAGCTCCAACCTCTAATCAATAAGTAAATAACGAATCAATCAATCAACCAATAGTAATGAGTAATGGGGCAATCATGAATTGATTCATTTAATAATCTGCAATCAGAAGACCCCCATGGCTGGCAGCTGACTCTGCTCTAGGCTAAATAAAATCTGAGAAGGATCCTAGTGAGATGATTAGAACTTATGAGAAGAGATATGAACTTGAAATAAAGTAGCACTGCAAAGCCGGCAGGGAGAGGGACAAGAAAGAAGAAAATACATTAAAGTGCTCTATCCCCCAAGTCAAAACCTCCTGACTTTGGCAATTTGGGGGTAATGCCCACCTGCCAGCTCCCTCTTGGTCGCCCTACAAGGAAACCCTGCCAAACCACTCCACCTACTTAGTCAAAACTCAGCCAACCCCCTAAGTAAGAGAATGAGCTGTTAAGAAAACAGCATCTAACAGGAGAAAAATACCAACACCAGTTCTCTCTAGCAGCCATCACAGTCTCCTGTTCACAAATACATGAGCAAAGACTAACATGCACTTGAGAAAAAGAAGGAGTGTGACAGTTAAAGACCAAGGCATACAAACAGTTCTTTGAGGAAATAGATCTTTGAGAAAATATAAAACAGCCTACAGTCCACATCATATGCAGATTCTACATTTGTAAACTGACCTACTTGCTAAAATTTATTTGCAAAACCAAAAATCCAATACTTGGGGCATTCATGGGCCTTCCTGTTTCAGCTTTATGCTGAAAAACCAGTGCCTGCTTTGCACTCTATTTACCATCATGTTTTCTGCATTTTTGTTCTTTGTGTTGATGATTTCACTGTTTAAAATGACCCCCAAGCTTCCCTGCTGGCGCAGTGGTTGGGAGTCCGCCTGCCGATGCAGGGGGCACAGGTTCATGCCCCGGTCTGGGGGGATCCCACGTGCCGTGGAACAGCTGGGCCCACGGGCCGTGGCCGCTGGGCCTGCGCGTCTGGAGCCTGTGCTCCGCAACTGGAGAGGCCACAGCGGTGAGAGGCCCGTGTACCGCAAAAAAAAAAAATGGCCCCCAAGCGCAGTGCTGACGTGCTGCCTTGTGTTCCTAAGTTTAGCAAGAAGTTCATGATGTTCCTTATGGAGAAAATACCTGTGTTAGATAAAAGCTGCATTCAGGTGTGAGTTAGTGTTGTTGGCTGAGTTCAATGTTAATGAATATATGCTAAATAAGATGGCTTTAGACAGAAAGACACATAAAACAAGGTTAAGTACTGATCAGTTAACAAAAATGTGATCAGAGGCTGGTAGCACCTAATCCTGTATTTCCCCTAGGAGGGGTGGCTCAGTATTAGCTAATTCAGTGTTGCAGCAACTTGATAGAACATAACTACTGCAAAAAAGGAGACTTGACTGTAAATCAAAAAACATAAAAATTTTAATTAGGATCCTCAGAGAAATGTTGTATCCATGTAACAAAAACTGACAGGCATAAAAAAGGAGTTATCAGAGAAAAAGAAAGACTTCTTAACAATTAAAAATGATTGCCACTCCCCCCAACCCCCAACATCACTGGATGGTATAAAATGTATACCTGAAGAACAAGTTGGAGATCTGGAAGACAGAGTAGTAAATCTCCAAACAATTTTAAAGAAATAGAGAGTAAATCCAAGAATAATCAAAGATGAATTCCAGAAGGACAGAATCGAGAAAACAGAAGGATAAATTATCAAAGAATCCTAAAATATCCCCAATCTGAGACAAGGACCTTCACCTTAAAAGGGACCACTAAGCATCAAGCAGGATGAATTCAAAATAGACCAACATCTAATAGTGTATGTCTGGATTTACTTAAAAATAATCCAGTTTTTTTTGTTTTGTTTTGTTTGTGAAGGTGGGGAGGCATATACAGATTAAACAAGAGTAGCTTTGAATTACTGTAGCTGGGTGATGGATATTTGAGGCTCTGCCTATTATATACTTTTAGTATATTTGAAATCTTCCCTAACAGAAAAATGTTTTAAAAGAAAAAACACCTGGAAACATCCTGGTATATAAATTTTAGAATTCTACTACCTTAAACCATACAAAGCAATTCCAGGAGTTTTAATGACCCAAGTGTGAAAGGCAAAACCAAAAACCTTTCAGAATACACTTGACAACATCAAGGTGCGGAATTTTTCAAATAAAAAAACAAAAAGCACTATAACAAATATAGAAAGACTGTTAAGTGTGGCTATATTAAAATTCAGAACTTTCTGCAGACTATCAAAAGTCATGATAGTGTCAAAATGACAAACCACAAACTCGGAGAATATACTTGCAACTCAAAGTAGTAATGCAAAATCCTAAAATCTTCCAGAAAGATTAGTCTTCCCACAAAAGATCCAGTATCAGACTGACCTCAGACATCTCACCACCTAAAGTTTAAAAGATTCAAGAATAGTAATTTGAAATTCTTACATTTGGAACTTGGCCGAAGTTCTAAAACTAGTCAAACTATAATTAAGCATGGAGAAAAATTAAGACATTTCTGGGTATGCCAGAATTCAGAAAGCTTGCCATCCATCCCATATAGGAAAAAAAGTTACTTTAAGAGGTATGTGACCAAAATGAAAACAAAAAATCCAAAGGCAACTCGTGATACGAAAATTGTGACAGCCAAGTATAACCCAAAAGTAAAGGAATCAGTAAAGAGAAAAGAGCACCCATCAGGAGTTAATGCCATATTATTCTGTGTGAACGAAAGTTTTCATGAAACAGATTACATTTATGTCTGTAATGAATATTTACATAATCTAGTCTTATAAATTTGGTTGCTACTTAATATTTAGAATCAACTTGTAGTCAAAAGATAAAGTACTTATATGTGTACTTAACACATATAACTTAATATTATTAAATGTTTACAAAACATAAATACAAACATTGTAAATCTTGTCACTGTATAAGCAATATAACAAAATATTAGGAAATGGGAGGGTGAATGTGTGGTAGAAGCAAAAAAAAGCTGATTTCCCCTTTTTTAAAAGAGAGGTGAGTCAATATATAGTCTAAAAATTGATAAATCACTAGAGAAATAAATATTTAAAATTAAGATAATTACCAATACAACTAAACAACTATTAACACTTCCACAAATAAAATACCTTGTCATACCTTCACAAGTGGAAAGCTTTGTAAATGTGCTGAAGTCATCTTTCACAGAATGAGTATAAATACTGTCTAAAGATAACACAGCAAGAACCAAAGGTATAAATAAATCATTTAAAAATAAAATAGTGACTACCAGAATTAAAATCTAAAAACAAAACTACTAACAGCATTTGTTTTTAGGGAGTAAGGGAACTTTTACCTCTCATTTTGTACTCTTCTAGATTATTTGAATTTTTTAATCAGGTGACTCATTACTCTTTTAATTTTAAAAAGTTTAATAAAAATCAACTATGATACAGTCTTAGAATCATACTCTATACAGCAGTTAAAGGAGTAAGGAAGAACTAGTTATACTAACACATGGGAAAATGCCCATGATGTATCTGTAAGTGAAAAAGGCAAATTGCATGAAAGGAAAATGTTATGTCTAAACATGTCTGTGTGTTTTGTGTCCACTTGTACATGATAGCATATACCTGTATTTGCATATATTTGTGTGTTTATAAACACACAAATTAAATATTTGTTATTAAATATTTATTTTATATACATGGAAAAAGTCCAGAAGGCGCACCAGAATATTTACAGTGGTTGGCTTCTTCTGTGGAGTAGAAATAGGGGTATAAGACACATGACAGGGTGGAGAAAGGAGAATTTTTATTCTACATAATATACATTTTAAAAAATAATGAACAAGACTACTTAAGAAAAGCATTTTCAAAAAAATAAACCATCTGATGCTAAGTGTAATAATTACTAGGCTTATATCACCAGAGGATTGCTGTGTAAGCATACCTTGAAGGGTTCCAAGAAATACAACTACAGCTTAGCTTGCATGAGATCTCATGTTGCAGAGACCACTGGCTGAGATTCATGACGTCTGGTGCCTCGTAGATTCTGACTATACCATCTGCTGAGCAGGTTGCTAACATAAGACCCATATGCTTAGGAGCAAATTTCACGTCGGTAACAGATGTTCTGCTGTCCACTAGTGTTGTCCTCTTGACCTGAAAAAAAATTAACAATTTAAATTAAATACAGGGACTTCCCTGGTGGCGCAGTGGATAAGAACACACCCGCCAATGCAGGGGATACGGGTTCGATCCCTAGTCTGGGAAGATCCCACATGCCGCGGAGCAACTAAGCCTGCACACCACAAGGAAGAGTAGCCCTGCTCGCCACAACTAGAGAAAGCCCTCGCGCAGCAACAAAGACCCAACACAGCCAAAAATTTAAAAAAAATAAATTACATCTTAAAATAAATAAATTAAATACAAAAAAAAAGGATGGCAGAGTGGAAGGAACACAGGCTCTGAAATCACACAGAACTCCTCTGCCACTTACTAGGTATATAATCTTGAATAAGGTATTCAAAACCTGTGTGGGCCTCAATTTCCTCCAAAGCACTTAACAAAGTACCACATACACAGCTAGCAATCAGTAACAAACCAGTGACCTATAATCAATTACTCCCTCTATGGCAGAAGAAAGAAGGCCTTACAAAGTCTAACTTTATTAAATTAGGTTAAGTACTCTCTTCTTAAGCAGATAGGTCAGTAAACCAGAAAATGTTAGAATTTTCATATGAGCAGTTTTGTCATACAAAGCAGGCCGCAAAGTAAAAGAATTAAGATTCTTTAACAGCAGAATGGAAGGTGTGAAACTTCTTCCATCAAATGTAAGTGTTAGTCCTACTCAGACCGCTACCATCCACTTTTAAAAGAAGGCATGTAGTAAAGACCAAGCGAATGGTACGAAGCTGGCATTCTGGTAATTAGAGAATCCCAGCATAGCATGTACCAGTTACTGTCTGGCACCTAGATGAGATGATTTTTGACTGAAAATGTCAATAAAATTTAGAAATCAAGAGTTTACTGTCTATGGTTACTAAAATACATCTTAAGGTGTCTGAATATCAAAAGAATATCAAACTTCAAAGATAACAGAGCATCTTTGCAAACTTTTGTCTAAAAACACCACTGAATAATTAATAACACGAATGCTGAAATATTAAATGTATTAATGACAGTGGATTTAACTAAAGACAAATAATTAAGTTCGAAGAAAAATCCTTTCTATGCCACCACTCCTAAACCCAACCTATAGGATGCTAACTGATCCATCTCAGACTGACTGCTAGAAAAATCCTTTCTATTCAAGAAATGTCTCTGCTCCCCTGCTCTTAAGCAACTGTTTGCCTGAGGAAGGCCCCGGTGCAAAGGCAATGAGGCCAACCCCTCCCATCATTTGAAAAAAAAAATGTCAAACAATATGAATAGTATGCAAGCTACAAACCTACAGTAATTAAAACAATTTGTTATGACCTAAGAATAGACAGACACCAATGGAATAGAGTCCAGAAATAAACTCTCCATATATGGTCACTTGATTTTCAACAAGGATGTCAAAATCATTCAATGGGGAAAAGGCAATCTTTTCAATAAAAGGTGTTAGAAAACTGGATATTGACATGTAAAAGAATGAAGTTAGATACTTACCTTATACCGTGTACAAACATTAACTCAATATGAATCAAAGACCTAAACATGAGAACTAAAATTACAACACTCTTAAAAGAAACTTTGGGGAAAAGTCTCCATTACAATGAATTTGTCTATGATTTATGATACCAGAAACACAAGGAAACAAAAGAAAAAAATAAACTGGACTTCATGAAAATTTTGTGCACCTACGGACACTATCAAGAGAGTGAAAAGGCAAATCACAGAATGGGAGGAAATATTTGGAAATCATATATCTCTTAAGGAATTAATATCCAGAATACTTAACGAACCCCTACCTACAACTCAACAAAAAAAAAAATGGGCAAAGGACTTGAAGAGACATTTCCCTAAAGAAGTAAAAGTTTCTGGTAACAATTCCAATTCCGGTGGGGATGGGGGGTAGAGGCTGTTCCCCACATAATTCTGACACCAGCAGGGTGTCCAAGGAGAATTCAACTCAATTTTGACACTAACTACCCGGAGATAGCGTCAGATTCCACGAGCTCAGAGTTCAGTCCCACAAGACCACCCTTCTTCAGATGCCAGTCGAAAACCCAGGTTGTTATCTGTGCTTCTGACTGACTGGTGTAACTCAGGGACAGTCACATGGAAGAGACGCACAGGCTGGGGACAGGTACCCAAGGCTGGGGACAGGTGTGGAGCTTCCACGCCCCCTCCAGGCACCACTCTCCCCAAATCTCCAGGTGTTCACCAGTCCAGAAGCCTCCGAACCCTGTCCTCTAGGGAAGGGGTCCCCAACCCCTGGGCCATGGACCAGTCCCGGTATGTGGCCTGTTAGGAACGGGGGCGCACAGCAGGAGGTGAGCAGCAGGCAAGCGAGTGAAGTTTCGTCTGTATTTACAACTGCTCTCCGTTGCTCACATTACCACCTGAGCTCCGCCTCCTGTCAGCATTACGCTGAGTTGTATAATTATTTCATTATTTTATTATTACAATGTAATAGTAATAGAAATAAAGTGCACAACAAATGTAACGTGCTTGAATCATCCCGAAACCATCCCCCTTTGCCCTCCCCGTGGAAAAACCATCTTCCACGAAACGGGTCCCTGGTGCCAAAAAGGTTGAGGACAGCTGCTATAGGGGTTTTATGGAGACATCATTACACAGGCGTGAATGACTACCTCATTGGCCATTGGTGACTACATCAATCCCCAGCGCCTCTCTCCTCCCTGGAGGTCAGGGTGGGTGGGACTGAAAATCTTACCACCCCAAAGTGTTCTTGGAAAGACCACTGCTCCTCGGGTGCTCATGTTCCCCACCCACCAACCACCACTAACAAATGTCTCACCCAATGGCTCTGTCCACGCAGTTTATCATTTGATTCTCCTACTATTTCTTCCCAGACAGCAGCTGTTCGGTCAAAAGAACAGGAAGCCAAAACCTGTCCAAATTCAGGATGGGCCCATGTCACACGCCACACAGATCCACTATGTGTCTGAGGAATTAAAAAAGCAAAAAATGAAAAAAGCTTAGTTTAGTCACTTGAAGAAACAGAATACAGGTATTTTTACTTCAACAAAAGGAGAAAGCTATTCAATTTAACATTTAAAAAGTTAAATTCTAGGGAATTCCCTGGTGGTCCAGTGGTTAGGACTCCACTCTTCCACTTCAGGGGGCATGGGTTTGATCCCTGGCCGGGGAACTAAGAGCGTGCATGCTGTGCAGCGCAGCCAAAAAAAAGTTCAATTCTAGCACTTTTAACGTTTAGAAGATACTCTGTACTTAAGATTGCAGCCCTTCTAGAGTCAAATTCTTCTAACATTTTACTAATAAAGAAAAATCCAGCTGGATAAAGTTGACCTCTTTCCGTGCTAATGATAGTTGGAGACTTGGTTCAGAATTTAGCCTAACAAAGCTTTTAAACAGAGATTCTATCAGTCCACTGTTTTTTTTTTTTACTTGCAAATTTCCTCTATAGGAAACATCCACCTGATAAATAAGAGTAATCAAAATTATATGCTTCAGGGCTTCCCTGGTGGTGCAGTGGTTGAAAGTCCGCCTGCCGATGCAAGGGACACGGGTTTGTGCCCCGGTCCAGGAAGATCCCACATGCTGCAGAGTGGCTGGGCCTGTACGCCATAGCCGCTGAGCCTGTGCGTCCCGGAGCCTGTGCTCCGCAACGGGAGAGGCCACAACAGTGAGAGGCCTGCGTACCGCAAAATAAATAAATAAATAAAATAAAAAAATTATATGCTCCAAAAGCCTGACAGTATAAGAAACCATGGCAACAAAATGCTTAAATGATTCTGATGTCTGGCTAGACAATGGACTATTCTAGGAAAAGAGGCAATGAGAACAAATATAGAGAAGTCCAAATCCTTGTATTCTGAGGAAATAATTTAAAGTTCAATAGCATTATCTTTATAGATGAAAAATGTCAAATTAGTTCAAATTTCTATTATCCAACTTTTTGTTGACAAAAAAAAAGGCAGAAAAGTCTTAAAGCATTTCACATCAACAGAATTCATTTGTGCTTTCCAGTAAAAATAATGTATGACAACAAGCACCAGTCCACCAATGATGCTTACAAAATCTGTTTCAATCTAACACTTTTATACTCAATAATCTCAGAACACTTTCATAATCCAATAATTTCTACATGGTAACAGTGTCATCATCCAATGGTAAACTTTGCACCGCCCCCCTTTTTTTTTTGGCCGTGCCATGCGGCATGCAGGATCTCTGTTCCCCGACCAGGGATTAACCCATGCCCCCTGCAGTGGAAGCACAGAGTCTTAACCACTGGACCACCAGGGAAGTCCCTGCACCCTTATTTTATTTTTTTTGCGGTACGTGGGCCTCTCACCATTGTGGCCTGTCCTGCCGTGGAGCACAGGCTCCAGATGCACCGGCCCAGCGGCCACGGCTCATGGGCCCAGACACTCCGCGGCACGTGGGACCCTCCCGGACCGGGGCACGAACCCGCGTCCCCTGCATCGGCAGGCAGACTCCCAACCACCAGGGAAGCCCCTGCACCCTTATTTTTTATCCTTTGTTCTGTCCAGTCTTTTTCATTTCACCTTTCTTATTTTTACAGGCTATTAAGTAAAAGATGCACTAGGGCACTGAGATTCTGCTAAATGTTAGATTCCCAGTAAAGCACAATCTAACTAAAGAATAAGGATTGCACAAAGGTGTTCATAACAATAAAAAGGAAACAACTTAAATATCCATCAGCTAAACAAAATAGGGTATATTTGTTGTTATATTTGTTTTGTTGCTATAGTTATGTTTAAAAACAAACCAAAGTACTTATGAAACATGCTGTTAAACTAAAAAGCAAGAAATACGAGTCTCCTTTTGGAGTGATAAAAATAAGTTTTGGAACTAGACAGAGGTAGTAATTGTACAACATTGTGAATGTAATAAATGCATTCACATTTATTTGTTTACTTGAAATAGCTAATTTTACGTTGTGTGACTCTCACCTCAATTTAAAAAAAGGGGAGAGGACAAAAGATTTGAATAGACACTTCACCAAAGAAGATAAATGAATGGCAAATACGCACATGAAAACACTATCAACATAATTAATCATTAAGGGCATACAAATTGAAACCCAGTGAGACACCACTTCACACCCACTAAGACGGCTATAATCAAAAAGACAGACTGGAACCCTCATACATTGATGGTGGAATACAAAATGGTGCAGGCACTCTGGAAAAGAGTCTGGCAGTTTTCAAGAAAGTTAAAACATACACAGCCCAGCAATTCTATTCCTACATATCTAAGAGAATTGAAAACGTTTGTCCACACAAAGACTTGTATGGCATGTTCATAACAGCATTATTCATAAGTGCCAAAAACTAAAAACAATCAAATTGTCCATCAAATAGTGAATGAATAAATAAAATGTGGCTTCATCTATACAAGGGAATACTACTCAGCATTACAAAGGATCGAACCACTGACACATGCCACAACATCAATGAACCTCAAAAACATGCTAAGGAAAGTAGGCAGAAACAAAGAACTACATACTGTAGAATTCCATTTATATGAAATGTCTAGAAAAAGTAAAACTATACAAATAGTTCAGTGGTTACTTGGGGAGTACGAGGGAACGAGGATTGACCCCAAAAGGCACAAGGGAAACTTCAGGGTTGATGGAAGTGTTCTAAAATTAGATTATGGTTATGGTTGCATAACCGTGTAAATTTACTAATACTCGTTGAACTGTACATTTAAAATTGATGATTCTCAAGATACATAAAAATGTACCTGGGTAAAGCTATTACTTCTAAAATACAAGAAATAAAACTATGTACAAAACATCACAACTATTAAAAAATATATAAAGGAAAAAGGTAAGAAATACTGAGATGCAAAAAATAATTAGGTTAGAATGATACAGAATTTCAAATTTCTTATTCTTAAATATTCTGAAGTGTATTTGTTACCTTAATAGTGAAAAAAATGTAAGTAAAAGATATAAATTTTACAATTCTCTCAAAGCTGAACAGCAAGTCACTAATGCTACTAAATAGTAAATGTTTCAATTCTTTCAAATCACTGTAAAAATAAATACTAACCTTCCAGCTAGCAGTGCAATGCCAATCCCCACTTTCACTTTTATCCCAGACCTGTAAGAAAAAAGATATTTTATACCAAGAATTCCTACAAATTAATATGAAAAACATAAACATTAGTCACTATGAGGGCAAAGGAGGGGAACATAAATTCACAAAAGAAAACAATCAGTAAGTAAACATTCACTCATTCAACAAAATATTTATTGAGAAACTTGGATACGTCAGGCACTGTGCTGAGCACTGGGGTCAAGGAACCTTTGCTCTACTAGTTAATGGAGACAATATCAGTTACAGTCAAGTCTGGTTACTTATAGCCATTATGTCCTAGTTATGTCCTAGAATGTCACTGTAAGCAGTAAATTGGCGAATACCAAACCACTCCTCCTGAGGAAAATACTGATAGGTGAGATTCACAGGAGCATCTGGTCACAATATATTTGTCAACCAATCGATACATAACCTTGTTTTATGTGTGTATGTTTAAAAACACCGTATTTGGTATACATTATTGATTCAATAACACTGAACTCACTGCCAACAGTAGCATAACTCACGTCTGAATGAAGCTTCCCTAACACACACTTTCTTCATTGGGCACATCACAGCCTTCTTGCTTGTGGGAACTCTATGCAGCACTACACTTGGGGACCACTTCAGACAGTGGAAATCACCAAAAAAAGAACAAAAATGTGAAAAATGTGACACTAAATAGACAATGAGAAGGATGCTTGTTTACATTATGAAAGCCTGAATCATAAGGCAGAGTGTCACCTGTCCAACCTCAGCTGGGAATGCACATCCGACAACTCTATAATATTTTTTGCCACCCAGCTCATGTCAACAAACAACCATAAGCATTGATTTTGGGGTTACAAATAAATTTTAAAGAATAAGCAAATTCACAAATACAATATTTGCAAATAATGAGGATCAATTGTATATATAACAAACAAAAACAAAACATTCAACATTACTACCAACAAAAAATACAGATTACAATAAGACATTTTAACCTGTGTTAAAAAAGTGTAATGATAAACAGTATGGTGGCTCCTCAAAAAACTTCGAATAAAAATAGAATTGCCATGTGATCCAGCAATTCCACTTCTGGGTCTGCACCCCAAAGAGTTGAAAGCAGGGCCTCAAGGAGATATTTGTTCACCCACATTTATACCAGCATTATTCACAACTAAAATGTAGAAGAAACCCAACTTCACTGACAGATGAGTGATAAGTAAAATGCGGTATATGCAATATATATTTTTAGCCTTTTAAAAAAGTTTTTAAGTTTAAACATTCCCTTTTTCACAAAGGAAATTATGACATATGCTACATGTATGAACTTCAAAACATTATCCTAAGTGAAATCAGCCAGTCACAAAAAAGACAAATCCTGTAAGATCCCACTTAAATGAGGCCGCTAGAATAGCCACATTCAGAGACAGAAAGTACAAGGGTGGCTGCCAGGGGCGGGGGCCGGAGGGACCGGCTAGTTATGTTTAACGGGGACAGTAAGAAATGAGAAGGTTCTGGAGATGGAGGCAAAGATATGAACATACTTAATACCCCTGAGCTGTACGCTTAAAAATGGTTAAGGTAATAAATTCTGTTACGTGTACCTTACCACAATAAAAAATAATTAAAGAAAAAAAACTGCAACGATAATGCCCGACACGGACAACTATCACACTGATACTCTTCACCAGCAGTATTGTAACATAGTACAAACCTGCAAAAAGCTAATTTGCCAATTACTCTCAAAAACTTTTAAAATATTCACTAATTTCTCTACTGTAATGAGCCTAAGGAAATCATCCAGAAAACATAAAAAGCTGGGTTAACGAAGATTTTCACTGCAACACCACGACAGACAAAAGCTCCGTACTGGACAACCCACTAGGTCCTAGTGACTTGGAGGCTGAGTTCTACTCGGATAAGGAAACCCACTCGGTTAACGGACGCTAATTATTGCGACACTCCCACGGCGGGGCGGGCGGAGGGGTGGGTGAGAAAACCTGGGCCTCGCAACACTTGCAGCCCGGGAAGTGGATTCCGACCCGCCCGCGAGGACGTCGAGTACGGAGCAGACCGGCCGTGCGGCTCCCCCCGCCCCGGCACTTCTGTGAGGAGCGGGCGGACGGCGGGGAGGGGTCCCGGGACCCCGCTCCGGATGGAGGGGCCGCGGTGCGCGGGGGCCGGCTCACCCCACCCACTGTGCCGGCGACCCCGCGACCCGGGTCCCAGCCTGACCAACGAGGAGCAATGCCATGGCGCCTGGGGCCCAGCCGGGCGACCCTGGCGAGTCGACCTGCCCCGCGCGTTCGGCCTCCCCCGCGACAGGAGCGCGCACGCCGCCATGACGCACGCACGCCCCCGTGACGCATGCACGCCCCCGCAGCCGCGCGGAGGCGGCCCAGGCGGCGTTGACTCCACAATAACTAGGAGGAGGGCGCCCGCCAATCGGCCTGGGCTCCGGACCTCGTGTCCGCAGCGCGCCTCAAGTCGGGAAGAGTCCACTCTCCACGCGCCCCTCCGCTCGGACAGCGGGCCGCGCACGCTCCCGCCTCCTTCCGGGCTCGGCCCCGCGCGCACCTTGACGCTCTGGTCACTGGAGCAGGTGGCCATCCGCCGTCCGTGGAAGTCGAAAGACACATCGTGGATGAGATCTTTGTGGTCCGCCGCGATGCTGCGCGCCACGAACATGGCTGCGCCAGCCCCTCCCTCCTCCAACAGGACGGCGCGGCGGCGCGCGGACCACAGCCCACCCGGACCTGGCTCCGGGGCGCGCACCGCTGTGCTTCCCGCGGGCCGCTCGCGCGCCCCGGCTGCGCCGCGCCCCGCCCCCCGGCCCATCATACCCTGCGGGACCCCGCCCCCGCCCCGTCATACCCCGCGCGGCCGTGGCTACTGGACTTCTTGGGACGCCGGTCAGTCTCTTGGGTGCGGCGCTGCCTGTACCCTGAGGAGAGTTAGAGGACTCTCTGACCAAGTGTGGAAATTGGGGAGAATGCGAAGGTTAAGACTGTCGTCTGCGGGCCTCGGCCCTGAGTCAGTCTCGTCCGTGTTTGGGCGTGTGTCCCCGGGAGACGGGCCGGGCCGGGCTGCAGTGGGCGCGGAGAGTGGGCAGTGCGGACGGGGCGTGTGTCCGGGGCTGTTCCGGGCGGCCGGAGCGCAGGCTCCCAGACGTAGCGGGTGGGCCCGGCCGTTTCCCGCCCCCCACACCAACCCCGGGAGGTGCGGAAATGGCTTAGCCTTGCTGTTAGTTCCTTCACTTGCCTTCCCCCCTGCGCCCCCCACTAAAAATAGTAAGATTTTATTGGTACTTTCAGAGGCAAACTCCCAAACCTGTGAGCTGCAGGTATGATAACTAAGAACTACTGTAACTGCTCTGAGGTCAAAGACACTCATTTCCAGAGAAAGTACTCACTATCTGTGAAGGTTTGAAAAATTTATAAAAGCTCCAAACCTTAAAAAACTTTGTATAAGTGAAGTTTAGAGACAGTAAACACAGCGGTTGTTGCCAGAGATTATCCGGGTGAGAGGTTGAATAGGAGGGATTTTTTTTTTTAAGAGACTTCATTTTTTTAGAGAAATTTTAAGTTCATTGCAAAAGCTGATCAGAAAATACATAGAGGTCTCATATAGGCAACTACCCTCCCCACTCAGTATTAGCAGCGCAGTCGTACATTTGTTACATAGCATATTACTATCACCCAAAGTCCATAGTTTACCTTGGGGTTTGCTCTCAGTGTTGTACATTCCATGCATTTTGACAAATGCATAGGGACATGTATTCACCGTGGTAGGGTTGTACGGAATGGGTTCACTGCTCTAAAAATCCTCTGTGCTCCACCTAGTCATCCTCCCCTACCCCCATCCCTCAGTCTTGGGCAAACACTGATCTTTTCACTGTCTCCATAGTTTTGCCTTTTCCAGAATGTGCTATATAGTTGGAATCATACAGTATGTAACCTTTTCAGATTGGTGACTTTCACTGAGTAATATGCGTTTAAAGTTCTTCCATGTCTTTTCACGGCTTGATAGCTCATTTCTTTTTCACCCTGATTAATGTTCCATTGACTGGATGTATCAAAGTTTATCCATTCAACGTCTGAAGGACCCATTGTTTGCTTCCAAGTTTTGGCAATTAAGAATAAAGCTGATACAAACATCCATTTGCAGGTTTTTGTGTGGAGATAAATTTTCAACTCCTTTGGGTAGATACCAAGGACCATGATAGCCTCCTCATATGGCAAGTATATGTTTAGTTTTGTAAAAACCCTCCAGACTGTCTTCCATAGTGGCTGAATCATTTTACATTCCCACCAGCAATGAATGAGAGTTCCTCACCAGCATTTGGTGTTATCAGTGTTCCAGATTTTGGCCATTCTAAGAGACATGTAGTGGTATCTCATAGTTGTTTGTTTTAATTTTCATCTCCCTCATGTCATGATATAGAACATCTTTTTATATGCTTATTTGCCATCTGTGTATCTTCTTTGGTATCTGTTAAGGTCTTTGGCACATTTTTAAATCAGGTGGTTTTATTTTCTTACTGTTGTGTTTTAAGCGTTCTTTGTATATATTGGATAACAGTCCTTTATCAGAAGTTTTTTGTTGTTGTTTTTCGCAAATATTTTCTCCCAGTCTGTGATGTGTCTTCTCCTCTTGACCATTTCTTAAAATTACATAATTATTACATAATTATTAGGCTGTTTACTGTAAGAAATGTCTTACAGTACAGGAACATACAAAGGAAAAAGTTAAAGTCCCCATTCACCCCACAATCTAATCTCCCTGCCTAAAGAATATGATTGTTGCTGTGTATGCCTCCACATATTTTCTGTGGGATTATAGAATACAAAGCATACGTGTGTACCTAGTATCAGAAAGTTTGTTTGGATTTTTTAAAGTAAATTTACTAGCTTTTGCTTTTTAAAAAGTGTCTCGTATGTCTTAGACACCTTTCCACATGGGTCTAGTTCATTCTTTCACTTTTTAAAAAAAAATATTTATTCATTTATTTAATTTTTGGCTGCATTGGATCTTTGCTGCTGCACGCGGGCTTTCTCTAGTTGCAGTGAGCAGGGGCTACTCTTTGTTGTGGGGCTCAGACTTCTCATTGTGGTGGCTTCTCGTTGCAGAGCACAGGCTCTAGGCACGCGGGCTTCAGTAGTTGTGGCGCATGGGCTTCAGTAGTTGTGGTTCGCGGGCTCTAGAGCGCAGGCTCAGTAGTTGTGGCGCACGGGCTTAGTTGCTCCGTGACATGTGGGATCTTCCCGGACCAGGGCTCGAACCCATGTCCCCTGCATTGGCAGGCGGATTCTTAACCACTGTGCCACCAGGGAAGCCCTCTTTCGCTCTTTTTAACATATACATTCCCGAATACGGACCAATTGTGGTTTATTAACCATTCTCCTGCTAATGTACTAACCTGTAAAGATCACCATAGGCATGCTTTATTTCTTTATTCATATAGGTTTTATTATATGTGCTTTTTTATAGTTCTAAAGGTTTTCTTCATACAATTTTACATGTATTAGGTTTATTAAAAGTTTTAATAGTTTTTAATACTATTGTGAAGGGCTGTTTTTCTATATTGTTTGTAAGAAAGCTATGTTTCTATATTTATTTTGTGTCTGTTCCCTTAATGGACTCAATTCACTTAGCTTCTACATTGACTCTCTTGGGTTAAAAATCATACGAGCTGCTAATAATGAGTTACAGATATTTTCTATCAGTCAGCATTCGATCACAAAAACAGTATCCACTACAAGTATTTGAAACAGGGAATTTAACACAGGAAATTATAATTATTATTATAAATATGTTGGAAGCAAAAATTAAGAGCATAAAGGGAACATGTGAGGTTACCCAGAGATTAATAACTGCAGGAAACAGTCCCCCTACCAGGGCAGGAAGAGTGAAAGGGAAAATAGGGCCTGGCATTACTGACCCTCGGGCTGCTGGTGCTGGAATGTTCACCACCAACTGGCAGGAAGCTGGGAGCCAGCACCCCGGATGACCCTGCCAGTGTCCAGCAGTAGCCACAGCCAAAGGAGCAAGGGATACAAGCTCTGCACAGCCGAGGTTCCTGGAGCCCCTGCTGCAACAGCGGCATCCCAGCTTATGGCATCCTACAAGTGGTTGCATTACAGCACAGATTGAAACCCAGCCTCACAGGCAACCTCTGCTATTAAAGGGCATGGATTGGGAAAAGAAACAGTTGGAATGGGGACATAGGGGCAGGTCCTGATGAAGTTGGGGACGCTGAGGCCTAAATTCTGTGAGTGCCAGTAGAAGCAACCCTTCCATTCCATCTGAGGACAGTGATCCTGCTTTGCCTGAGGAGCCTGTAATAACCTCTTCTGTGGCAGTTGCCTTGAAAGATACTGCTGATCATCCTCAAGACTGGCCAAGGGCACCCCTCTTTACTTCCAGACCCATAGCAAAACATGTCCCAGTAAGCCCAAAGGGTGAGGCACAAAGTTTGACCCATGAGGAGGTGTACTATGCTCCAAAAGAAGTGTTACTTTTCTAACTTATGCAGACATAATTCTGGGGAATATCTGTGGGAATGGATATTAAGAGTGTGGGATAGGGGACTGCCCTGGTGGTCCAGTAGTTAAGACTCCACGCTCTGAATGCAGGGGGCCAGGGTTCAATCCCTGGTCAGGGAACTAGATCCCACATGCTGCAACTAAGACCCGCCACAGCCAAATAAGTAAAGTGTGGGATAATGGTGGAAAGTAAATAAAGTAGGATCAGGCTGAATTTACTGATATGAACCCACTAAGCAGAGATTCTGGATATAGTGTTGTAACTCACGGGGTTAGAAAGGGCTCGTTTGGGGAGGTGAGACACTGACCAAAAGGTAACCCACACTAAATGAAGACATGCCAGACCTGCCTTGGTCTATCATGAGGATACACGCAAAAGGCCTAGGAAGGTTGGAGTGTGAGAGTGGATTTATCATGTAGGACCTGCTCACCCACTCCAGGAGGGCCCGGAGGACACACCTTGCACCATGACTGTGAGAAATACATTTGTGAGGGAGCCCGAGCATCCTTGAAGAACTCCTGTGGTCACTCCTTCCTGTAGGCACAAAATTACAGTGGGAACTGCCACCAAACTGGGATTCTTAAATGGGAATAATTGGATCCAAGGAGAGCAGGATAATTGCCAAAAACAAGGTGGAGCCAGGTACCGTAATGGACAGCAGATTCAAAGTAGTAATTAGCATAGTCTTATTGGCAGAGACCTATGGCACTGACCAGTTTGATCATGGTGTCCCTAGAAGAAAAGAGGTGGGTAGTCTACTAAATTCTTACTTGTTCTGTGTCACAGGAAGAGTTCTAGGTCAAGTGCACAAACTTGTGTCATACGGCCTTACAGTCAACGTCAGACTTGACCCAGTTTACAGACCCAAAAACACTTGAATAAAGGGGAGGCCAGATCCCCTTGAGGAAAGACCCTGCTGTGCTGGCAAAAACAGACACTGAATCTTCCTCCCAGCCTTCCCTCGGGGTCTGGGGCCTTTTACCACAGTGATTATGCTCTGAGGAAAAGGAAGTAATTAGACTTTTCAAGAATTACTGAACACTAGCTCCGAACTGACCCTAATTCAAGATGACCCAGAGCATCATTGTGGTCCACCAGTCAGAGTAGGCCTTGTGGAGGTCAGCTGACCAGAGGAGTTTTAGCTCATGTGTCTCGGGTCCCCAAGCCAATGCTGTGGTTATTTCCCCAGTTCTGGGATGTGGTTGAGGTAGGCAGCTGGCAGAATCCTCACGTTGGTTCCCTGACCTGTGGAGGGAGGGCTATTTTTTGGGAAAGGCCAAGTGGAAGCCACTAGAACTGCCTCTACTGAGGAAAGTAGTAAACCAAAAGCAATACTGCAGAGATTAGTGCCACCAACAAACGCTTGAAGGATGCAGGAATGGTGATTCCCATCACATCCCAATTCAGCTCACCTACTTGGCCTGTGCAGAAAACAGGTGGATCCTGGAGAATTGACAGTGGGTTATCGTATATTTATCCAGACAGTCACTGCAATTGCAGTTGCTGTTACAGATGCAGTTTCATTGCTCAAGCAAATGAACACATCCCGTGGGAGCTGGTTTGCAGCTGTTGGTCTGACAAATGCTTTTTCCTCAATACTTGCTAATTACCATTTCCACCAGAAACAGTTTGCTTTCAGCAACCTTGGCCAGCCATGCACTTTCACAGTTGTCTTGGTCAGCTTGGGCTGCCACAATAAAATACCGCAGACTGAGTGGCTTAAACAACAGAAATGTATTCTCTCACAGTCCTGGAGGTTGGAAGTCCTGGATCGAGGTGTCGGCAGATTTCATTTCAGGTGGGAGCACTCTTCCTGGCTGGCAGACATCCACCTTCTCACTGTGTCCCCACACAGCCTCTCCTCTGTGTGCGGGAGAGAGATCTCTGACATCTCTTCCTCTTTTTACAAGGACACCAGTCTTACCAGATTAGGTCCCACCCTTTGACCTTCTTTAACCTCCCTCCCTCCCTACAGGCCCTATCTCCAAATACAGTCTTGCTGGGTCCCCAAATTCATCTGTTGAAGCCCTAACGCCCACTGTGGTGGTGTCTCCAATTGCGGCCGCTGTACCAGATGTGGCTTCATTGCTTGAGCAACTTACACATCCCCTGGCACCTAGTATACAGCTATTGACCTGACAAATGCCTTTCTCGCCGTACCTGTCAGTAAAGACCACTAGAAGCAGTTTGCTTTCATCTGGCAAGGCCAGCACTGTACCTTCACTGACCTACCTCAGGGGTGTATCAGCTCTCCAGCCCTGTGTCATAATTTAGTTCACAGGGGTCCTGATTGCCTTACTCTTCCACAAGATACCACACTCGCCCATTATTCCATAATCAGCCCATTATGCTGATTGGATCTAGTCAGCGAGAAGTAGCAACTATGCCAAACTTACTGGCAAAACATTTGTGTGTCAGAGGGTGGGAAATAAATCTGACAAAAATTCATGGGCCGTCTGCCTCAGTGGAATTTCTAGGGCTCCAGTGGTGTGGGGCATGTCAAGATAGCCCTTCCAAGGCCCCTCCTGCAACCAAAAAAGAGGCACAATGCCTGGTGGCCTCTTTGGACTTTGAAGGCAACATATTCCTCACTTGAGTGCTACTCCAGCCCATTTACCAAGTGACCCAGAAAACTGCTAGTTGTGAGTGGAGTCCTTGCCCCCCGACCACACTATCTTCTCTGTTTCAGTCCCTGCCTGTGGCCTCATGGGGCATTGCCCTCAATCAGTTGACTGAGGAAGAGAAAACTCAGGCCAGATAGACAGACGGTTCTGCCTGGCCTGCAGGCACCAGCTGCAGCACTGCCGCCCATCTCTGGGACACCCTCAAAGGACAGCGGTGAGCAGAAGCCCTCCTGGTGGGCAGAACTTCCAGCAGTACACCTGGTTGTTCCTCGAAAGAGAAATGGTCAGAAGTACAACTGTACACCGAGCCCTGGGCTGTGACTTGATGGTCAAGGACTTGGAAGGAACATGACTGGAAAGTTGGTGACAAGGAAATTTGGGGAGAGATATGTGTATAGACCTCCCTGAATGGGCAAAAAACATGAAGATATGTGTGTCCCATGTGAATGCTCACCAAAGAGTGACCTCAGCAGAGGAGGATTTCAATATTCAAGTGGATAGGATGACCCGTTGTATGGACACCGCCCAGCCACCCCTGTCATCACCCAGTGGGCTCATGAACATGGCTACAGGGGCAGGGGTGGGGGTTACACATGGATTTCCACTCACCCAAGGCTCACCTGGCTATGGCCACCACTGAGTGCCCAGTCTGAAGCAGCAGACACCAGCACTGAGTCCCCAGTATGGCATCATTCCTCAGGTGACCAGCCAGCTACCTGGTGGCAGGTTGATTACGTTGGACCACTTCCATCATGGAAGGGGCAGTATTCTGTCCTTCCTGGAAGACACATTTACTCTGGGTATGGACTTACCTTCCCTCATGCAGTGCTTCTTCCAAAACTCCCATCCATGGACTTACAGATTGCCATCATGGAGTCCACACAGCATTGCTTCTGATCAAGGAACTCTCATCACAGCAAATGAAGTATGGCAGTGGGCCCCTGCCCATGGAATTCACTGGTCTTACTCTGTTCCCCACGGTCCTGAAGCAGCAGTCGTGACAGAATGGTGGAATGGCCTTTTGAAAGACTCTGTTACAGTGACAGCTAGGTGGCAGTCCCTTGCAGGGCTGGGGCAGGGTTCTCCAATATATGGTGCTGTTTTTCTCAAAGTCAGGAATCAAGGGGTAGAAATGGGAGGGCCACCACTCACCATTGCCCCTAGTGACCCACAGCGACATTTTTGCTTCCTGTTCCTGCTCTGCCTCTGCTCTGCTGGCCTGAAGGTCCTAATTCCATCAGGAGACACAACAATGAGTCCATTGAATTGGAAGTTAAGACTGCTTCTCATCCACTTCAGGTTCCTCATTCTTGTGAATCAGCAGGCAAAGAAGGAGTTACTGTGCTGTCTGGGGTGACTGGGCCTGATTCCCAAGGCGAGATTGGGCTGCTCCTCCTCAGTGGAGCTAAGGAAGAGTATGTCTGGAATACAGGAGAGCCCTTAAGCTGTCTCTTAGAATTACCATGCCCTGTGATTAAAACCAGGGGAGGACCACAACCCAATCCAGGCAGGACTACTAATGGCAGGAATGAAGGTTTATGTCACACCACCAAGGAAAGAACCATGACCGGCTAAGGTGCTTACTAAGGGCAAAGGGAATACAGGATGGGTAGTGGGGGAAGGTGTGTTACAACCACCAGTGATCAGTTGCGGAATTGAGGATGTGGTGGTTACATGTAGTGGTTACATGAATATTTCTTCCTTATTTGGTTACAAATAAAGATATATAGATATAGATATAGATAGATCTATCTGGTAAATAGCTTTGTCTTCTTCCCCTCTTATTCCCTTATTATATGACATAAGAGTGCAGTATTAATTTACATCATAGAATTATGAGACATCAAGAGGAGTAAACATCACTCCAGGACTTTGCATCCTCTCCTGGGGAAAGAGTCAGTGCGTTTTTCGGTTGTTCCCAGGATGTTTGTTGTATCCCTGTTCCCAGGTTGTTCGTTGTATCATGCGAGGCAGATGCTAGAGAACGCAGATGGGCCTCATCCATACCGTTGTAAGCCTTAAGAGCAAAGATGGAGGTTTCCCAAGGAAGAAGGAATTCTGCCTCAAGACTGTAGCACAGAAATCCTGCCTGAGTCTCCAGCCTGACAGCCAGTCCTATAGATGTCAGACTTGCCAGCTCCCACAGTCACGTGAGCTGATTCCTTTAAATAAATCCCTTTAAATATAAATTATATAAAAATATATATTGGTGTTCTCCATGCCTACATATAGGGACTTATTTTATATAAATTATTATATATTATTTTATATAAAAGGGATTTAAATAATATATATTCTATTGGTTCTATTTCTCTGTAAAACTCTAATACAATTAGTTCCACCTGGTTTTGTAGTTTTGTAAATTGTACAATATGTACTTTTTTCATCTAGCTTCTTTCTCTCTGCATTATATTGGTGAGCTTCACCGCTGCTCTGCATGGTCCCCCACTGCATTGGGTGGGCTGTGGGGTACACCACCTGTCCGTCTGCAGCGCCTCCTGAGACAGTGACCTGTAGGTGGCACTAAAACACCTCATGCAGAACTTTGAAATGCATGGCAACTGTGCAGATTCCTAGCTGTTGGCAACGTCTGAAATGTTCCATGGTTTATAATAGAGCAGACAGCATATAACCAAATTGGAAATGAAATCTTCCTGTTTCTAAATGCAGTGCTCGTTGACTGAATACACTTGAAGAGCTCAGGACTCAGAGGCCGGGGCACAGCTGCCCTGAGGCCAGCCCCAGGGAGGGGGCCACGACTGGGAAGGGTCCTGCAGGCTCTTGGGTTCAGTGGCCCTGGGTCTCCTGCCGGGAGGAACCTGTTATCACCCACAAAAATAACAGCAGCGAGAGCACCTGCATCCTCCTGCACCACCTCCCGGAGCCCTGACACCACCCGGCCAGGGGTCACAGGAGCACCGGGAGTCCCGATTCAGAAGAATCTCTGAGCCCGGGGACCCTGGATATCTGATGACGAGCAGGGAGTCTGCTTATTCTCTACCTTCCAAGGGTGTGGGCACACTGCCTTTTCTCTGAAGAAAGGCTGCTCGCTGTACAAATGTTCTCAAAAAAATAAAGCAAAACAAAGGGAAGCCAGTGCCTTGCTTGCAAGACACACAGAAAAGTAAGACCCATGGAAAATCAGCTCCGACAGGAGGGGCGTGGGGGCGAGAGATGGCATCACCCGTGGGAGGCTGGGTGAAGGAGAAAGAGGGGCACCTCTGGACTCACAGGTGGCTTCCAAGCACGACATCCTCAGTCCTCGGGGCCAAAGGCTGCCATCTGGGGAGAGATGCTGGCTGGGTGTGGCCTTCTATGTGTCCCCTCCTGAGCATCTGAGAGGTGGCCTCCTCCCTCCATCTCTCTGCAGCACCTTAGGGAGAAAGCGGTCCTGCAGGCGGGTGTCCTCTGCTTCTCTAGCCCCTGACCCTGGGAAAGGGGAGCCCAGCTAATCCAGGGGCAGAGAGCCCAGGGCGAGCTTTCCTTTCGGTTGGGGCAGAAGGAGAGCAGAGCAACAGCCGTGCTGAGCAGGGCAGAGGGAGATAAGCCTGGAGGGCCCAGCTAAGGTACGGTGAGAACAGAGCCTGTTTCCAGAACACCGGCCAGGTTTCAGAGGGAAACCCTTGCCATTTGAGCCTCCCTCTTGGTGTAGAAGCAACAGCATTTGGGGCTGGGATGAAGGACGCAGCCTCCTTCCTGCACAGGGTTCAGAGGGCAGCTTTGGACTGAACTGCCAAGAAGGCTCTGTGCTTCAGGACCAGGGTGGCTGCGTTGCTGGGTGTAAGGAAAGCACACCCCCAGGAGCTGTTCTTCCCACTCTAATTTGTATTACATATTAAAAGGACACAGTAGGAGTAAAATTACAGGATAATGGACTTCTACTGGTGGAAAGGACCTCAGAGAGGGCCCAGACCAGTAGTTTCCTAACTGGTGTCCATGGCTGGGCTCCAGGGGCCCAGCCCTCTGCCAGCAGACACATCTGACCCTTAGGATGTTTGTCATTTGACAGGGATCAAGCAGAACAGACGGGTCTGGGGAGTTTGGGCGAAAGGAGGTTGGTGTGGCTGGGCGTGGCCGGGTGGGAGGTGGAGGGGTGACCAGAGGATGGAGCCAGTGTGGACAGGACCCGGCGGCCTCGGAGTCCTCAACTGGGATGTGAAGGAAGGATACTCTCTGATGTTCCTTGTCAGGAATTTAGGCAACAAAATGAGAGAGGGAGAGGGTGAGAGTGAGGAGGAAAGAGAGTGGGAGGGGGCACCTCACAACGGGTCCCGGCACACGCTACTCTAAGAAGCAGCTGGTCTCCACTCAGTCCTCAGGCCGAGGGAGAGGCGGGGCTGAGCTTCTTCTGTGTCCCCCGTCTCTCTCTAACTCTCCCCCTCTCTCGAGTAACGTTGTAACTTCTCTCCGCTTGGAACGCAGGGCAGGTCCTGTCTTCAAGTTCTCATGTCATCATGGGGCTTGTCCTGGGACCTGAGAAAGAAAGTGGAGTTTTCTGTTCATGCTATCACTGCCCAGCTGGTTATTTGGGATGCTGATGCACAGTGCTGAGGAGCCTAGGGAGATGGGGAAGTCTTTTGCAGGTCACTTTTCAGAATCGTTGGAGATGGCTGTGGAAAATTCCCAAGCCCTTTGCATTCCAAGATTCCAGACGAGGGGTCAGGTCTCCCTCCGACATCTGAAAAACTGCATTTTGAGTAGCCGGTTAAAGGTCCCTCAGGTCTGTGTCCTAATCCCCAGGGCCTGTGAAGAGGTTGCCTTACACGGTAAAGGAACTGGGCAGATGTGATTAAGTTAAGGGTCTTGAGATGGGGAGATTACCCTGGATTATCCAGGAGGGCCTGATGAAATCAATATAGTCCTTCTAAAGGGGATGCAGGAGGGTCAACATCAAAGGAAAAGGTTATGTGATGAGGGGCAGAGTCTAGTGTGAAGTGACTGAGAGCCAGGGAATGTGGGCGCCTCTGGAAGCAGATGCTCTCCTGGACCCTCCAGAAGGAACAAGCCCTTGGTTTTAGCCCCTTAAGACTCATTTTGAACTACTGGCCTCCAGAACTGTAAGAGGATAAGTTTGGGTTGTTTTAAGCTACAAAATTTATGGTAATTTGCTACAGCAGCCGTAGGAAACACACACAGCGCAAGCAGTGGGTTCTATCGAAGGGAATTACACAAGCCTTTCCCTCCCCTCAAGGACAGACTCGGGCCTGGTGCAGATGCCCCCATCTTTGCTTTATGCTGGAATCACATGGGGAACTTTTGAAGCCCCAGATTAACTGAGCCACAATCTCTGGCAGTACCAGCACCCAGGCAGCAGCAGCATCACTTTTTTCTTTAAATAGAGAAATAGTCCGCATGACAACAAAATGTCCATATCTTAAGTGTTCAGCTCAAAGCATTTTCACAATTGTACACACCCATGTATCCACCACCCAAGACAAGATACAGAAAATTCCCATCACAACAGAAAGTGAGATCACCCCTCTGTAGTGAATTCTGACCACTCCCCACGCCGAGGCAACCACTTTCTGACTTTTATCACCATATCACCATAGTGAGTTTTGCCTGTTCTTGGACTTCATATAAGTGGAATCACACAGTGTGTATTTTTTGGTGGTGTGGCTTCTTTTTTTCAAAACAATGTTTTTGAGATTCATCTATGTGGTTGTACATTCATTTTTATTGCTAAATAGTATTTGATTATATGAATATTTGCAATTTATCCATTTTGATGTTGATGGATTTTTGGATTGTTTATGGTTTGGGGTTATTATGAACAATTACATAGTGATTTTAAAGGATGGTCACAAAGTGGTCCTCACATCCCCTCCTGCTGGAGCTACTTCGACTAATAAAGACAGTGGAAGTGAGATTGTTCTAGACTGAGTTGTGTTCCCAAATTCATATGTTGAAGCCCTAACCTCCCCCCCTCCATGTGACTGTATTTGGAGATAGGGCCTATAGGGAGTAATTAAGGTTAAATGAGGTTGTGAGGAGGGACCCTGATCTGATAGGTCTGGTGTTCTTATAAAAGGAGGAAGAGAGACCAGAGTTCTCTCTCTCTGTGTACAGAAGAAAGGCTTCATGAGGACATGGTGAGAAGGTGGTCATCTGCAAGCCAGGAAGAGAGCCCTCACTGAACACCAGTCTTTGATCTTGGACTTTCCAGCTTTCAGAACTGTGAGAAAATAAATGTCTGTTGTTTAAGCCATCCAGCCTGCAGTATTTTGTTCTGGCGGTCTGAGCAGACTATCACAGACATTACGTTACTTCTGAGGCTATAAATGAGAGGCCACACAGCTTTGCAAAGCTGGGACATTTCTCGGGGAACACTTGCCTCTGAGCCCAGGCTGCCATGGAAGCAGTCTGGCTATGCTGTGCCCACCCTGCCTGAAAGGCTACCGTGGACAATGGCTGAGCCCAGACTTCAGCCAGCCCTGCTCCAGGGCCAGGAGAGAGCGAGGAGCCATGTGGGTGGCTCTGCCAGGCCTGGCCATGGGTGGGGGGTGGTGGGGGAGCTGTATCCCTCTCAACTCCTGACCATGGAATCCATGAGCATGAGCAATGGTGGTTATACGCTGCTGGCTTTGGGGGTGGTTTTTCAGTCACACTGGATTACTGGAACAAGGCTTGGAAAAGTCTCTTTTGGGAACCTAGTCATTCATTTCTCTCCATTAAGTATGTCGGGGTGGAATTGCTACATTGAAGATTAGATGGGTTTGTGACTTTATATGAATCTGCTAACATTGTCCAATGTTACTGGGCTACTTACACACCCAACAGTGATGTACCAGGTTGCTCCACATCCTTGCTCAACGTTTGGTGCTGTCACTCTGCTGTTAGCCCCCACCCCCACCCCCACCCCGCCCCAGTGGGTGTGAAAGGACACTCATTGTCCTTTGGTTTTCAGTCCTTTTGTTGCTGTTGGTGTTGAGCCCCTTTTCATGTGCTTATTGGCTATTCAAGAGTCTACTTTTGTGAAGCATCTGTTCAAGTCTTTTGTCTATTTTTAAACACTGGATTATTTGTCTTTTTGTTCTTCATTTGTGAGAAGTCCTTATATATTCTGGATGCAATGCTTTTTTCAGACAAATGACCTGGGGATATTTACACCCCTCCCCCCCAGGTCTATGTGACATTATTACTTTTTAATCTCCCTACGATGCCCAGGTGATGCCAAGGTTGAGACCACTCACTTGGTGCTTGTTTCCTTTGTTTTCTGGAGGACGAGATCAGCGTCCATGGGGCAGGGCTTGGAGTCAGAAGGCCTGGTGTTGACGTGGCTTCGACCCCAGCCTGCCTCGTGAACTTCGGCGAATCCTGTTAAATGATAAAATGAGGCACGTTAAACATTTCAAGAGTTTATTTGAGTGCATGAGTTGGAATGTGGTTAGGAGCCCTCCACAGCCGGAGCGAGGTCAGGTTTTTATAGAGAAGACGCAGAAACAAAGCGAGGGAATTATTTGCTTGGCTGCAGCTTACGCCGGGGCTCTATTTGGGAGAGTTGAACTGTCTGTGGTTGTTCTGATGCTTCGTCCTCTGGGATTCGATGCCCTGACTCTGGCTTTGGTGTGGGTTTGCTCATGTGGGCTGCCAAGGCATTGCAGCCATCCAGTCTGTCGGCCTCCGTGTTTAATTACTTTACCAGTCAATTAATAGCTCTGTACCTCCTCTTCTCACCACTACAATGGAGTTAATAATAGCACTAGGAAGAGTGTGGCAATAATTAAAGGCAATCGAATGCAGAACCCTTGGTGCTAACTGGCTCTCGGGACAGTGTCAGGGCTTCAGATCAGAATTTCTCATATTTACGCAGAATCTTAGGCAAAATTTCCAGGTCACCAATATTCACCCTGCGTGAAAGCCTGGTGAGGGAGGAGGGGACGGTTATAACGCTTTAGATACATAAGGAAATCCTTGAAAATAATGTCTCCACTGCGTATTTGGTTTCCAAACACCTGTGCATCAGATTCTCCAATTGACAGTGGACAGGAAAGGAGGCGGCAGCGGCTGACAGTCACACAGAGTCTGGCTTTGCAGGTTTTTTCTAAATGCAAAATTCCAAGACTGAAGGTGGCACTGTGCATGTCAACGATTCATAGAGCTGAACCAGGTCAATCTCACGACCAAGGCTCGTGTCTACCCCGCACTGCGTGAGCCTTGACACACAGACGAAGCAGCTTTAGTCAGTGTGCACACTTTAGAGAATGCTCTTTTGTTTTTATGTTAGGTTAGCTGACTGCGATACTCTTGTGGAAGGGATGGAAAGGAATGGCATGCTGTCTGCAGCTGCACACAAGGAGCTGGACTCGGAGGTCACGCAGCTGGTAAAACTCAGACCTGGCACCAGAGCTCGGGTTTTCCAGTTCCAAGCCCAGGGCCTTGCCCCCTTCACCAGGGTTTCCCAAACTCTAAGGTGTGTCGCCTAGAGGTCTGAGAACTGCAGATTCTGGCTCAGGGGGCCCGGGTGGGACCAGGTTCTTTATTTCTGATAAACTCGCAGGTGATGGTGACACTGACCCCCGGACCATATTTGATTGGCAGGCATGACACCACCCTTCGTTCAAGGAGTCAGCATGTCCAGAAGCCATGGTCCCATGCTGCTGCCCTCTAAGCAGACTCATGGAGGTTGGCTTCCAGCCAGGACCACCATCCAAGGGGGAGCCTCACTAATCACCAAACCACTGTAGTTTTCCCTTAGCTGTGCTCCTCCTTTTCTGGGATGAACTAGGGGAATAAAGCAAGAGGACATATCCAGGTGATGAAAAGCTCCTTGTGCCACAAACGTGTCACCCTAAACTTTGCCAAGAGCTCTGCCTGGAGAGGGGGCAGGAGAGGGCCTCACTCCTCACAGGAGCTCTGTCTGGGAGGAAGTGGGAAATGGTAGAGAAGATGTGACGTGTGGCCAGAAGTGCATGCAGGTTACCATTCTCATTCTGGAATCTTCCTGCGAATGTGTGAGGATGTATGTTGGTGTCAAAACAGGCAGGAATTAATAAAAAGATGCAAACAAAATAAAAAGGCATAGTTTTCTCTAAAAGCAAAGGACACAGAGACTTTTCCACACCAAGAAGGTGACACAGAGGAGGAAATAACGTGGCCTCCGCCCCCTGTACCCCTGGCTGGACATGCGGGTCCCAGAACTCCTGAATCCTCCTGGGACATGCAGCTGCCACTAAAACTTGCTCATGGAAGAGGGCATGTCAGGCACAGGGAGACCGTTTGGATGTCCTGAGGGGCCTATGCCCTCTGAATGCTCCTGATGGTCCCTGGAAGCTCAGTGCCCTTACTGCCCGGCCACTGTCCCACTACCTGGCAGGACCCAGGCGGGATCCAAGGAGTCCCTGATGGCTGTCCCACCAGCAGGTGCCTGTGTGTGTCCCTGTTCCTTTTTTATTCCCCTTTCTTGGCATTTCACCTTTTTCCTGCTGTTTTCCGTGAGGCTCCTCCTGAAACCCAGTCTCCCTAAAACTGAGTTCCTCTGCTGAATTTATGATTCCAACACCTGTTCCCCTCAAGACTGAGGAGTTTCAAAAGGGGGGTTGAAACCGAGAGGACCCTGTGGGGCCTCCCTGGTACAAAAGCCTTTCCAAGTCCTCTGTTTCTCACTTGTGGGAAAAAAGCTTCAGCCTCCTAGACCTTCCCTGAGTTCCAAGGGGCAGATTCAGTTACCAATTAGGGAAGTGAGGGGAGGCAGAAACAAAGGAGGAGCACTCACAGACATAGAGCAGGATGGGGCAGGGTCCTGGTTCCCCCTTAAGGGATGCATGTAACCATCTGATATAGATCTCTGAGACTTTCTATAGCAACTAAGGCCCACACCCAGGTGGAGGATGGTCACTTCAAGCCAAGCACAAGCATGTGGACCCTAGACTGGTTGGAACCAGAAGGCTGATGATTGAGATTCCTGGAACATCACTCAATACCTCCCCATCAACCAATCAGAGGAAGGCCACACACCCTGCAGACCTCCCCCCGGATTTTGCCTATAAAAACTCTTCCCCAGGGGCTTCCCTCTTGGCACAGTGGTTAAGAATCGCCACGGGTTCAAGCCCTGGTCCGGGAAGATCCCACATGCCGCAGAGCAACTAAGCCTGTGCACCACAACTACTGAGCCTGTGCTCTAGAACCTGCGAGCCACAACTACTGAAGCCCGTGAGCCACAACTACTGAAGCCCGCGTGCCACAACTACTGAGCCCGCATGCCTAGAACCTGTGCTCTGCAACAAGGGAAGCCACTACAATGAGAAGCCCACACACTGCAACGAAGGGTAGCCCCCTCTACAATGAAAAGTAGCCCCCGCTTGCCGCAACTAGAGAAAGCCCACGAGTAGCAGCGAAGACCCAAAGCAGCCGAAAATAAATAAATAGATAAATTTATTTTAAAAAAAACAAAAAAACTCTTCCCCAGAAACCATCAGGGAGTTCAGGTCTTTTGCGCACAAGCTGCCCATTCTCCCTGCTTGGCCTTGCAATAAACCTTTCTCTGTTCCAAGCTCCAACGTTCAGTGCATCAGGCACATGGACTTGGGTTCGATAACATTCCTACCCTGGTTTGGTCCAGATCAGAACACAGCTCCCACATCTCCTTCCCAAGGCCACATCTCCTGGAATGTTCTGCCTACTCTTTTGTACCTGGAAACATCAAGGGGCCAGAGGAGGGCGGGAGTTCGAGCAGGGCAGACGGTTCACTGGGAAGCCCCCATTCAGCCTGCGGATGGGCGTCCATCCTGGCTCTTCCACATTTCTCATGCCTCCTCTGGGCCTGGGGATGCAGAAGTACAAGCAGCTCTCAAGGGGGACCAGGGAGGGTCAAGCTCAGCACAGGCTTTGCAGGCAGAGCCATACCTGTACCTGGGCTCCTGCTGCCATCAGCCTCTCATTTCTGTGTCTGTGCCACACATGTGCTCAGAGAGCCAGGACCTGAGCTCACTTAACCCCTCAGTTTGGAGAGAGTAAGGAGTCTGGGCCTCTCTCCCTTTGACCCATCTTTAGAGCAGCAAGGACGTTGCTTATTCTGTCCCCTGAGGCTTTCCTGCATCAAGAAGCTCCTGAATGTGACAAGAATAGCACTGGGCCATCAGAGAATAACTTGCCAGGCAATTACTGTCTTCGGAAAGTGATGTTGCTTTGCAAAATGTTTTAAAATAAACTGCATGTGCACTTCCACTTAGAGAGTAAAAGCTTATCATTTGGTTTCATTTAATAATGATTTACATGATGGTAAGAAAAGCAAGCAAATTCAAATGAAATTATTGATTTTTATGATTATAGATGAGAACTTCAACAAGAGTAAACGACAGTTTTCTATCTGAGTAAATGCTAATTCTTAGAAAGCTGCATGAAAAACACATATTAGCCACTGTATTTGATGAATGGATATGCTGACATTGCTATTTATAAAGTCCTTGTTGAGCGCAGACCTTCTCAGTGAATTAGCAGATGGACATTTCCTCTGCAGATGCTGGAGGACGACGTCATGGTTCTTCTGCATCTATTCCCGTTGGTCAGGGCTGCACCACCTGGTGACGGATGCTTTCCAGGCAACTAATAGAAATTGCTAGTAATAACTCAGTATCCGTTGAATAATCTGAAGTAACAATGAAATCCAATTCAAAAACAAACCTCAGTCTACATAAATGTTTGTGATTCATCCATCATTATATTGATTCCGTTTCTCACATCACATCCACAGTGTTTTTTAATGGGGGAGCCTTATTTATACTACGGCTGGAAGACAGGAGTGAGATGGGAAATTTTATATCCATAGAAGTTTACTTCCAGGTGAGAGATTTGGAATAAGGAACTCTCACCTAGAAACAATTTTCCCATCTCTGGGAAACAAGGAGCACTGACTGCCAAGGTATTTCATTACTCGCTATACCTAGATCATAGTTTGTCCACCTGGAATGAATGATTAATACATTGGCAGGCGCAAATGTATTTGTTCAAATTGTAAACAAATGAAAATCAGCTCCATATATTCTTTCATGCTAAAATTTTAAGTCATACTCATATCCATGAACAATTTACGCTGTTTCTGCCTATAAGACTAACAGAAAGTCCTACATCATACTAAATATATTCCTGGGATTCTCATAAACTAAATAAGCCCCTAGGGTCTCGGACTGTCTACAACTTGGGATGTAACTTAAATCCCACCTTCACTTACCTCTGCTCACTCACTCACTGTAACAGAAGGCCTGGAACAAATTCCAAGTCCAGACCAACAGCCGCCAGATACCTCTGGTCTTCTCCAAGTGCTTGTCTCTGCTTCCCACTGACCTCAGGCAGGTGCCATCTCACGGCACTTGGCTTCCGTCTGTCCCTCTGGCCTCCTGCCCAGGCTCTCAGTTGACAAGGAGGCATGGGATGAGTGGACTCACCCTCAGTGCCCATGTGCTATGTGGGCGTTAACTCCCTGTGAGGTGATCTTCTGCCCAGGATGTTGGAGCTGGCGGCTGTTCTGAGGTCCAGTTATTCAGCCGCTTGCAGGACTGTCCCAGGGATGGTCGCCTGCACTCAGCAGTGCTGACTCCAAGCCGCTGTCTCCAAACCGCTGTCTCCAGCCAGCTCTTCTTCCTTCTGGTTTGGTTCCTCGGCCTTGACCTCTGCTCCCTGCAGCTGCACCCCTGAAAAATGGAGCACTTGACCCTTTGCCCCAGGCTCTGCCTTCTGGGCCTTCCAGGCAAAAATGGATTCCTTTGATTGAGGCTTGGTTTCCCCATTTTCAAAATGGGGTAATACCCCCCCTTAGAGGGTTCTTTGAAGATTCAATACAGGTTATTTAGACAACAGCATTTTGTAATGCATCATGTTCCTGCTGTACCTGTTCTCCCCTCAGTACAGTCGGGGCTCTCCCTCCTCCCCATGACGTCCTGAGCCCTGCAGTAGACAGCTCCTGTCCATTCGTCTTGACCCCTGTGTTTCTGCAGTTTCTTTGTGTCCTGCTCGGCTGACCTACTTGCTGCGCCCAGACTTGTGCACCTCAACTGTCGCCACCATCGTGCATCTTTGTTCATGTGGGAAATTCATGATCTCCCAGAAGCCGTCCAAATTCCTGTGCTGCGTTTCATGTCAAGTGATAGGATCTCATTTTATTAAACCACTTATGGGCTGAATTGGGATTTGGTATATCAGAAAATGAGCAAACTGATTCAAAATCTGTACTTTTATAATTATGCTGGAACTGAAATATTGTACTGTTTACTGTAAATGGCATTTGGTATAAAGTTAATTTGGTTTTTTACCGCATTTAGTGTATATCCATTGGGTTTCTTGGTTGCCACCTTAAACATAAGCAGCATTTATGGAGAGATATTGGGGTCCACAGAACCGACAGGAGGCTAGACGATCCAACCTGGAAAATAGGCGGGACCTGGAGTTTTGGAGGCAGCAGAAACTGTAGCAAAGCTGAGGCCATAGGAACGGTTTGGTGCACACAAGGCAGCTGCGTGTTACCAAGAAGATAGCATGTGTCAATTGATCAGGATACGTTTCTTGCTTCCTCAATGGTCCTCAGGCCAGTGCTCCCTGGGACAGCTCCTGTCCACGTAGGGACTCGGGGCGTCAGTCCACTTACCTCCTGCAGCTCCCAGGCTGTCTCAGGGAGGTTCAGGGAGAACTCGAGGGCTGGAAGGACATCTCATTGCCTCAATCTGCAACTGACATGCATCATTTTCTTTCATGGCCCATTGGACGTGATAAAGTAAAATACATATTTTATGGCAAGACAAGAAAAATTTAAACATAAAAATTTTCTCTGCCTGTTTGTGCCTCCTTCCTCCCCTTTAGTGTGTGTTGTGCACCTGCATTAACCAGACCTCCTTAGGAGATAACATTCCTTCCTAATGCTTTAAGGTATCACAATGACTCACTACTCACTTTGTATGTGCAGAACTGGACTAGGTAAATTGTCAATACGTCATTTGATGTATAACCCTTTGCCTCAAAAATGTGTATAACTGTGCTTTGACTTCTAATGGGCAGAACAGTCCTCGGAGCTTTCTGAAAGACTGTCTCCCAGGTTATAATCCTCAGGTTGGCTGAATAAATTTCTCCATTTCTTTCTTAGATTGACTATTGATGAATTTTTCCTCAACAGACAGAACTGGTCACTGGCTAACTACAAGGCTGCCAGGAGGATAGTTTGTCCTATTCCTGAAGTGCTCCTCTGCCACCCCTCCTCCTAGCAAACTTTCCTATTCACTTCATAGTGCAGCATAAGCATCCTGTCCTTTGTGAAGTTTCCCAGCTACATGGACACAGATGACAGCCACTCTCTCCTCTGTGCTCCCAGAAGCCGTGGTTCACAGCCTGTGGTCTTTAACTTGCAACCTAAGTCTCAGTGGGTCAGCCTTTCTTTCAAAGGTAAATGAAATATGGCTCAAACTAAGATCCCTATAGGACGGCTGACACAGCTACCCTGGGCCCCCCCTCAAAAGTCCTACGCTGTTCACTGGGGCTTGACGTTCCTCCCAGTCACCTTGTTTCCAAATTCGGCTGCCATGAATCCTCAACCTCTGTCGCACCCGGGTTCCTTTGCTGTGTTGATTAAGTTCCCTAAAATAAATTCACACAAAATATCTAAGTCACTGGCAAAGTTCAGTGAAGGGTTGGGGTTATGGAGGACATATACATCACATAAATACCATTTAAAATTGAATACCAGACATATTTGTCCTTTGATTTTGTTTAACCTTTGTATAAACAATTTACTCTAAATAGCAACACAGACAAAAAGCTATATAAACACAAAGGAAGTCATGTGGAAATGAGATTGTTTACTCTTTTTATTATATAAAAGTATTAAACGGTCATGATTTTAAAATTCAAAAAACAAAGGGAAAGATAAATACCCCTTTAGCACTTTCTCCCTTCTTCCTTTTCTGCTTTCCAGAAATAACCAGAATTATGTTTTTTAAAATGTATTCTTCCAGAAATTTATTACGCACATATATTTTTTCAAAAATTGGATCCTATTATAAATAAGATTACTTTGTGATTTGCTTTTTTCACTCAACATTATATCTTGGCCCTCTTTTAGGTATAGGTGTATGTGCATATATATATATATATATGTATATATATATATTTAACATGCTCTAAATGTTTCATTTTATGCATGTACATATGCATTCATTCATTCAATAAACATTTAGTGAGCATTTATATGTGCCAGGCATTGTGACCAGTCTCCCACTGGTGGACACTTGGGTCCAGTTTGTTGCTTTACACACAGCGCATAATGAGCATCCTAGTGAAGCCACTGGGTCACAGAGCAGGTGCACTGTGAGCTCTGACTGGATGGACCCTTTGCAATGTCGCCTCGGTCATAGCCTCACCAGCAACATCCCCATACCCTCTGGAAGTCCTGGGATATCATTGTGCTTTTCCATTTTTCCTTGCGTGATAAATAACAGTGGCCTTACTGCTTAACTCTGCATTTCTCGCCTTCTAAGTGAGGAAGTACATCTCTCCACATTTGCTGGAGACCTCTTTGTTCTTGTAAGTCTGGAACTCTGTCACCAGAAACGTTCTCCTGGCCCCCTTACTCCCCAGTCCCATTGGATTGTTGGCCCCTCTGGCTCCTCTCCAACCTCTTTTTTCTCTAGTTGCTCTACCCTGCCTCAAAATTCCTTTTAAGGGATTCAGGTCAACAATTGTGAAACTGCTACACATATATTGAACAATTTAGTAAATGGAAGATATTTGGTGGGAACCACGTTCCTCAATGTTGAAATAGGAGGTCACAGATAAGAAAAGGCGTGGAGTGGTACTTCCCTGGTGGTCCAGTGGCTAAGACTCTGCGCACGCAATGTAGGGGGCACGGGTTCAATCCCTGGTCAGGGAAATAGATCCCTCATGCTGCAACTGAGTTTGCATGCCACAACTAAAGATCCTGTATGCCACAACGAAGATCCCGCGTGCCACAACTAAGACCCAGCACAGCCAAATAAATAAATTAAAAAAAAAAAAAGACAGAAAGAAAAGGGGCAAGGTTAGAATGATTTTTATGGTAATGAAGTAGAGTTGGAAACGTCAGTATGAACTCCACTATTGCTTAATACAGATACAGATTTTTACGTTTTGAAATATTTCTAGATATTAGTAAGCACACGTTTCCTTGCTCTGTCAGCTGAGCAGGACCTGAGGCAGATCTTGGTTTCTAGTATCATCCTCAAAGGACACAGGAACCAATTGGAAGAGCTCCCAGGGCCAAAGCTGGAACAATTTGGTAGAATGCTAGCAATTCAGCGATCTTTCAATGACAATACTGCGCTCACATGTAAATAAGACAGTATTGACCCGTTGGTGCACAGCTGGAATTACCTGTGTTACTTCCCTGCCCTGAACAGTGGGTTTGCACAGAACAGCCCAACTTTCTTGAGTACTTTTTCAATGCACACTTCTTTACTAAGCTTATTATTAATATTATTATTATTTGGCTGTGTCGGGTCTTAGTTGCGGCACACGGGATCTTTATTGTGGCACACAGGCTTCTCTAGTTGTGGTGCATGGGCTCAGTAGTTGCCACACGCAGGCTCTCTAGTTGCTGCACAAGGGCTCTCTAGTCGTGGCATGCAGGCTCTAGAGCATGGGGGCTCAGTAGTTGCAGCATACCGGCTTTGTTGCCCCGCAGCATGCGGGATCTAGTTCCCTGACCAGGGATCTAACTTGCATCCCCTGCATTGGAAGGCAGATTCTTAACCACTGGACCACCAGGAAAGTCCCCCTCTTTACTAAGCTTATTGACATCATGTTTTTCATGAGTAGAATTTATTTAAGTATGGATTTAAAAAATCTGATCCTGAACTGTTTAATGCTAAACTTCATTCCCCTGAATGATGAAAAACAGCCATTAAAACAAAATATTTATGGTTCACAAAGTGTCCCTTAGGTAAGAATCTTTTTCTTAAGCAGCTAAAATGTGACATTTCACATGCTTACAAGAGCTTTTAGGTAAATACCAGGCTATTTGCTGTTAAAATGTTTAAAAGACTTTTCTAAAAGAGGCAGCTTGATGTTGAAATGGAGTCTTTTCCTCCTTTCCTAATCAGTGCTATCCAGTTGGAAAATAATAAACCTTTATGTATCAAGTGCCCCATAAACGTGATTTGGCGAAGTTGCTTGAGCAGTCGGTTACTTGGATGATCTTCGTTGACGATGCAGAGGCCACCGCAGCTGCAGGGAGACTCTGGGTGCCGTGAGAGATGTCAGGGGGATGGCATCCCCTGAGACTGAGACCCAAGACTCCCCATCCCTTGACATTCCCTGTCTATGATGACTTTTCTATGACATGTGGTTTATTCTGGCCTCACAAAGCCCTACACTTGTTTGTTTTTGTTTAACTTCTTATTTCTTTGCTGTTTTGAGCGTAGTTTGTGGTTTGGCAGCAAGACTTTTCTTTATGGCTCTTGTTAAAATTTAGTTTGGCACAAAGCTCACAAATGGGCATGAGGGACACATCACCTCTTTCATTATGGAGTCAGGGTGATCTCAGGCGCTTTTACTAAAAGCCATTAAATTTATAAAAGAATGGTTCTTTACGGTAACATTTTATATTATCATAGATCATTGCCCCTTTCTCTACATTAGTAGTGTGTGTGTATGAATTTCCAAAACCAAAGAGTTAAATTTCTTTATCTAAATTTAACAAACTTTACAAGCATATACTAAACTGAAGGCTATTAAGTTATTCTCAACAGAGGTGGATTGGAAATACCATTGGCTACATTCAGGCTTTCTATCTACACAGAAGGACCTGCCTTAATTCAGTAAGATCAACCTTTCCTATGTATCTATATAAAGTAAAATAACTTAAATGACTGGTAGATTCTAAATCTTTAAAAATTTTTTAATTCTAATTTTTGTATTGTATTAAAATGCACATAACAAAGTTTACCACCTTAACCATTTCTAAGTGTGCAGTTCAGTGGTATTCATATTGTTGTGCAGCCATCACTGCCACCCATTCCCATAACTCTTTTTACCTTGTAAATCTGAAACTCTATACCAATTAAGCATTAATTCCCCATTATCTCCTCCCCTAAGCCCCCGGCAACCACTGTAATACCTTCTGTCTTTGATTTTGACTACTTGAGTATTTCATAAAAGTGGAATCATATAGTGTTTGTCTTTTTTGTGACTGGCTTATTTCACTTAAGTCCTCAAGATTTGTCCATGTTGTAACATATTGCAGAACTTTCTTCCTTTTTAAGATGGAATAATATTCAGTTGTATGAATATTCCACATGTTGTTTATCCGTTCATCAGTCAATGGACACTTGGGTTGCATCCATGTTTTAGTATTGTGAAAATGCTGCCATGAACATGGGTGTACAAATGTCTATTCAAGACCCAGCTTTTAATTCTTTTGGTTATGTACCCAGAAGTGGAATTCTATTTTTAAATTTTTGAGGAACCTCCATAGTGTTTTCCACAGTGGCTACACCATTTTACATTCCGCCAACAGTGAAAAAGTGTTTGAATTTCTCCGCATCCTCACCAACCATTGTTATTTTCTGTTTTGGATAGTAACCTAATTTCTACCTGGGTACTGACAGAGTTAATTCAAGTTGAGCACGGAAAATTTTTTTTTTTTTTTAATGAGAAGGGTAAGGTTTATGAGACAGCTTGAAATAAAGCCTTCATACAGCTTAACATAGACTTTAAAAGTAGAGGGAGGGGCTTCTCTGGTGGCACAGTGGTTGAGAGTCCGCCTGCCGATGCAGGGGATACGGGTTCGTGCCACGGTCCAGGAGGGTCCCACATGCCGCAGAGCGGCTGGGCCCGTGGGCCATGGCCACTGGGCCTGCGCGTCTAGAGCCTGTGCTCTGCAACGGGAGAGGCCACAACGGTGAGAGGCTTGCGTACCACAAAAAAAAAAAAAAAAAAAGGTAAAGGGAAATACTTTCGGGGCAGGGCAGTAGTCCATATAATGTTCTTTTGAGATATTATTCTCACTACACTGAAAAATTAATTAACGTTTTTCGAGAATCAAATAAAACATTCATAACCTCATGGATTCAGAAGCCACCTTCAGACAACATCACACCTCCCTGTCTCAAACTGTAGTAAAATGACACATAATGATGAAGATGCTGACTCCAAGATAAAAGTTTTAAGAGTGCAGCACCACAGAAATTCATGCCATATTTGACACCTCTCACTTCTTTTTATCTTAGACCATCACAGTCTAATTATAATTTTATATAATTAATTTTTAAAAAATGAGAACAGTAATTATATGTGTATAAGTTATATTTAAAACAACAGAATAGGGCTTCCCTGGTGGCACAGTGGTTGAGAGTCCGCCTGCTGATGCCAGGCACACGGGTTCGTGCCCCGGTCCGGGAAGATCCCACATGCCGTGAAGCGGCTGGGCCCGTGAACCATGGCCGCGGAGCCTGCGCGTCCGGAGCCTGTGCTCCGCAACGGGAGAGGCCACAACAGTGAGAGGCCCGCATACTGCAAAAAAAAAAAGCACAAACAAAATTTTAAAATCAAACAATAAACCAGAAAAAATTTAAGCCATGGTGACAGATAATGGGTTAACTTGAAAATCTCTTACAGATCAATAAGAAAATGTTGACCACAGCAACGGAAAATAAGCAAAGGTCATGAACTCAAGGTGCGTGCATACACACATACACATGCACACACACAAATATTAGTGCCCATCAATATCTGAGAAAAAGTTCAATCAATAAAATGAAAATTTTAAATGAAGGACTTATTTTCAACCTAACATATTGGCATGGACAAAAAAAATAAGAATGACAAAAAATAGTAAGTTTTGGGGGGATGGATTTAAACAGGGGCTGCCATACACTGCTCGTCCAAATACAAGTTAGTTGAAGGCAATACGCAATACACATTAAAATATCCACACAGTCCAGCAATTACACTTCTTGGAATTCAGCTCTAGAAAAAAAATGTGGATGTATTCAGAGATTCAACTACAAGGATGCTTCTAATGCAAAATATTGGAAACAATGGGGAATTTATAAATAAGCTATGCTTGGTTTAACTCATAAAATGAAACATGTTGCAGGCTTCACAAACTAGCTGAATGTTTAGTGGTGTCTCAGGAAACTTTTGGTCTCTTTAAGCGGGTGTAAGTGCCCTAAGTCCCTGATGACTAAGGACTGGAAAGAATGCATCTGGGCCACACTGGGGATTCAAAGCCATCCGAGAGGCCGCCTCTCTCTGTGTTTCTGGGGCCACGAGGTCTTCACTTTCCACGGCTCTGTATGGACCCTCCTCTCTCCAGACCAGATTCCTCCGTGATGCGCTGGGCTTCTGCCTTCAACTGGTTGCAGCTCCCCAGGGTCTTAGAGCTGTAGGGTCTCCCTCTGTATGACTGGCTTGGTCTCTGTCTGCAAAGTCCCATTTCTTGAGAAGGAATGTCTGGCTGGCTTAGGTGAGCTGGTGGCCTGGCTCCCCTGGTGGGCAGTGTGATCTGAGCTGGGGCCAGGGCTGGGGCCAGGGCGGGGGCCAGCCCGACACACACAGGCTCGGGCAACTTAGCTTCCTGCTATTATGAGTCTTGGGCCCTCAGCATCCCTGGGGGACCTCTTTGGGATCCCAGCCATGGTGCCCTCTGCTTTGTGATTTGTGGGGATATGACTATAACGCTTGTTGGGGTTGGTTAACTGAGCCGGTGCCAGTCCTCTTCAACCCGGTGACCACAGAGCCCCTGCGGCCTCACACATCTCTGAGGGGCGACAGCAGGACAGGAGCCGGACTGTGAGGGCGTGAGGCTTTCCCTGGCTGCTCACCTCCCTCCTTCGCAGAAGCAGGAATTCTCCGCATTGGTGCATCGATGGGTTCCTAGAATAACAGAGCTACAAAGGGCAGAGAGGTCATCATGCAAACGCCATTTTACATCCTGCAGGCGTCCAAACTTGGGACCAGGAACACAAGAGGATTAGACATCTTTTGTAGACGTCTTTCTGTGAGCAGGGACTATGCATTCCTGCACCATGCCAATGTTCCTGGTTTTTCTGTATTTTTATGCCACCTATTGCCTGGGACAAAGGTGTAGCAAACATATAGAAACCACAACTTCATATCTTTTCATATCCCTGACTCTGTGATGCTGGTGTACTGTGAGGATCAGACTCAATCACTTGAAATTTTAAATTTTTGGTTAAAATTTGCATATCTCTACAACAAATTAAGTATGTCTAAATCTGTATACTTAAAATACACAAAGTATCGATTAGGTAAAAGAATTATGGACTTCCCTGGTGACACAGTGGTTAAGAATCCGCCTGCCAATGCAGGGGACATGGGTTTGAGCCCTGGTCTGGGAAGATCCCACATGCCGCGGAGCAACAAAGCCCATGCGCCCCAACTACTGAGCCTGTGCTCTGGAGCCTGGGAGCCACAGCTACTGAGCTCGCGTGCCACAACTACTGAAGCCTGTGTGCCTAGAGCCCCTGCTCTGGAATAAGAGAAGCCACCGCAATGAGAAGCCCTCACAGTGCAATGAAGAGTAGCCCCCCGCTCGCCACAACTAGAGAAAGCCCATGCACAGCAACGAAGACCCAATGCAGCCAAAAATAAAAAAATAAATGAATAAATTTATTTTTTGAAAAAATTGCTATTTGCAATTAATATTAGTGAATAGCAGCTTTCCTGGGGTGGTGAGAAGGCGTTTTAAGTGTACACGACTTTGGCAGCCCTCCTGGCGGGAGGCTGGTGACATCAGAGCAGTGTTTAACTGGGGAATTGAGCAGCTCAGCAGTGCGGGAATTACTTCTGTGATATCATCTATGTTATGCTGCCAGTAAGTGTTCTGAAAATACTCTGCTCCGGAAAAGCTATATCTGAATGAGAGAAGTCAGTTTTCCAAAACGATTCTAATCAACCCCTGCCCCCAAACAACCTAGTCATGTAGACCAGAGATAAATACAACAGGTTGGCTTTGCAAGGGGGCACTACTGAGAATTCAGGGGGAAGGGACTGTCTGCTGGTAATGACCTTCAAACATAGACACAAATGGATGTCATTAGATGGATGGCCCATTAACTGTGAACCCAGAAGTTTCTATCTTCTCTCTCTCTCTTTCTCCCTCCCTCCCTTTCTTCCTCCCTCCCTCCCTTCCTTCCTTCCTTTTCTCTCTCTCTCTCTTCCTCTCTTTCCCCCCACTTCTTTCCTCTCCTTCCTGTCTCCCTCCCTCCCTTTCTTCTTTTCTTTCTTCCCTGGAAGAGAATCAAAAAGGCAGAACTACTTATGTAAATTTTTCATTTGAAAGCTAATGCGACATCCTAGAGAATGCAGGATGGTTAAAGACTAAAAGTTTCACCAAGTTTAAAATCTATGCAATGAAGAAAAAATTATTCACTCTCACAATACAAGGAAGGTTCTTACCAGCCCATAAAAGATTAAAAATTGGTTTAAAAAAATTCCCCAAACTCCCACAGTCTTTTAAGCCACATATTTTTGTTAATTAAACCCTTACTTTTGCTTTAAAATAATCCCCGGAATATTAAAAGGAGAGTTGATACAGCATTTTTCACAAATCCAGACTCTGAATCTTTGTTTTAAAAAGGTTATTACTTGTTTCCTGGAACTGTTTTTTTTTTTTTTTTTAAAGTCATTCCTATCTATTTTGGCAGGCTCTGTGAAAACATTAGGCTTCCTTGCAATGACACTTTAACAAAAGTTAGTCTGGAAGCCTAGCTAAAGAGAGTAAGGGATCCAATAGCCTATGAAGCAGACTTGTAGCTGGAAGAGGAATACTAAAAAATCAGCATGAGAAGTTATCTTTAGTTGATAAGAACTATGTGTCCCCATACTTGCCTCCCTTCCTTTATAAGCTATTCCTGTACATTTTCCAACAATCTGGCTAAACAGAGCACGGGGGTGCCCCTGACTGGAGGGCATGAGACTTTCCACATTTGCTTGGCTGGTATTAGACTCACCACTGACAGTGGCAATAAAAATAATCCTCCCTCTCAGTGAATATACTGCAAAAGCCATCATTCAGTTACTGCTGTGGGTGGTAGCCTGGGCTATGCCTTTAGATGGGGGATCTGGAGCCAGAAGCTCCCTGCGTCCTGCATTTCTCAACATCTTCTGCCTCCCCCTGAGGCGGGGCCACCTGGGTGGGCACACTCGTCCCAGGCCAGGTCACTCAGAATCTCACAGCCCAGCCCTGTCCTTCAGGGCACACATGGACTCTCTGCTCTAGTCCCAACGAGCTGGCAGGGGTAGAGGGGAGGAGGGAGGGACCCAGGACTCTGTTGGTGGGGTAATTCGGGGGGGCGGCGGCAAGGGGACCACAACCCCTTGCTGGTACAATGTTTCTTTCCCAGAGAGGCTTGAGAGATGGGGTCCACAGCGGTGCTAACACACAGGTTTGGGCGACTCTCCATCACTTTGGTCCATGTGTGCGGCTCCACGTGGCCTATCTGGGTTGGATGCTGCTTTGGCCACAGCCCCTGAGGGCAGAGGGCTGACACCCAAAGTGGCCACAACACACCTACCTGTGGGGGCCTGCATGACCTCTGCTCTCCAATCCAGGCAGGACCTCCACTGATGGCCTCTTGCCTCCGATCACTGTGATGATGTCTTGCTTTACCTGGTCAGTCTCAAGTCCTTCAGGATGAACCTCTCCTTATCGACATCAAGCCCCCCCAGCTGGTGGTAGGTGGGGAAGCCAGGGTGGAGTCGATCCTGGAGGGGATCACATTCTAAGAGTGTGGTGATTATAGCTTAAAGAGAACAAGAAAAGACGTGGTTGGGAGGTTGTTCTACTTTGTGCCGTAAGATTCCAAACAGTACCTTCACCCCCAGAAAATGAACTTTCGCCTGCATGCTCCTGCTCACTCTGGGTAACCGTGGCGGGGGGCACGGCGGTGGAGCGCAGGGGCCCCATGGAAGCCAGGGCACAGACCCCCGCGTGCAGACCCCATGCTACAGCCCCTGAGGCGATGGTGCGCAGTGGCAGGACGGTCCCCACTGGGCAGCACTGACAGGTGCCAGGGCCACGCACTGCAAGCAGCCACCACGTGGCTGCTTTCTCTCAAATGGAAGCCAGGACACCACAGAGAACCTTCACAGGCCCTGATGGACAGCAAACAGGTGTGGACGTGTCTCTTCTCTGGCCGCTATTTTAAATCTTTATCAATAAATCCATTTACATCACACAGACCTATGTATGAATTTTGTAATACATTCATTTTTTGGAAAAGATTTATTTATCATTTATTTATTTATTTATGGCTGTATTGTTCTTAGTTGCTGCAGGCGGGATCTTTCGTTATGCACCGGCTGGCTTCTCTCCAGCTGTGGCGCATGGTCTCTGTAGTTTGCAGCATGTGGGCTCTAGTTGAGGCGAAGAGCTCAGTAGTTGTGGCCCGCGGGCTAAGTTGCCCCGCAGCATGTGGGATCTTAGTTCGTTGACCAGGGATGGAACCTGCGTCCCCTGCATTGGAAGGCAGTCTTTACCACTGGACCACCATGGAAGACCCCTGTAATATATTCTTAAAACGAGCTGTGCATACATTTGTTTTAAGACAAGTTGTATCCATTTGTGTAGGGCACCTCACATCCTGGATTTTCACAGCCAATTCGTATTTCCAGGCTCCCGGGCTTTGGTCACACAGGGGAAGGGAATTAGGATGGCGTCTCTAGAGGGAACTGTGGCAACACGCATTATTTTACTGTTATTTATAATAGTGAAAAGTTGGAAACAACCTAAATGCCCAAAAGTAGAGGATTGATTCAACAAATTGTAGTGAGACATTTCAATGGAACTATGAAAATTAAACTGAAGCCTGAAAGTCAGCTGTTGTATTTCTAAATTTAAATTAAGGGAATTTACTTTCTTTTCATGAGACTCAGCATAAGGCAACATGATTTCCAGTAGGTAGTCGTGTGAAAGTTTCCTTCTGGCGTCCGCAGGTGTCCACCCTGCCATCTGCCCGCAGAGATGCCAGCTCAGGGCTGCGTCCCTGCGATTGCATGGGAACAAGAGAAGGAGGAGCATTCTCAGAGCTGGGCCGGTGCTGGTGGCAGCAGGAGGATGGAGTCCTGCAGCCGCGTCCCCGAGGAGCTGCCACCTGAGAGGCGAGACCAGCAGGAAATTGTAACAGGTGCCAGGTGGCATCGCTGGGGCCGCTCACAGCACAGGAGGGACGTACCGCTCACTCTGAAAGCACAGGACCGACTTCCCAGAGAAACGAGGAGACCTGAAAGGGAGGGAGCAGCAGGTGATGGGACGACGGAGCTCATGGGGCTCTGGTCTCAGTGTGACTCAGATGGTGAAGGCCTCTGGGTACCACACTGTGGCCTATGCGCCCCACCCCACTCCCTGCTGAGCCGACGGTTGACATCCTCCAAGAAAAACTCTGCTCCGGTTTCCGTTCTTAAAAATTATTTAAGGGGGTCTTCCCTGGTGGCACAGTTGTTGAGAGTCCGCCTGCCGATGCAGGGGACACGGGTTCGTGCCCCAGTCCGGAAAGATCCCACATGCCACAGAGCGGCTGGGTTCGTGAGCCATGGCCGCTGAGCCTGCGCATCTGGAGCCTGTGCTCCGCAATGGGAGAGGCCACACAACATTGAGAGGCCCGCGTACCGAAAAAAAAAAAAAATTATTTAAGGGGACTTCCCTGGTGGTCCAGTGGGTAAGACTCCCGCTCCCAATGCAGGGGGCCAGTTTGATCCCTGGTGGGGGAGCTAGATCCCGCATACCGCATGTCGAAACAAAGATCCCCTGTGCCGCAACTAAGACCCGGCAGCCTAAATAAATAAATAAATATTTTAAAAAATTATTTAACAACAAGGTCCTACTGTATAGCACAGGGAACTATATTCAATATCCTGTGATAAACCATAACAGAAAAGAAATGAAAAAGAATGTATAACTGAATCACTTTGCTGTACAGCAGTAATTGACACAGCACTGCAATCCAACTATGTCAATAAAAAAACATAAAAATAAATTAAAAATTATTTATTAACCTTTATAATTTGTTTATTTATAAAAATAATTTAAGGTATGGGGATTTCGTCCAGGGTGATGAAAAAGTCTAGAAATGGTGGTGGTGACAGACATGGTGAATGTACTTTACATCACTGAATTATACACATTAAAAAGGTAAATTTTGTGTTGTATTTTACCACATTAAAAAAGATACCAAAAACAAAACAAAACAACACAATAATAAGACAAATATCCATGTAGCTACCACCTGGAATGAACAAATATGAACATCATGTCATATTTTACTTAATATAAGTTTTAAAAATAAAATATTACCAATTTAAAAAGTGATACAGAAGTCTTAATTTCAAGTGGGGCCTCAAGAAAATACATATGTGTATTTTCCGAAGTCAGCCATCTATGCCAATGAGGAGGATCCACAAAGAGAATCAAAAGTAGATTCACCTGGGATGAGCAGCTCAAATAGTGAACCAGTGCAGATGCCAAGAAGATCGCGATCCCAGAGGACCACACTATGACAGGAAGTCAAAGTCCTGGGAAAGATAGTGAGAGCTTGCTTCTGACCCCCTTTATTATTTATTTATTTATTTATTTATTTGCGGTACACGGGCCTCTCACTGTTGTGGCCTCTCCTGTTGCAGAGCACAGGCTCCGGACGCGCAGGCTCAGCGGCCATGGCTCACGGGCCCAGCCACTCTGTGGCATGTGGGATCTTCCCGGACCAGGGCACGAACCCATGTCCCCTGCATCGGCAGGCGGACTCTCAACCACTGCGCCACCAGGGAAGCCCTGACCCCCTTTATTGATGGATGTTGAGGAAAACAGCCATGTAATAAGTGCTGGAAACCACTGATTGCTCAGTTAGCACTGCGTTGGGCCAGGCACCTATGATTGGGTTACTACTTAGTTCAGTTTACACGCATCCACCCTTACCTTCCACGATCCTTCTGGCTTTTGATGAAGACCACCATCCTCCATCCTGACGTCCCTTCTGGTTATTACTCTCAGCAATTCCTCCTAGGATTGCTCCTAACTTTTATCTTGATGGGTTGGGGGCAGTTTCAGTGACTTCTCCCCATGGCTCTTATTCTACATGTCAGGAAATCCTTGTAAGGATTCTGCAAACTACTATGTATCATCCCAACTATATATGTGGAACTGGGAAATAACCCCAGGCAGGTCCCCAGTGGACCCAGTGGACCCGCTGCAGGGTGTTCTTGGATTGGAACTCCAATCCTCACCTGCCTTCATAAGCCCAACTCTAACTGCAGGAACATAACAGTATTTCAGTTCAACCCAGATTCTCTACCCATTTGCTTGGGCACCATTATCCTGACATGTGGCTGTAGGTTCCTCTGGGGAAGGGGTGGGTCATGTTTATCATTTTTACCATTGTAGTGGTGTTGCAGCGTCCTTCATCAAGGGGAAGCCTTGGCAGCCTTCCCTTCAATCATTGTGCTTTCAGGTCTGTGATTTGATTTGGCTTTGGACAGTGAATGAGAGATTGTGACTTTCCATTGCTGTGGCTAATTTCAAACTTCAGCTTTCCAACACTTGGACCCTAGTTGGCCAGCTGCTGTCTCTCACCCCCAGAGCAGAGCCCCTGGATCTATTGGTCACCAGGGCACAACTTCACAGGTCCAGCAACTTTTACTCTGGCCATTTCATCTGGTGCATCTCTCCCTCCACCGCTATTCCAGGACCCCGTCGGCAGCACGTTCCACTGGTCAGCTCTGGCCCACAAAGGACGTGTCCCGCCAGCCTCTCAGAGATGACCGTGCCTCCCTCACCAGTGCACTCCTTGTGCTTTAGGAAGGGAACTCCTCTCAAGTCTCCAAGGAACACAGCCAGGCGGTAGGGTCTCTGCTCCCACAAGTGGAGCCATTCTAACATAAGCTTCCTGAGCTTTTCTAGTACTCTGCCAATGAAGTTCAAACTTCACCTCATTCACTGTGGATCATCATCCTGTCTGCGCTTTGAGAAGCTATTCTAGCAGTGATTTAGGAGTGGATGCAGGTGTCATCACAAGGACTCCCAAATCACCAAAGTGTTCCTGTATCAATAAATTGTCCTCTACCCATCCTCATACTTCCCTCCTTCTCCATTCAACACCTTAAAATTTACAATTGCCCATTTTCTTCTCCTTTCTATTGGTGCATATGAGCCAGGCCTTTCAATTCTTTTGATTGTATAAGCTTTCTTCCTGAAGTATGAACTGTTTTTCCCAACTCAAGCTGCACTGAGAGTGGACCCTGATTATCAGTTAAGAGGCAACACATGGTGCAGGGTAAATCTGGAGAAGTAGAAGCACCATTTTGGGACACCTCTTCAGGCAAATCTAGCCAGAATGAGGGGTGTGCCTGGAGGGTCCAAAAGATCTGGAGTTGCAAGATTCTCAGGGTCATGCACCCAAATATTTCTTGTGTCTCTGATTTTGATGATGAGAACTTTTATGGCCATGCATTTATTCCCCTTTGCATCTCTGTTTTCATTACAACAGGTTTGGTGCCTGATTTTCATCCAGCACACTCTTGGGACTAAGGAGCTGTCTCCTTGAACATGGTCATAGGGGCTCCGCTGCCTCCACGACTTGACTCGAGTTGATAGATGGCGATCAAAACCTGTCTTTTACCTTGTTCAAGTCTTCCAAAGCATTTGACAAGTCCAGCCACCTCCAGTATCTTTATCCATTTAGGTGCTAGAGCCACCATGCAGCCCCATGTTTCATCCTCCCAGCTGCACCTCATCCCAAGCACTGCAGGTGAGATGCTTAGCAATTGTGATGTTACCGCCAGCCACTCACCTCCAGCAATGTGTTCCGGATTGCTGTGTGCCACGGCTCCAAAATCCCATCTGGAAAGTCTGTTTCTAGGACCACTTCTGAGACTAAATATCTTAGCTGGAATCCCTGAAAGCAGAGTCTGAGACAAAGGCTCATGCGCAGGAATCTGGGAAAGTGCTTCTAGGGGGCAATGGTATAGGATTGGGGTGTGGAACAGGTAAGGAGACAATGCTGACGGTAGGATGCCTTATCATGTTGGCCACCACTAGGGACAAATGGTGCTCATTGCCACTGGGGCCCCACAAGAAACCTTAAGAAATGTATCTCAGGACCATGTGCCTGGGGGTAAAAGAAGAAATCATCATTGGTCAAGGGTGACTCCACCCGTGCTAACTTCCCTGACCTTCTGAGTTAGGCGTGTTTGGGGGAACAGTGGGTTCTTTAGGGTGTGCCATGCGTCAGCATCAGAGAAGCCCCAGGGCAAGAAGGGAGAGGTGCTCAAAGACAGAATTCATACTGCTATGACGCTGAGTGCACCTGATTAAGATCTGGGGATTTGAATGTGTTTTCCATAGCAAAAACATACTTCATAAACAATTTTTAATAAAAAAAATTAATTAAAACTGTGTAGAGCCTCTGTTCCACCTGGCAGAAAAAGCTTTTTGCAACAACAATTCCTTTGTGTTTTTATATTAACTTAGTTGTAATTCAAGTGTAAATTGCAGCCCAATTTACATACAAGCATAAAATAATAGGAAGTGGGGAGCAGCTGTAGATAAACAAAAAGCAAAAGGAAAAAAATGCAGTGCATTCAAATATGCTAAGTTTCTTAAGAATAATGATAATTGCTAATGTTACTAGGGATGTGGGTAAACTCATATAGTTTTAGATGTCTACCTGTAGTATACATTGGTTTTCTTCCTTCATAAAGCAAATTAGTATTGCATTTCAAAAGCTACAAAAATATCTTTAGTAGATTCTCTAAGTGCCCTGCCCATATCCCCTCAACAGCCACCTATACTCTTAGAGGTTATTTTCTGCTTAAAGATGTTCTGGCCATGGGAACTGTCCATTTGGGCTGCTATAATCAAAATCCCATAGATGTGCTGGCTCAAGCATTTATTTCTCACAGTTCTGGAGGCTGGGAAGTCCAAGATCAAATGCCAGTAGATGTAGTGTCTAATGAGAGCCAGCTTTCTGGCTCATGGATAGCCGTCTTTTTTTCTTCTCGCCTTTTCCCCCTGTGCAGCAGTAAAGGAGCAATAGAACTCGCTGAGGTTTCTTTTAATGAGGCTCCACCGTTGTGACGAAATTGCTTCCCAAAGGTCCCCTCCATTTCAACATGTGAATCAGGGGGAGAAGTAGACACGCATCCACAGCAGGAACACGCTCAGCTTACACCAGGGCAAGCTGGAGTGCCAGAGCACCAAGAGCCTCTAGAAGCTTTCTTCAAACCATAACAAGTGGGGAGTTCGTGGTAACACCCCAGCTTCCTTGCCTTTCGGTTTGGATAGCTCAGCAGTAGTTCTGGACTTCCTCTTGGAGCTCTCCAGGGGAACCAGGTCCAGTTGCCTACAGCGGTAACGGGTTGTTAACAAACCCTTTACGGCTTCCTTCCTCTCTGTCCCTGCCTCCCTTCCACACTCTTTCACCAGGGTTTCCTGGCATCACCTCCCACATAACATACTTGCACTCAAATCTCCTTCTCAGGGCTTGCTTCTGGGAAAATCTAAATGGAGATAACAGTGATACCTTTTTGCCCAATAATTCCACTTCTGGGTATTTATCCAAAGGAAATAATCCTTAAAAAGGAGGGAGGAGTTATATCCAAAAAGGATATTGCAGCATTTTTTTAAAAAATTAATTAATTTATTTATTTATGGCTGTGTTGGGTCTTCGTTTCTGTACGAGGGCCTTCTCTAGTTGTGGCAAGCGGGGGCCACTCTTCATCGCCGTGTGCGGGCCTCTCACTACCGCCGCCTCTCTTGCTGCAGAGCACAGGCTCCAGACACACACGCAGGCTCAGTAATTGTGGCTCACAGGCCCAGTTGCTCCGCGGCATGTGGGATCTTCCCAGACCAGGGCTCGAACCTATGTCCCCTGCATTGGCAGGCAGATTCTCAACCACTGCGCCACCAGGGCAGCCCTGCAGCATTTTTATATGGCAGGAAAATTGGAAACAATCTAAATGTCCAACAGAGATCCATTCAGTCACATTTGTTTTTCATCTACTGTATTCCAGGCACTATGCTGGACGTGGGATTCCCAAATGGAACATCATACAGTTAGATGGGACAGGAGACAAGGCAGGAAGATGATGAAACCTCAACTAAGGGAGCAGCAGTGGGGGACAGAGTGGAGCAGAGAGAGAGAGTCCTTAGAAGGAAGAATCAACAGAACCAAGTGACCTGTTAGACACAGAAGAGAAAGGATGGGGAGACGGTGAGGATATCGTCCAGGTTTCTAGCTTGGGTAAATGGGTGATGGGAGAGAGAGTGCAGAAAAAGAAGCAGGTCTCAACAATAAGGTCTTGAGTTCAGATTTGAATAAGTTGAGTTTGAGCTTTACTAGATTGCTTCAACATTATTTAACGTCTGTGGACCCTCATGCCACTTGACTCTACAAGCCAGGCTCCTGGACTCCTGTCTGCATGAACTTTCACTCAAAAGAAACAAAAATCCAACTACACAAGCTTTGAAGAATACTTTAGATCTTTCTTATCAGTTTTCTTCAAGTCTTGTTTCAGGAGTTTTCACAGGATATACCCCAGAAACATCCCAGAAATCCTCTGGAGACATTGCTCCTTCTTCTCAAATTTCCTGTGGTCATAAAAATACCTCCTCATTGTCTCTGAAGCAGTAATTCTCCCACCACCGTTCTTCTCTCTCCATTCATTTCCTCCTCTGCTCTCTGCCCCTCCCATGTGTCTCACAACTGAAAGATACCATCAGGAGTACCAACCGCTGGAGGCCATGCTGAGCCTCTCTAGGGAGACTGGAGGGTCCAGGGCAACCCATCTCCCCCATGGAATGAGGTAGACGGTGCCACGTGGGGAATGTAGTTCATCTCTGTTCATTTCATGGCTCGCAGTCAATGCAGATGCTGCTGGGGTGAGAACCACTGCCTTAGAATCCTAGCTGCTTGCAGCAAACTAGGACAAACTGTTAGAGGGCCAGCGCTGCTTCCCCAACTGGGGGTTGACAAGTGAGTTCCTGAAGGATGGTGTGCATCTGGTGACAAGAACTGTTGCTTTGAGATCAAGATTTGATGAGGTGATTGATGCTAAGAATCATGGGGTATCCCAGGAGATACCATGCCTTTAATCTAAATAATCAGTTTCAAGGACAGAACTTCAGAAACCAGGACAATTAGATTGTGGGGCACTTCTGGAGGGAGATCTTATATATTCCTCAATTATACTCTGTAAGTAGAAAGGCTGATTGGCTGCTTAATTTTCTTTATTACAGTTTCTTCTTGCTCCCACAGCTTACTGGTTTTTTCTGATCAGTGTTTTCATTATTTTATGTAAGGACACTTTTTTTTCCCCAAGTATTTTAAACCCCTCATGTAGCTCTGTTCCACAGAACTTCGATGATTTTTATGCTCTGCAATACTTTAGCCACTAGCTCATGTGGCTATTGAGCATTTGAAATGTGGCTAATTCAACTGTGGAACTGAATTCTCAATTTCTGTTAAAGAAAAAAATTATTCCTGACACTTATAGAAGATGATGGGGTAAGGAAGACTTTATTCAGGTGTGTGTGGGGCGACTACTGTGACAGGTATAGGGACAATGGCAATGGGTCTTGTAGTGGGGGAGAGATTGGGCTCAACTCCAAATTCAGAATGGGAAGTGGGAATTTATAGCCAAGCTGGGGGAAGGGGGGGGGTGTCAGTGGATGGAAAATTACTAAGAGGTGTTAAAAAATGAAATTCAACTGAGTAAAATTTAAAGATCTTATTGGCTTTATTAAACGATTCATGTATTGGGCAGATGGACAGGAGCTCCAAGAAGCTACACAAAACTAAAGACTTACAGGCAGTAGGGAGTTGGAACAAGGGAGTTATCCCAGGCAGAGAAGTGAACTGGTTACTGCAGGGTCAAGGGCAGGGGTCTATCAGGCAGATCACCTAACCAGTGGTGATTAGTGATTCTTGATTTACTCCTTTAAGTTCCATTTCTGTGAGAGCTGAAACTACCATCAAGTTTAGGTTTGGTGACACGGGGCTTCCCAAGCGACTTCATTTTGGGCCTGTAGTCTTTTTTTTTGTTTTTGTTTTATTTGCGGTACGCGGGCCTCTCACTGCTGTGGCCTCTCCCGCCGCGGAGCACAGGCTCCGGACGCGCAGGCCCAGCGGCCACGGCTCATGGGCCCAGGCGCTCTGCGGCACGTGGGATCCTCCCAGACCAGGGCACGAACCCGCGTCCCCTGCATCGGCAGGCGGACTCTCAACCACTGCGCCACCAGGGAAGACCTATAGTCTTGTTTTTAACAGAGGAAGCACGGGGGGTTCTGGGTAAGCCTAATATGATTCTAGCTGAAGGCAGGCCACGGATATCAGATGTCACCCCGGGGGACGGCAGAAGATGCAGAACCTGGTTAAATATCAAGAGTGATCACAGACTTCCCTGGTGGTCCAGGGGTTAAGACGCCATGCTTTCACTACAGGGCGTGCAGGTTCGATTCCTGGTCCAGGGAAGTTCTGCATGCCGTGAGGTGTGGCCAAAAAGAGAAAAAAAGAAAAGAAAAATTAAGAGTAACCAGATACTGAGAATGGGGGATTCTGGTTAACTGACTTACCAGGATTCTTGCTAAAATTCGACAATGCAGAGAGAAACAGGGCAGCCCAAAAGTTGAGACTTAGCTGAAAAAGAGCTCAGAGGATCCTGAGTAGAGTTTGGTCAAGGAGAGAATCTTTGTCATTTCATTTAATTTTAAGTAAAATTTAAATTTCAGTGTTGGACAGCACACTAACATTTTTCTAACCCTTCACATTTCTTCCTGAAGATTATAAGGTGTCCTAAGCACATGAGTTTCCCTATGTGAAGCGAGATGATTTCCATAATCAGCACGTTTGTTTGGTAACAGACGATTTGCTCTTTTTACAGGTAACACTAACATTTAAGTTGTGTAACGTTTACTTAACAAGCTGTAGACTCCAACCTCCAGGAGAGGTTGCTTCTCCTTTTGCTGCAGCGGTTTATTTGGCACAAAACCCGCGGGCGCCCAGGAGCGGGCATCAGTCCTGGTTTACATTTTCCGAGAGGAGAAAGTGGGGCACAGGCCGTTAAGCTGACCTAGAGAAGGTTCAAAATAAAAATCAAACCCCCAAGCACTCAACCTGCTGGTCTCCCCGGAGTCCTGCCTCTGGCGCCGCCAGGCCCCGCCCCCTCCACCTGGGCACCGCCTGGACCACGACTCCCCCGCCGCCCGCCCCGCACGGCGCAGCCGGCGCGCTGACGTCACGAACCAGGTACTTTCCCTGCGGCTGGGGCGGCGTGGGGGCGTGGCGGGCCTGGAGCACGCATGCGCAGCAGCGGCTGCGCGCTGCCCGGATCGTGCGGGGCCCGAGCCTCTCCGCCGGCGCAGGCTCCCTCGCGCCAGCTCGCGGCCGCCGCCATGTCGGCCGCCATCGAACGGGAGTTTGATGAGTTGGACGCTCAGAATCGCTGGCAGCAGCTGTACCTGGTGAGTGGCGGGCTCGCGCAGCCGCCGCCGCCCCCTCCGAGGACCTGGCTTGCGCACGCCGGTGCCCTCCGGCACTCGCCGCCTCCGCCGCCTCCCGCTGGGGCGGAAGTGGCGGCGCGCGGGCCGCCTCAGGGCGCGCGTGCGCCGCCCGGGCCTCGGCGCTCGGGCGCTCGGGGTTGGGGCGGCCGCGTGCGCGCAGGCGCAGTGGGCTCCGGGGGGCGGTGCCGGGGGGCGGGCGTGGGCGTGGACGCGACGGTACAGGGGGCGGCTGGGGGGTCGGGGGGTCGGGGGGGCCGGGGAGGGTCGCCGAGCCGCGGTGGGGCGGCCGGACAGTCGCGGCCCGAGCGTCCCCAGTACGCCGTCGCCCCCTCAGAGCTTTCTGGAAGGAGCTCGGTGAGTCAGGGTAGGCGCCGAGGGGTCGTCCACGCCCCGGGACCCGGCCTGAGGGGCTCGGGTCTCCGGGCGTCGTGAGGCAGCTCCCCGAACGCGGCGCCCGGCGTGATTTCTGGTCGCCTCGTGGAGACGCGCCCTGGGACGGTCTCCTGGGTCAACCATGGAGCCTTTCGATCGAGCAGAACTTAATTTTATCTCTTTTAAAGTGACCTAGTTGTCTGCTTCCTACTGCTAATTATTGCATGTTATTTCCAGGATTGCAGTGAGTGGTTGTGAGCTAAATGCTGCTCCCGCTGTCAGCTCGCTCTGTGTACAGTAAAACGACAAAAAAAGGGCTTTCCTGTAAATCTAGATGCTCCCGGGCTTTTCTCCTTCCCGTTTAATTAGATGACAGTTCCTCTTGTCATTATGTTCGTAATGTAACGTTTTCTTCTTGAGCACATTAGCAGGACGTGTAATAAATACCCTGATTCACGTGGGTCAGAGTGTGTTAGAATAGGGTACTAACTTCAGAGAATGCTGGTAAGGACTTTCCCAATTATAGAAAGTTTTAAATGCAAATTCTCGTAGGAAGCTCTATGTGAGAGCCTGCCAGCTGTGTCTTCTCCAGTTGCATTTGTTTTAGGAGAGGCTGCTGTCCCCAGGTTGCGAGTGGTTTATCAAAATACAGGTTTGAGAGGAAACGATGCATGCTACAGCTTAATTCAGCTTGACATTTTGATTAAGTAGTTTGGCTTTTTTGGTTATGATTAATATCCATGAATATTCAGTGAAAAGTGTAATCCATCTCACCAGAAAAATGCATTTATATCCACTGAAAATTGCATTCAGTTTCATAGAGTTCAGGAAATCTTTCCATGGGCTTCTGCCTAGGAATCCTTTACTGGATTGGTCAAAGCTCTTATTATTTTTTTTCCTAGTGGAAGAACAAGAGCATTTGTTCGGTCAGTGCAAATCATGCAATATACACTGGTGTTTTGTTTAAAGTTGGTCACAAACCAGGAAAAATGGAAAGCAAGTCCAGAAAGAGTTTTGACTCTGAGTGTTTTCTTTTGACTCTAAACATCCTCTCAGCCATTCTACAGATTGTGTTGTGCACCCTGCCCTGAGCCTTGGGGATTCATCAGAGAGCCGCTGACCAGGTTCCTGCTCCTGAGGCACTTACTTTCTGGGACTTGGTCTCTTGAAGGCCTTATCACAATTCCATATTTTCATTTACTCACTTGTAACACCTTAAAATGTGCCAATGTTAGACGGAGTCCCTGCTCTCCAGGATCCAGCCAACTGGGGAGTGGTAACTAGGGAAGCAGATGAGAACATGAGAGTAAGAACGCAGAAGCTCGTGTTAAGCACGGTGTGCTGTGCATCCCCCACAGGATGCATCTGGGAGTCCTGGCACAGCTTCCTGGAGGAGGTAGGGCCTTGCCTGAGTCTTGAAGAACAAGTCGGCCAGGGGAGGAGAATGAGGGAGGGAGAGAATTAGTGTTCAGAGGAAGAAGAAATGTGTGCGGAGACACAGAGCATAGAAGACCAAGAGAATTGCCAACGGCTGAGCCTGGTGCAGAGTGCGGTGTGACGTTGAGGTGCCAGGGGGACAAGGCCAGACAGTAAGACGGAGCCCGTGGGCCCTTGTAGATCAGTCTGAGGACTGTGAGCTAGTAGATAGCACCCACTGTGGAATTTGATGCTTGGAAGTACCACAATCATATTCTCTTTACTCTTTAGCAAGACCATTCTAGCTGTGGGTTGGGTGTGGCTAACTGTGGGCAGCTGGTACAGGGAGGGGGGCTCTTTGGGAGTCAACCTAAGGAGAGATGTTGAGCTCTTGAACTCAGGCAGTGGCAGGAAGAATGAAGGGGAGATACAGATTTGAAATGCTAAGGGAATAGATTTGTTTGGTTTTGAAACTGTTCAATTTGCTTCCTGTAAGACATCGAAATGGGAATAGTTTAATATGTAAATTTGGAGTTCAGGAGAGGTCTGAGTTGTAAATGATTTTGGACATCATGAGCATGCAGATGGTATTTGAGGTCCTAGATGCAGGTGAGATCACTTAGGGAAAACAGAGAGGGTTTGGAAATGCCGAAAGCCAAGGACAAAGTCTTGACAGATAACAATGTTTAAGGGCATAGGTAGAGAAAGAGGAGCTTGCAAAAAGAAAGGCTAGAGAGGAATAGCCATAGAAGTGGGGGGAAGATTGGTGGTGGGTGTGGAGGGAGCTGATGCTCAGCAGGCACGTGCTGCAGGGGCACCAAGGTCAAAACCGAAAGTGCCCGTTAAATTAATGGCTAGAAGATCAACAGATTCCTTGCAAAGAGCAAGTTGAGAGGAATACGGAAGTCAGATGTGGGATGGAGTGGGGAATGGTGGCTGAAATGAAGCATGAGTATGTGACTTCCCTACTTTAAACCTTCAGTGGTTTCCCATTGCTCACCATGTAGACTTCAAACCCCTGCCACTGCTCACAAGACCACAGGTCCTGCCTCCCCATATGACTTTCTTCCCTCTTTGTCATTGGGTTCTTCTGTTCCTTGAAATGTGCTGTCTGTCCTTCCCTTAAGGCCTTTGTAGATATAGTTCTCTTTGCCTGAGCACAACTTTTCTTTCCCTTTTTCTTTCCTCCTTTGCTTAACTACCTCCTCATTCCTGGAGTCTCACTTCCTCAGGGTGAGGCGGTGGGAGGAGCTTCCCGGCCCTCCCTTGCAGGGTTGAATCCCCTGGTATGTACCCATAGTGTCCCATGGCCTCCCCTTTCAAGGCAGGGCATTGGATGTGATACAGCAGCACAGGACTTTGAGACCACAGTTTCTGTTAAGCAAACCACTATCCTTTGAGTAGGAAAAAGTGTTACAGTGGGCTTTCTTCTTTGTAGGTCACAGCAGTGGGTATATTGATGATAACATTTGAGAAGAGGTATGCTTTTTTTGGCGATACAAATTTGACTAGGAAAAGAAAGGTTTTGCTCCTGAGCAAAAAAGCTAAATATAACTAAGAGCTAGACTTGCTTAGTGGTGTGAGGACTTTTGCTTTATACCTTATTATTCAAAGTCTTGTAGGAAAAGGGAATGTATTATTTTGAGACTGATACTCTGGCCCCTTACCCTTTTTTTAAAAAAAATTTCTTATTTATTTGTTTTTATTTTTGGCCGCATTGGGTCTTTGTTGCTGTGCGCGGGCTTTCTGTAGTTGGCGGTGAGTGGGGGCTACTCTTCATTGCAGTGTGCAGGCTTCTCATTGTCGTGGTTTCTCTTGTTGCGGAGCATGGGCTCTAGGCACGTGGGCTTCAGTAGTTGTGGCACATGGGCTCAGTAGTTGTGGCTTGAGGGCTCTAGAGCACAGGCTCAGCAGTTGTGGCACATGGGCTTAGTTGCTCTGTGGCATGTGGGATCTTCCCAGACCAGGGCTCCAACCCCTGTCCCTTGCATTGCTAGGCAGATTCTTAACCACTGTGTCACCAGGGAAGCCCTGGCCCCTTACTCTTTTTACCCCCTTTGAACAGTTGCTCTTATAACTTTTGAAATGGGAGGTTTCTGGGAATGAATGACTGGATTGGAGCTGACTCTTCATCTTTTCTTGGCCTCATTAGCCTTCCTGCAGGCTGTGCCAATGCCTTGTGCAGATTCAGGCACCTAGTGGGCACTTGGTATGTGTTTGCTGAACATGACTTCCTACCACAAATGGGTGACTTGATGTGTCCACATGATTGGGGAGGGGGGAAGCCTAAAGAGATTGGAGATTGAAGAAAGAGAAGGGAAGATTATTGGAGCCAGAAACCTCAGGAAGCAGGAGCTGATGGGATCAGGAGCACACGGCAGAAGACTTGCCTTGAACGGGCATGGTTGGCAGAAGTGAGATTGCTGGAAAAGTCTAATTTGTCTGAGCGACAGACTAATAACATTAATGTAGTCTGAGGTTAATTCTGGCTTTTTGAGAAATGTTCATGATTGCTTTTTGCTTTTCCTTTGTCGCTGATGATTGCTGTCTGAATCAGGCTGGGGCATTAGAAGGGCAGAGGAAAGGAATGGAGTACTGTGAGCCGTTCGGGGAAGAGAGTAAAACTGTAGGGAAATGGCAAAAGCTAAGTCATGGAATAATGTTTCTAGTAAGTGGTAGCTCAGAAGGAATTTGGTTGATTAATCAGACTTTGTGGAACTCTTAACTGACTGGTCATTTTTCTTTATTAGAAATTCGTAGTTCAAATATTGTCAGAGTAAGAGCAGTTTTTACCATTTGTGATTCAACTAATTTTTAGAAGTTAAATATCAAATGAACTCTATTCTAGTACTTACAGTGAGCAGTCAGTGTGGAGGATAAATCAAAGCTATCTTATTGTAAAACACTTCCCTTGCAGTGTCTGTTGCACATTCTCCTGCCAGCCTTTAATTTAAGTTCTCAGTGCTTGCCATATTAAACTCCTTGAATTTCCTTGAGAATCACCTGCTTTCTCACACCTTGGAGTCTTTGCACATGTTGGACATAATCTGTGTCTACGTTATTTTCTGGGAAGTGTCTCCAAGACTAGACTTTAGTTATATGCTCCTTCTCTGATTCCTGAACCCTCTATATTCTTTTATTAGAGTATAAGTCACATTGTTTTATTTTTAAAATAAATTTATTTATTTATTTATTTTTGGCTATGTTGGGTCTTTGTTGCTGCATGTGGGTTTTCTCTAGTTGTGGTGAGCAGGGGCTACTCTTCATTGAGGTGTGTGGGCTTCTCATTGCGGTGGCTTCTCTTGTTGTGGAGCACAGTCTCTAGGCACGGGCTTGAGTAACTGTGGCAGGCGGGCTTAGTTGCTCCGAGGCATGTGGGATCTTTCCGGACAGGGCTCAAACCCATGTTCCCTGTATTGGCAGGCAGATTCTTAACCACTGCGCCACCAGGGAAGTCCAGTCACATTGCTTCATAACTGTCTACTTGTCTGTCTGGCTCCTTGAGGGCTGCCTCATTTTCCTTTGTTTCCCCAACATCTGCCTGTAGACCTGCAGTGTGTTAGATGCTCAGTTAGTATTCTCTAAACAAGAGTACTGCTCCCTTTGTAAGATGTCAGCACCTTGGTTTATTCCAACCCCTCACTCACAGCTGAGGAGACACCGTCCAGCACGAGGTTGTGACTTCTGTAAGGTTACCATATCCATTAGTGATACAGCAGGGACCTAAATCCTGTCCTTGTGATTCTCACTGCAGCACTGTCCTGCTTGACCAGCATGACAGCCTATTTGCTTTCTTCTTATGATCTACTTGAGATTAATGGTACTGAGAGAATCATTTACACTTTTGACGGCAAGAAGAGAGTAGAATGTGTTATAATAGGTTGGGTCATTTTGGGACTGGAGGCCTTTAAAACAGCATCTGGGATCCATGGATCAGACTGGAAAGGGATTTTCAAGTCCCCTGAAACTGTGCTAACTTGTATGAATGCCCTAGGGGATGTAGTTTCTGGGGGATTCCATAGCTTTGGTCAGATTCTTTCTTTTTTAAAAAAATTATTTTATTTATTTATTTTTGGCTGCATTGGGTCTTCATTGCTGCACACAGGCTTTCTCTAGTTGTGGCGAGCGGGGGCTGCTCTTCATTGCGGTGCGTGGGCTTCTCATTGCCGTGGCTTCTCTTGATGCAGAGCACGGGCTCTAGGTGTGTGGGCTTCAGTAGTTGTGGCATGCTGGCTTAGTAGTTGGGGCGCACGGGCTTAAGTTGCTCCGCAGCATGTGGGATCTTCCTGGACCAGGGCTCGAACCCGTGTCCCCTGCATTGGCAGGCGGATTCTTAACCACTGCGCCACCAGGGGAGTACAGCTTTGGTCAGATTCTTAAATGGAGCTCTGTGATTCCTCAGAAGGTAAGAACCACTGCTTTAAGGAAAAGCAGCTGGGGGAATGATTCTCCAGTGAAGAATATAGAACTCGAAATAATACTGTTTTGCCTTTGACAGGTTCTGTAGGTTACTGATACCTATAATCATGGAAATCCAGATAGCTGTGTTGTCCCCTACTCTTTCTAGCTTGCCTCTTGTTCAGTTTTTTTATTTTAACCAGAATCTCCAATAGCCCTTTTTGGCTTCTCCCAGATCATTAGTATCCACAAGAATTCCCTGTTCCCAGTTGGAGAACTATCACAGCTCTTGCAGTCTCCTGCGGTTCAGACACCCTGTCTGGTTGCTTTGTTTTCTTACTCTGTTCACTCTTCCAAAGAGTAAACCAGAGATATGGACAGATAAGATCTAGGAGAGCAGAATTAAAATTAACATAAGTGTGCTCTTCACTTTCTCAGATAAGCATTCATATGATTTGTTTCCTCTGAAAATTCTTATCTAGATTCTCCGTGCTCTGTTCCCTGTTGGTGGTGCCATTAAAATGATTTCTTATTGGTGAACTGTTAGGGGCAGAGAATATTTAAACCAACTAGTAATTTAGAACTTTGGATAATACCCTTTGTTACTTTGGATAATAGTGACTAACCGTATACTAAGTCAACTTAGCATATAAACTTAAAACATAGCAGCTGATAACTAAGGAACAGATACAGTTCAGCAGGCTAAGTGTTAAAGCATATAAGTTCTGACTCTGCTGTTCTGAGTGGAATAGTAAACTTTTCTGTTACATTCTTAGTTGGAATGCTGTTGTACCTTGCTGGGCTGTTGTCTGAAGTGAGTGTAGTGTTATTTTAAATATATTTAATGTAGTGCTAATTTAATGTTCTATTTATGGTACAGTAGTAGTAATGTTTCAGGAAGCTGTTTTGACTTAACAGTGAAATCCTTGCTTTTAAAGATTGTGGACACCTTTAGACACCTTTAAGATGAAACCTGTGAACAAGAGACATGCCCACATACATACAATTCCCCCACATTTGGCATGTGATTTCAAGGGTATCATAGATCCCTAAGGACTGTTGAGGTTGATGACCTCCAGGAAGCTTGTATCTGTGGATTTCTGGTATCTTTTTCAGTTTGGGAGGTTTGTTTGTTTTTATGTGCTCCTATTCCTTTCACAACCCAGGACTCTGATTTAATGTGCTCTTTGTTATATCACCTAGTTCATTTGGGTCATGTCACTGATCACTGATAACTTTGTGTTAAACTGCCTTCCTCCCTCTAAAGAAAATCTCATACTAAATTATTTTGTTTCTTCTTTCACTGTATTCAAACAACCTTATACTCTGAAAGCTATCATTTCCTCTGACAGGTTACTTAGTAGTGCTTCCAGGAATTCTTGAGGCAGTCTGGGGTAAGGTTCCCAGGGGTGGCCCACTCCTCCTAGTCAAGGCTGGGACCTTAGACCATCCAGGTGGTACTCCACGACAGCGGGAACTGATTTATGCCTCAACCAGTGAAAACATAGTTTCACATTTCAAATCTTAAGTTTTTATTTTTTTAAATCTCTATTACTGTAACATTGTCAGGGTGAGATAGTTATAACACTTTAGTATGATATAATATTAAATAATACTTTAGTGTTTGGTACATAGCTTTGTTCTATATAGTACACAGAAAACGTTATATCCTTGTTGTACTTTAGAATATTCTACCTCGAGCTGTTGTGATGGAACAGCAAATAAGAATTTAGGAAATTGGAAAAGAGATATTAATTTTATAAGAAAAAAGTAGGACTTTAAGGTAATCCCAAATTGATAGTTTCTACTTATGGGAGAAATACTGAAATTTCTTTCTTTATACTTAAGGTCCCTAAGTGAATCCTCAATTATATGATGGTTAAGTGTTCACTTTGTTTTATTAGTCAAATCTTTGTGTATATACTCTGTATAAAGATCCTGTGGATGGACACAGTGAAGTAGGAAGCTAAATATGTTGCATGTGTCAGGGTGTTCAGTTGGTCATGGTCCTTCGTATTATACCCATCGCTGGTTGGGGAGATAAGATTCCTGGTGGAATAAGTTCTGCTATGTATCACACTTCTTTCTGAGAGGCCCTCCTCTGTGAGGAGAAGACTTTGATAAGAATAAAATAGGGATTCCCTGGTGGTGCAGTGGTTGGGAATCCGCCTGCCAATGCAGGGGACATGGGTTCGAGCCCTGGTCCGGGAAGATCCCGCGGAGCGACTAAGCCTGTGTGCCACAACTACTGAGCCTGCACTCTAGAGCCTGTGAGCCACAACCACTGAGCCCGCGTGCCACAACTACTGAAGCCCGCGCATTCTAGGGCCCGTGCTCCGCAACAAAGAGAGGCCACCGCAATGAGAAGCCCACGCACCGCAACGAAGAGTAGCCCCGCTCGCTGCAACTAGAAAAAGCCTGCACACAGCAAGGAAGACCCAATGCAGAAATAAATAAATAAATAAATAAACAAACAAACAAACACAAGCTCTAAAATTCAGTCCTGGATTCCTATCTGGATCTACTGCTTAACTGCAGTATAAATTTGGAAAAGTTGAATCTCTGTTTTCTCATTTGTAGCCACCTACAAATAAGTTACATAGCATTTGCGTGATACAAAGTAAGAGTTTAGTCAAGATATGCTATTTTATTCTTTTTTTTAAAAAATAAATTTATTTATTTATTTTTGGCTGCGTTGGGTCTTTGTTGCTGCGTGCGGGCCCCCTCTAGTTGTGGCGAGCGAGGGCCACTCTTCGTTCCGGTGGCTCAGTAGTTGTGGCTCACGGGCTCTAGAGCGCAGGCTTAATAGTTGTGGTGCGCGGGCTTAGTTGCTCCGCGGCATGTAGGATCTTCCCGGACCAGGGCTCGAACCCGTGTTCCCAGCATTGGCAGGCGGATTCTTAACCACTGCACCACCAGAGAACTCCCAGAGCTTGTGGTTTAATACACAAATAAGTAATTTGGTTAGGATTACATGAACATGGCAAAAATGAGAACAGTACAGAAGGGTGTGTAGTGGAAAAGTAAGTCACTGCCCCCATGCTCCCTCATTCCTTCCCTGTAGGTGATCACTCTCCTCTCTCCCTTCTCACTCCCTCTCTCTTTATACAAACCCTGTGAAACAAACAGCATACTGTATTGCACCTTGCTTTTTTCACTTATATTTTGAAAATCCTTCCTTTTAGATCTCATGTGTTCATTTTAACAGTTGAATGGTATTCATTATTTAAGCACTCATCTATAATGGACATGTGGGTTGTTTCTAGTCTTTAGCTATGGTAAGCAATGCTGCAGTGAATAACCTTCCAAAGAAGTTGTACATGTCCATCAATAAATAGTATAAGAAAGTGCCTGTTTCCCTACACCTTTACCTAGTTTTTTAATCTTTGTCTGATAGGTGGAAAATGGTCTTACTCTTGTTATATTTTGCAGTTCTCTTATTGTGAATGAAGTTTAACAGTTTTTATTTTTAAAAGTCATTTGTATTTCCTTTCTCTTTCTGATATGTAAGAGCTCGTTACATATTAAGGAAGTTAAGTGTTTGTCATATATTTAAATACTTTTTCAATTTATGGATTATCTTTTGACCTCGTTTATGATGGTTTTTCATGTAGAAATTTTAAATATTTATGAAGTCAGATTTATCAACTTTTTCTAACTTTTTGTGCCATGGCTCAGAGAGAGCTTCTCTATGATTACAAAAAATTTTCTCCGGTATTTTTCAACAGTTTTATGGTATTTTCTGATGATGTCCATTCTAACTGGTGTGAGGTGATGCCTCATTGTAGTTTTGATTTGCATTTCTCTAATAATTAGAGATGTTGAGCAGCTTTTCATGTGCCTCTTGGCCATCTATATGTCTTTGGTGAGATGTCTGTTTAGGTCTTCTGTCCAATTTTTGATTGGGTGGTTTGTTTTTTTCATATTGAACTGCATGAGCTGTTTATATATTTTGGAGATTAATCCTTTGTCCATTGATTCATTTGCACATATTTTCTCCCATTCTGAGGGTTGTCTTTTTGTCTTGTTGATAGTTTCCTTTGCTGTGCAAAAGCTTTTAAATTTTTTAAGGTTTCATTTGTTTATTTTTGTTTTTATTTTCATTACTCTAGGAGGTGGGTCAAAAAACATCTTGCTGTGATTTATGTCAAAGAGTGTTCTTCCTATGTTTTCCTCTGAGAGTTTTATAGTGTCCAGTCTTACACTTAGGTCTTTAATCCCTTTTGCGTTTGTTTTTCTGTATAGAGTTAGGTAGTGTTCTAATTTCATTCTTTTACATGTAGCTGTCCAGTTTTCCCAACACCACTTATTGAAGACACTATCTTTTCTCCATTGTATATCCTTGCATCCTTTGTCATAGATTGGTTGACCATAGGTGCGTGGGTTTCTCTCTGGGCTTTCTATCCTGTTCCATTGTTCTATATTTCTGTTTTTGTCCCAGTACCATATTGTCTTGATTACTGTAGCTTTGTAGTATTGTCTGAAGTCAGGGAGTCTGATTCCTCCAGCTCCTTTTTTTCCCCTGAAGACTGCTTTGGCTATTCGGGATCTTTTGTGTCCCCATACAAATTTTAAGACTTTTTGTTCTCGTTCTGTAGAAGATGACATTGGTAATTTGATAGGGATTGTGTTGAATCTGTAGACTGCTCTGGATAGTATAGTCATTTTCAAGTCAATCCAAGAATATGGTATATCTCTCCCATCTGTTTGTGTCATCTTTGATTTCTTTCATCAGTGTCTTATAGCTTTCTGAGTACAGGTCTTTTACCTCCTTAGGTAGGTTTATTCCTAGGTATTTTATTCTTTTTGTTGCAATGGTGAATGGGATTGTTTCCTTAATTTCTCTTTCTGGTCTTTCGTTTTTAGTGTATAGGAATGCAAGAGATTTCTGTGAATTAATTTTGTATCTTGCAACTTTACCAAATTCATTGATTAGGTCTAGTAGTTTTCTATTGGCATCTTTAGGGTTATCTATGTATAGTATGTCATCTGCAAACAGTGACTGTTACTTTTTTTCCAATTTGTATCCCTTTTATTTCTTTTTCTGCTCTGATTGCAGTGGCTAGGACTTCCAAAACTATGTTGAATAATAATGGCGAGAGTGGACATCCTCGTCTTGTTCCTGATCTTAGAGGAAATGCTTTCAGTTTTTCACCATTGAGAATGATGTTTGCTTTGGGTTTGTCGTATATGGCCTTTATTATGTTGAGGTTGGTTCCCTCTATGCCCATTTTCTGGAGAGTTTTTATCACAAACGGGTGTTGAATTTTGTCAAAAGCTTTTTCTGCATCTTTTGAGATGATCATATGGTTCTTATTCTTCAATTTGTTAATATGGTGTATCACATTGATTGATTTGCATATTGAAGAATCCTTGCATCCCTGGGATGAATCCCACTTGATCATGGTATATGATCCTTTTAATGTGTTGTTGGATTTTGATGGCTAGTATTTTGTTGAGGAGTTTTGCATCTATGTTCATCAGTGATATTGGTCTGTAATTTTCTTTTTTTTGTAGTATCTTTGTCTGGTTTTGGTATCAGGGTGATGGTGGCCTCATAGAATGAGTTTGGGAGTGTTCCTTCCTCTGCAATTTTTTGGAAGAATTGAGAAGAACGGGTGTTAGCTTTTCTCTAAATGTTTGATAGAATTCACCTGTGAAGCCACCTGGTACTGGACTTTTGTTTGTTGGAAGATTTTTAATCGCAGTTTCAATTTCATTATTTGTGATTGGTCAGTTCATATTTTCTATTTCTTCCTGGTTCAGTCTTTGAAGGTTATACCTTTCTAAGAATTTGTCCATTTCTTCCAGGTTGTCCATTTTGTTGGTGTAGAGTTGCTTGTAGCAGTCTCTTATGCTTTGTATTTCTGCAGTGTCCGTTGTAACTTCTTTTTCATTTCTAATTTTATTGATTTGAGTCTTCTCCCTCTTTTTCTTGATGAGTCTGGCTAAAGGTTTATCAATTTTGTTTATCTTCTCGAAGAACCAGCTTTTAGTTTTATTGATCTTTGCTATTGTTTTCTTTGCTTCTATTTCATTTATTTCTACTCTGATCTTTATGATTTCTTTCCTTTACTAACTTTGGGTTTTGCTTGTTCTTCTTTCTCTAGTTTCTTTAGGTGTAAGTTTACATTGTTTATTTGAGATTTTTCTTGTTTCTTGAGGTAGGCTTGTATTGCTATAAACTTCCTTCTTAGAACTGCTTTTGCTGTATCCCATAGGTTTTGGATTGTTGTGTTTTCGTTGTCATTTGTCTCTAGGTATTCTTTGATTTCCTCTTTGACTTCAGTGATCTCTTGGTTACTTAGTAATGTATTGTTTAGCTTCCATGTGTTTGTGCTTTTTACATTTTTTTACCTGTAATTGATTTGTAATCTCATAGCGCTGTGTTCGGAAAAGATGCTCTATATGATTTCAATTTTCTTAAATTTACTGAGGCTTGATTTGTGACCCAAGTTGTGATCTATCCTGGAGAATAGATCCAGGAGAATAGCTTCCGTGTGCACTTGAGAAGAAAGTGTAATCTGCTGTTTTCGAATGGAACGTCCTATAAATATCAATTAAATCTCTCTGGTCTATGGTGTCATTTAAAGGTTTTGTTTCCTTATTAATTTTCATTTTGGATGATCTGTTCATTGGTGTAAGTGAGGTGTTGAAGTCCGCCTCTGTTATTATGTTACTGTCAATTTCTTCTTTTATAGCTGTTAGCATTTGCTTTATGTATTGGGGTGCTTCTGTGTTGGGTGCATATATATTTATAATTGTTATCTCTTCTTCTTGGATTGATCCCTTGATCATTACGTAGTGTCCTTTCTTGTTTCTTGTAACATTCTGTAAAGTCTGTTTTATCTGATATGAGTATTGGTACTCCAGCTTTCTTTTGATTTCCACTTGCATGGAATATCTTTTTCTATCCCCTCACTTTCAGTCTGTATGTGTCCCTAGGTCTGAAGTGGGTCTCTTGTAGACAGCATATATATGGGTCTTGTTTTTGTTTCCATTCAGCGAGCCTGTGTCTTTTGGTTGGAGCATTTTAATCCATTCACATTGAAGGTAATTATCAATATGTATGTTTCTATTACCATTTTCTTAATTGTTTTGGGTTTGTTTTTGTAGGTCCTTTTCTTATCTGTGTTTCCCACTTATAGAAGTTCCTTTAGCATTTGTTGTAGAGCTGGTTTGGTGGTGCTGAATTCTCTTAGCTTCTGCTTGTCTGTAAAGCTTTTGATTTCTCAATCGATTCTGAATGAGGTACTTGCCGGGTAGAGTAATCTTGGTTGTAGGTTCTTCCCTTTCATCACTTTCAGTATATCATGCAACTTCCTTCTGGCATGTAGAGTTTCTGCTGAGAAATCAGCTGTTAACCTTATGGGAGTTCCCTTGTATGTTATTTGTCATTTATCCCTTGTTGCTTTAAAATTTTTTTCTTTGTTTTTAATTGTTGTCAATTTGATTACTGTGTGTCTCAGTGTGTTTCTCACTAGGTTTATCCTGCCTGGGACTCTCTGTACTTCCTGGACTTGGGTGTCTATTTCCTTTCCCATGTTAAGGAAGTTTTTGACTATAATCTCTTCAACTATTTCCTTGGGTTCTTTCTGTCTCTCTCTCCTTCTGGGACACCCTATATTGCAAATGTTGGTGTGTTTAATGTTGTCCTAGTCTGTCTACATTTCTTTTCATTCTTTTTTCTTTGTTCCACAGCAGTGATATCCACCATTCTGTCTTTCAGGTCACTTACCTGTTCTTCTGCCTCAATTATTCTGCTATTGATTCCTTCTGGTGTATTTTTCATTTCAGTTATTGTATTGTTCATCTCTTTTTGTTTGTTATTTAAGTCTTCTAGGTGTTTGTTCTTTAATTCTTCTAGGTCTTTGTTAAACATTTCTTGCATTTTCTTGATCTTTGCCTGTATTGTTTTTCTGAGGTCCTGTATCATCTTCACTATGATTATTCTGAATTCTTTTTCTGGAAGGTTGCCCATCTCCACTTCATTTAGTTGTTTTTCTGGGGTTTTATCTTGTTCCTTCATCTGGTACATAGTTTTCTACCTTTTCCTTTTGTCTTTCTTTCTGTGAATGTGGTTTTCATTCCACAGGCTGCAGAATTGTAGTTCTTCCTGCTTCTGCTGTCTGCCCTCTCTGCAGTGTCATTTATTCCATTTACAGTGTTGTGCAACCATCACCACCATTTCCCAAACCCCTTCAGCACCCCAAATAGAAACTCTGTACCCATTAAGCAATAACTCCCTATTCCCTCCTCCCCCAGCCCCTGATAACCTGTGCTTTACTTTCTAGCTCTATGAATTTGCCTCTTCTAGGTACCTCATACAAGTGGAAACATACAATATTTGTTCCTTTGTGTCTGGAAAATTTCACCTAACATAATGTTTTTAACGTTGAAGCATGTTGTCGTCTGTAACAACCTTATTCCTTTTTTATGGCTGACTAATGTTTTTTTTTGTATGGGTATGCCATATTTTTTTTCTCTGGTAATGAACGTTTGGATTGTTTCCACCTTTGGGCTATTGTGAATAATACTGCTATGAACATTGCTGTGCAAGTGTTCATTGGAGTCCCTGGTTTTAATTCTTTTGGTTTGGACCTAGAAGTGGAATTGCTGGATAATATGGTAGTTCTGTGTTTAGCATTGGAGGAACTGCTAAACTGTTTTCCACAGTGGCTGCAACATTTTACATTACCGCCAGCAGTGTTTGAGGTTTCTGCTTTTCTCACATTCTAACACTTGTTATTTACCATTTTTTAAATTATGGTCGGGCTTCCCTGGTGGCGCAGTGGTTGAGAGTCCGGCTGCCGATGCAGGGAACACGGGTTCGTGCCCCGGTCCAGGAAGATCCCACATGCCGTGGAGCAGCTGGGCCCGTGAGCCACGGCTGCTGAGCTTGCGCATCTGGAGCCTGTGCTCCGCAACGGGAGAGGCCACAACAGTGAGAGGCCCACGTACTGAAAAAAAAAAAAAAAAAAAAAAAATTATGGTCCTGCGTAGTAGGTATGTCACTGTGGTTTAGATTTGCATTTCCCTAATGACTAAGAATGTTGAGCATCTTTTTCATGTGCTATTGACCATTTCTGAATCTTTGGAGAAATAACTATTCAAGTCCTTTGCCTTTTTTTGGTTTGTGTTTAATTAAGACTTTACTTTTCTAGAGTGGTTTCACATTCACAGCACAATTGAGAGGCAGATTTCTTATATACCCCCTGACCCCACACCAGAGTGACACATTTGTTTCAACCCATGAACCTACACTGACAGATAATAATCACTAAAATCCGTAGTTTACATTAAGTTTCACTCTTGGTGTTGTATATTCAGTGGGTTTGGACTGATGTATTATATGATATGTATCCATCACTATGGCATAATACAGAGTATTTTTACAAATCCTCTATGCTCCACCTTGTCATCCCTCCAACCCCTGACAACCACTGATCTTTTACTGTTTCAGTAGTTTTTTTTTTTTCCAGAATGTTATATAGTTGGAGTCATACAGTATGTAGCCTTTTCAGACTGGCTTCTTTAACTTAGTAATATGCATTTAAAGTTCTTCCATGTCTTTTCATGGCTTGATAGCTCATTTCTTTTTCACACTGATTAATATTCCATTGTCTGGATGTGTCACAATTTATGTATCCATTCAACCCTTGAAGGACACATTTGTTGCTTCCAAGTTTTGGCAATTATGAATAAAGCTGATATAAACATCCATGTGTAGATTTTTATGTGGACGTAAGTCTTCAGCTCCTTTGGGTAAACATCAAGGAGCATGATTGCTGGATTGTATGTGCAGTTTTGTAAGAAAGCACCAAACTGTCTTCCAGAATGGCTAGACCATTTTGTATTCCCACCAGCAGAGAATGAGAGTTACTGTTGCTCTACATCCTTGTTATCATTTGATGTTGTCAGTGTTTTAGATTTTGGCCATTCATAAAGTGTCTTTGCCTATCTTTTTTTAAAAAATATTTATTTTTTTGGCTGTACCGGGTCTTAGTTGCAGCATGCGGGGTTTTAGTTGTGGCATGCGGATTCTGACCAGGGATTGAATCCAGGCCCCCTGCACTGGGAGCATGGAATCTTAACCACTGGACCACCAGGGAAGTCCCAGGTGTCTTTGCCTATTTTTTAATTGTCCTTTTGTTGTTGAATTGTAGCAGTTCTTTAGATATCCTGGTTATTAATATCTTGTCAGATACACGGTATATAAATATTTTCTCCCAATCTGTGAGTTTTCTTTTCACTCTTTAGATAGTGTCATTTTATGCATGTAAGTCTTTAATTTGGATGAAGTCCAATTTATCTATTTTTCTTTTGTTGCCTGTGCTTTTGGTATCATAATTTAAGAAACCATTGCCAAATTCAAGATCATGAAGATTTTCAATCCCTATGTTTTCTTCTAAGAGTTTCTTATAGTTTTAGCTCTTACATTGATCATTTTTAGTTAATTTTTGTGTAAGGTGTATTGTAATAGTGCAACTTCATTATTTTGCATGTGGATGTCTCGTTTTCCCAACACCATTTGTTGAAAAGACTGTCCTTTCCACATTGGATGGTCTTGGCCCCCTTGTGGAAAATCAGTTGACCATAGATCTGAGGGTTTCTTTCTTTATTTTTTTAAAAAATATTTATTTATTTATTTGGTTGCACCTGGTCTTAGTTGTGGCAGGTGGGTTCCTTAGTTGTAGCTCGTAGGCTCTTTAATTGTGGCTCGCCGGTTCCTGTGTTGTGGCATGCGAACTCTTGGTTGCAGCACGCATGTGGGATCTGGTTTCCTGACCAGGGATCGAACCTGGGCCCCCTGTATTGGTAGCATGGAGTCTCAACCACTGCACCACCAGGGAGGTCCCTCTGAGGGTTTATTTCTGAACTCTGTTGTATTCCATCGATCTGTGTCTATCTTTATGCCATACCATATGCGTTTGATTACTCTAGCTCTGTAAGTTTTGTAATCAGGAAGTGTGATTCCTCCAACTTTGTTATTCTTTTTCAATATTGTTTGGCTTTTCAGGGTCCCTTGACTTTTCATATGAATTTTGGGATGAGTTTTTCCGTTACTGTAAAATTGTCATTGGAATTTTGATAGGGATTACATTGAATCAGTATAACACTTTGGGTAGCTCTGTCATCTTGATATTAAGTCTTCCAATCCACGAACATGAGATACCTTTCTATTTATTTAGGTTGTCTTTAATTTCTTTCAGCCACGTTTTATAGTTTTTAGAGTACAAGTCTTTCACCTTTTTGGTTAAGTTTATTTTTAAGTATTCTTGATTCTATTGTAAATGGGATTGCTTTCTTAATCTCATTTTTTTTTGAATTGCTCATTGCTAGTGTATAGAAACACAACTGATTTTTGTGTGTTGATTTTGTGTTTTGCAACTTTGCTGAATTCGTTTATTAGCTGTAACAGTCGTTTTGTGGATTCTTTAGGGTTTTCTACACATGAGATCACTTCATTTGTAAATAGAAATAGTTTAACAACTTTCTTTCCAACTTGGATGCCTACTGGGTTTTTTTGGCCTGATTGCTCAGGTAGAACTTCCAGTACTATGTTGAATAGAAGTGGTGAAAGTGGGAATCCTTGTCTTGTTCCTGATCAGTTAATTTTTTTTCCTAAATAACTGCTTGCTTTTATCATACTGTTTGTAGAATAATCCATCTTTCCTTCCCCCTGCCCCTCCATTTGCAACACCATCTTCATAATTTGCAGAATCCCTGTATGTGTGTTGGGTGAGTGAAGCATGAACAAATGCCTGCATAATCTGATTTCTCTCCACCTGTTCATCCTCATGTCTTGCATTTCCGTCTCTCATGTACCACAAGTCTTGTGTTGCTTATATACTTCTTGCAAGACATCAGTTAATCATTCTTTCATTCATTTGTTACATACATTCACATCTTTCTGGCTTTGCACAGCTCTTTTTCTGCTTGGACCCATCTTTCCCAGCTTGTTGACCTGACATCTGCTTGCTCATCCTTCAGGTCTGTTCATGCACTGTTATGCCCTCAGGCAAAAATAAATTCTCTTCCTGTGTTTACTTTAAATGTGAGCATGTTTTTCTTATGCCACTTATTAGACTGGCTCCTTGATAGTTCCAAGGAAAATTCTGAGGTCTGATTTTAAAGAGAAAATTGTCAGAGACAATTGTGCAAATAGTAGTAAAAATTGGCAGCAAGAAAAGTAATAGAAAATGAGGAAAAGATATAATTTTCTAGGTCTTTAATTCCATGCAGTAGAAGCTTTTTTGTTGTTCTTATTGATCACTGAAATGCCCAAAACACAGTAATAAGAAAAAATCCACATTATTATTTGACACTATAGAGAAGGGTCCCACCCACATATTTGAGACTCAGAGGATTTTGATAGTAAACAGTATGAGCATCCACAAAACCTTGGGTAAGGGCTGATCCTTTCTGTAAAGATGAACAAACAAATGCTAGACATACGAAAAACTCAGCACTTGAAGAAAATGAGACTGTATCATTTAGAGTATGCCAAATAGTATAAAAAAAGAGAGAAAAGTGGAATTCAGATTCCCAATATGACAAGTGCAGATTGTAAAAATAAAATAAGCTGAGAACAGGAAAGAGTTCTTGAAGTTATAGAATGTGACTGTTAAAAAATTCAGGACTCACTATCAGAATAGATAGTGCACAATACCAAGTTAGCTTGGGACAAAACCTTGCAGAATTTAGGAAAAAGGTACTTTAAATGAATAGTAAGAGAGCATTTAAAACACAGGAAGGGGGCTTCCCTGGTGGCGCAGTGGTTGAGAGTCCGCCTGCCGATGCAGGGGACATGGGTTCGTGCCCCGGTCCGGGAAGGTCCCACATGCTGCAGAGCGGCTAGGCCCGTGAGCTGTGGCCGCTGAGCCTGCGCATCCGGAGCCTGTGCTCCACAACGGGAGAGGCCACAACAGTGAGAGGCCCGCGTACCGCAAAAAAAAAAAACAAAAAACGCAGGAAGATCTCAAATCTGTGATCGGAGTTCCTGGAAGAGAGAGCAGAGGCAGATGAAGCAATAACTGAAGTAATAGTGGAAGAACATCTCTGAGCTGAGGAACACCTTGAGTCTCAAGGTCAGAGTCTCCACCAGGAATATATTTGAAAAGCATAAAAACCAGGATGCGTTCTGATGAGTTTTCTAAGTATTCAGGGTAAAGAAAAAGCAAGAGAAGTTATCTTTAGGGAAGAACAAGTCAGATTTGCATGAGTTCCTTTCCAGATCCTTAGGAAAAGGAGGTGTTGGGCAATCATAATATAGTCACCTCACACATGTATGTAAATTTCAAATACAGCTGAGGAGCTGAATGAATTATTCTCCCAAATAGCAGCTCAGTTCCATTTATTGGTTTGTTAATGCCTTTGTTTATGTCATATATTACCATTCCAGGAGACTGTATGAGTTTATGCGACCACTGGCATGAGCGCCTTTCATTTAAATGACTGTACAGTATTCATTTGGATGCACCATGATTTGTACAACCAGTCTTTTCCCTGACATTGAACATTTAGGTTATTTCTAGCCTTTCAGTGTCATAAATAACTCCATGAAAGACACTTGTGCATGAGTTAGCTACGTTTTGGATCATTGCCACTAAGAAAGAAATAACTAGTGAGTCAATTATTCCTAGCTTTTTTGAGCAAAAATCATATAAAAATCAATAGGATTAAAATTTTTATTTTGGTTAAATTATTTTTTAAAACAAAGATCTTCCCCATTTAAATTTAGCTTTAATTAAAGGTGGGAGTGGGCACTAGATTAGAACAGTGGTTCTCAGCTAGGTGTTGGTGGGGTGTATTGGTGGTAGATTTTGCTGTCCGGGGACATGTCAGAAGAGAATTTTGGTGGTCACATCTGGGAGAGGGGGTGCTACTGCCAATCTAACAAGTAGAGACCTGGCGCTGCTGTTAAACATCCTGCCAGGCACAAGAGGGCCCGCAACAATGTTAGTTATCTAGCCCAAATGTCAGCATTGCTGAGGTTGACAGGTTTTACTGCTAACAGAGACATCCTTTGTGTATTTAGGGCCAGTGTTTATGGGTTCTCTCTGCTATAGGAGGGGAACATTTCAGCATCAGAACATCAGTAGAGCCTTATTTTGCCGAATATGATAGACCTAGGGAATAGTTCAACGCTTGCCTTTCCCATCCCCATTTTGAGAAACACCTTGTATTTTATTGCTCACATAAAGTGCTTATAAAATTGTTTATTTTTGTGTCTTGGGTGGTCCTGAAAATGCCTCATCAGTGTCAGATCTAGTTATTGTTGAGATTTGGCTCTACTGTGTGTATTAGAGACCTGCATTTAGCTGCTTGGAAAGAAAATCAGGCAACAACAAACAGGGACTTCCATTTCTCATGTGATGAGAATTCTGGAGATAGGAGTCCAGAGCTGTTACTGTGGCTCCATCAAGTCATAGATGACCCAGTCTACTCTATTTCTGCTTGGCCTTCCTCAGGATGTGCTTTTACCTTGGGGTCACCAGACAGCTCCTGCCCTTTCCCACCCCTCGCCCCCCACATCAGAGCCTGTATTCAACTGAGCCAGCCCTTTTGATCAAAGCTCTCCTGCATCCCAACCTAGTGATTTCTGCTTATTCCCATTGATTGGCCAGAACTGTGTCCCATGACTGTTCTTAGTTGTACAAGAGGCTGGGAAATACAGGCTCTTAGTTGGGCTCTTTGTAAGTCAGAAAATACATTCAGAAACCTTTAGTAAGAAAGAATCGATGTTGGAATAGGCAACTAGTACGTAGCTCTGGAGCCACTTTCTAAAGTACTGGGGTTCTTCCTAAATGCACTGAAATTAAAGAAAGGTAAAGGAGAACAAATAATAATGATAACATTAGAAATTTGAGAAAATGAACTCTGTAAGAATTCTCTCTTTTAAAAAAAAGTAACTGAGAAAATGTATCTGTTTTATGGTGTTGTAAATTAAGATCTTTTCCCTACCCCAATACTTGGGGCCCTGCCCTATTCTTTTTCTGCAATATCAGTAATGATTAGTTATATTGTACATTTAAAAAAATGTTTTTTAGGCTAAAAATTGGAAACAGCAACCAACAGTTGGACTTAACTGTGGAAAATGGGTGTATAAGCATAACAGGAGTACTGAAGAAGGGCTTGTTTAATGCCCTTTTAAAAATTGTTTTATATTTTAGTTGTAGGAGTTTTTTAAAAAAGTATATTCTGGATATTAATCCCTTATCAGATATATGATTTGCAACTGTTTTCTCACAATCTGTGTGTTGCAACAACTTTTTGATGTGATTTTAAAACTACTTATTAGCATTAAGACTGATATTACACTAGTATTTATTACTATTTTAGCTAGTTTATTTTTAAGTAGTATATAAACTAAAGAATATGTGAATGTATGGTTTAAAATTTAAATGGCACAAAAGGTTTCCAATAAAAAGCAGTTAGAATGACAGAAGGTTACTTTGGAAAGCAGAGAGGAGCAGGGTAGAGAAAAGCTGTGTCTGATGTACTTTATACCTTTTCTAAGAGAAGAAATTTGAAACAAATATGGCAAAAGTGGTAACATGTTTAATCTCACTGGTGGGAACATGGGGTGTCCTATTATCTATATTTTTTTGTTTGAAATCTTTTATAATTAAAGCAAATTTTTAGTTATATAAATTTCTACCCTCCCCTAGATGTTCAGTCCCCCAGTCGTCTGCCCCACAAGTTACTAGTATTTTGACTCCTTCTAGAATTATTCATTGTGTTCTCAGGCATAGTTATGTTTGAGTGGATGGAGTTGGGAGCTACTCAACGTCTTTCATACCTTTTTCACAGTGTGTCCTTGAGACCAGCCCACACAAGTGTTTGCAGCACTTGTGTCCCTTTCCTGGTTCCCTCCTGTCCCCCTAGCTTCCCCTCACCTCTGCTTTACTCCTGCAGGGCACTGAGGTTGCTGCCAGTTTTCCACTGTTACATACAGTGAACATCCTGGTACACACAGGTATATGGCTGTATGCGATATAAATTCCTGGAGGCAAAATTGGTGGCTCAAACTTATAACCTTATCAAATTGTTCTCACAGAAACATTACAGCAGTATGCGCTCTGCAGCAAAGTGTTGGAGCACTTCTTCACTCTCCTCACCTGCCTGATGTTCTTAGAATTTCTTATTCTTGTCAATTATTTTCTCTGCATTTGATGCAGAAGATCTCTCAACATGCATGTTTTAGTATTGTTTTAAATTAATGTTTTTCTTTTATATCAATTATTAACTTGGAATATAAAATTACTTGAACTTTGTAGTGTTTCGACTCTGAAGTGTTTGAGATTATACAGATAAAAGCCAAGACCTGAATGTGTTTGACTTTACCTATAAAACTTATTATTTGACACTTAAAAACTTCTATAATTAATCAGTGGAAATGAAGCTTTATTTATTTTTTCATCCAGTCACAGTAATTTGTTATGATATGCTTTCATGGAAAAGTATTTGAAGCTAAAAGGTAATATTTCTGTCCAACTTATTGTATGAGGCTAGTAGAGCTTTGATACTAAAACTGAATAAATTGTATGGGACAAGAAAATTAGAGGTCAATTCAACTTAAAAATGTAGATACATACATCTTAAAATAATGGTGGTACACCCAAACAATAGAATATCATTCAGCACTAAAAAGAAATGAGCTATCAAGCCGTGAAAAGACATGGAGGAACCTTAAATGCATATCTAAATGAAAATCTATTATTGTAATTCAATACATTACCAGATTAAAGGAGAAAAGTTAAATATCCATGAATGCAGGGTAAACATTGAGTAAAATTCAACACCCATTCATGATGAAAGAAACATTTAGTAAACTAGAAGTTACTGAGGGGAACCTTCTTAACCTGAAAAGGGTATCCACCAGAAACCTAAAGCAAATATTACACTTAGTGGTTAAACCTTAGAAGCAGTTCTTTCAAAATCAGGGAAAAAATATTTCTATTTGACATTGAATAAGAGGTCCCAGCCAATGCAATTAGATAAGAAAAAGAAATAAGAGGTATGAATGAGAAATACGAAGCATAAGGGAGACAGAATTATCACTGTTTGCTGGTATCGAGAGATTCAGAACCAGCTACCAAATGTTAGAGAGCTTAGCAAGATTGCTGGGTGTGAGAGTAGCATTAAAAAGTCAGTAGCGGGCTTCCCTGGTGGCGCAGTGGTTGAGAGTCCGCCTGCCAATGCAGGGGACGCGGGTTCGTGACCCGGTCCGGGAAGATCCCACGTGCCGCGGAGCGGCTGGGACTGTGAGCCATGGCCGCTGAGCCTGCGCGTCAGGAGCCTGTGCTCCGCAACGGGAGAGGCCACAACAGTGAGAGGCCTGCGTAACGCAAAAAAATAAATAAATAAATAAATAAATAAATAAATAAATAAAAGCCAGTAGCAACAATTGTAACATGTGTATGTGTGTGTTTCTGTTCCTGTGTGTGTGGCAGATTGCATTTTCCAAAAGGACTGCACCAACATATGTTGAACCCCCATGCTCTTTGCACAAAGAGGCTGTGATTTCTTGCGCTGAGAGGTGGTCTCTGTTCCCTACTCTTGGGTATTGGAAGGCCCATTGGGTAAAAATATGAGCTAGAAAGTTACCTGTCCTAGGGCTGTTGGGTGGTGGCAGGCAGGACGGTAGGAAAATTACCTGAATAACTTATTTATGCTTAATTTATAAAATTACCTGGTGCCTAACTTTTTTTTTAATGGGTTTATTTATTTATTTTATTTTATTTTTGGCTGAGTTGGCTCTTTGTTGCTGTGCACGGGCTTCCTCTAGTTGCAGCGAGCAGGGGCTACTCTTCATTGCAGTGCGCGGGCTTCTCATTGCGGTGGCTTCTCTTGTTGCGGAGCACGGGCTCTAGGCACGCAGGCTTCAGTAGTTGTAGCACGTGGGCTCAGTAGTTGTGGCTCACGGGCTCTAGAGCGCAGGCTCAGTAGTTGTGGCACACAGGTTTCATTGCTCTGCGGCATGTGGGATCTTCCTGGACCCAGGGCTTGAACCTGTGTCCCCTGCATTGGCAGATGGATTCTTAACCACTGCACCACCAGGGAAGTCTTGGTGCCTAACTTTTAAAATACTGTTTTTCCAGACATGGTAGTGTGAGCAAAAGCCCAAATTAATTTTTGCTGTTAATGCATACTCTTTGGGGTATGGGTATGCTGTTAATGCATATGGGGTATGCATATGGGGTATGCATATGGGGTATGCTGTTAATGCATACTCTTTTTTTTGGTATGTTTATGTTTTTGTTTTTGTTTTTGTTTTTGCGTTATGCAGGCCTCTCACTGTTGTGGCCTCTCCCATTGCGGAGCACAGGCTCCGGACGCGCAGGCTCAGCGGCCCAGCCGCTCCACATGTGGGATCCTCCCGGACCGGGGCACGAACCCGTGTCCCCTGCATCGGCAGGCAGACTCTCAACCACTGCGCCACCAGGGAAGCCCCTGTTTCTGTTTTTATCTGAATTCTTAGAATAATGTTCCATTTGGGAGAAAAAGCTGGTCATGATGGATACAGCAAGTAGCTGAGTGCCTAGTGCAGGCATACTGGCACAGAAGTTCTTCTGTAGTGGAATACCAAGAACCATAAGGGTCCTAAAATGAGCATTTGTAGCTCTAGAAATAAAATTTGAGAATACCGGGGCTCAGAATAAAGTAACAGTTATATGGCATGAAGATAAAGAAATAGATTAAAATTTTAAGATAGAAGCTCTGAAATATAGGTAGATAATATTCAGAGAGTTTAGTTGGAAATTTGAGTATGATGTGGTAACCTTAGCTTCCTCCTTTGCATCAGTTGTCACATGAACTGTTAACGTTGCTGTAGGTGTTGAACATGGCAGGGCAGTGAACGTGTATGAGAGCAGAGCCTTCTGCTTGAAGGACCTTGGTTCAGTCCTGGGGTCTCACACTCACTAGCTGTGGGACCTTTGGTAGATCATTTAACTCCTGAAAGCCTGTCACCCCTGACATACAAAATGGGGAAGATAATCTTTCCCACTGGTGTTATGAGAATTGAATGAGGTCACGTCGATGATGTGCTTTGCATAGTACTTGACCTATACTAAGTGCTCAGTGAAAGTTATTCATTCATTCATTCATTCATTCATTCATTTATTTATTTATTTATTTTTGTGGTACCGAGCCTCTCACTGCTGTGGCCTCTCCGCTGCGGAGCACAGGCTCCGGATGCGCAGGCTCGGTGGCCATGGCTCACAGCCCCAGCAACTCCGCGGCATGCGGGATCCTCCCGGACCAGGGCACGAACCTGTGTCCCCTGCATCAGCAGGTGGACTCTCAACCACTGCGCCACCAGGGAAGCCCGAAAGTTATTTTATACTGGCTGGGAAAGTATCTGTTTTGCTATATAAAATTTAAGAGAAATATTAAAATATATTTTTGTTATTTTAAGGAAATTCGCAGTGAGTCCCATGACTATCCTCATAGAGTGGCCAAGTTTCCAGAAAACAGAAATCGAAACAGATACAGAGATGTAAGCCCATGTAAGTACTTGGGGGGGGTGTGGGTGTGTGTGTCGTAGGAGGCGGGACATGGTGGAAAAGGTTGGGGTCGGGGTTGGTAAGTATGGTGATTTTTTTTTCATACTAATGTAATATATGTTCTTTAAAGAAAATTTTCAAGGCATAAAATAGTAGAAGGAAGGAAAATTGCCCATAATTATTTCCTCCTCCAACACATTAATTGATGTATTTCTTACCAGCCTTTTTTCTTACACATGATTTTTCTCTTTTCAAAATAATTGTAATCATATATGTGTAGTCATATATATCTACTTCTTTTCATATTATTCCATAGCTTTTATAAGTATTACTTAAAATATTTATTGGTGTAATTCTTTTCCCCTGAATTACAAAAGTAGTGTGTATTCACTACTACTTGAAAAGTTTTAAAAGTTTTAAAACATAGAAATGTGTAAAGAAAAAACTCTCATCATTTAAAAACAAGCAAATACTATTGGGTTTATATTCTTTTGGTATTTGTCTGTGTAAATGTGTATGTACATTCTTTTAAATTCAGCTGGAATCCTGCACGCACTGACCTGCAGCTTTTCTCCCGTGTGGTTGCATGTTGTAGACGTTTCCTGTCCTGAACAGTCTTTTAGTGGCTTCCACAGTGGCTTTGGGCAGGTCAATCTTTATGTAACAGTTCCCTGTGGTTGGACTTAGATTCTGCTGTGCGTGTGCATGTATGTGCACGCGCGTGCGCGCACACACACACACACACACACACACACACACACACACAGGGTTTTGTGAACAGTTATAACACCAGGGCTTTAAAAATGTGTTCATCAAGTGATTTTATTTTTGTTCTGATCGATCCCACCTTCAGATATTGAATTAGGCTGCCTTACTGCTCAGAGGATTCGCATGTTTGGTTTCAGTGGGTGAGCGTAGGCATCCTCTTTAGGGCTGCTGGTGTGCTGCATTTGTGTTCGATGCCAGGTGCTTCCTCATGGGCCTCACGCTCCACTATCACCTCTCTTCTTCATAGCTTCAACCTCTTTCTAATAACTCTCTTCCCTTATTATTCAGATGTGCTCCAATCTCTTCCGACCTCAACCCCCATATCGCACTCCAGCTATCGCTTTGTCACCTACACAGACACAGGCATGTGCACGCGCGCACACACACACACACACACACACGCACACACAGAATCTTAGAAGCGTGCACCACCCTGTCTCTCTCCACTCTCATCACCCACGCGTTCTTCAGCCGTGGTTCTACCCCAGCCTCCCCACTGAAACTTTTATTCTAAAGTACTGTGCGCTTTCTAGTTTTCTAATGCAATGAGGGACTTTCCATCGGTGTTTTTTCTGAGCCCTCTGTGACTTCCGACATTGTCAACCGTGCCTTCCTTCCCTAAGTCCATATTCTTCTTGATTTTGCTGTTACTTCTCTGGCTGATCACGCCTTTTCAGAACTTCTCTTCCTCAGTTGCCTTTGTCTTCAGGGCTCTGTCTCTGCCTGTGTCTCCCCCTCTTCTACTTGTGTGAATGGCCTCATTTTCTGTGAGTTCAGTTGCCATCTCTCTGCTTCTGACCCCAGATCTCATCTGCAGCCTACGTCTCTATTCTCGGCTACAGACCCACTTACGCACTTCTCTGTCTTGATGTGCTGTAGCCACCTCAGGCTCAGAATTCCTTCCCCACAGTCCCTCAGTCCCAGCCCTAATCTGTTCTTTCTGCTTTATCCCCATGTTCATAAGGGCTACCACTAGCCGCACACTTGGCTGCAGCTAGAAACTCAGACCTCTCTTCCCTCATTCAGCTCCCACATCTGGTTGGTGACTAAGTAATTATAATTCCATTTCCACAGTATATTTCAAATCTTTTCTCTGTTCATACTGGCTTGGTTCAGGCCTGGGTTATTACAACAGCCTCTTAACTGGTCTCTATTCTGTTCCCACCTCAGTCCGAACCCCACATGGTATCCAGAGCAATCTTTGTGTGATGCAAGTCTGTCCTCCACTCCTGTCTTCAGTCATGCTCCTCAGTTTTATGAAAAGTTAAAGTGCTTTAGCGTTACCACACAAGGCCTTTTGTAGCCATTTTCCTACAAATTGTTTGTTTTGGTGACTCACTTGGCACCAACATGCCCTGTTTTTAACAGTTTTCGAATGTCATTCCCGTTTGGAATAGGCTTCCTCTCTCTTTGACCGACTTCACTCAAAGTCCTCTTCCCCCAAATACCATCTAAACAACCACTTCCCGGGGTGTTATCCTCATACAGGAGAGGAGGTCATGGAGCTGGTGACTTCCACTAAATCCAGGTGAACCTGGGAATAGGTATTTTTTCAAAGTTCCTGAGGTGATGCTGGTATACCTTTCTTGATTGAGAGTCGTTAGATCATTTCCATACAGAGTCCTGTACAGTTGTTGGCTTGGTTCAGAAAACGTGTATTGAAAACCAGCTGCATGTCCGCCATTGTGCTGTGCCTGAGAGGACTGTGAATCCACACGCCCTGCCTGCCAACAACATACGTGCAGTGTGGGGCGGGGTGTGTGTGTGTGTACGTGCCTGCTGTGCTTTGTGTGTCAGGAGATGGCACAGTGCTGGTGGAGCCGAGAAGAGGCACTCAGCTCTGCTTAAGGAGTTAGGGGCGGCTTTTAAGATAATTTTTTTTTTTTTTACTTTATTAAAATAGTCTTTTAAACCAGCAGTTATTTTTCATATAAAGAATTTCTAAACATCCATACAGGAAATAAACATAGATAATACTGAGTGCAAAGCAGACAATGACATGTTTGCAAGCAATCAAAAGGAATTGTTTTTCGTTTGTTTGTTTTTAATTCAGAATCACAGATCTTTCTAGATTTTGATTCATCAAGTCTGGAAATATTTTTTTTTTTTTTTTTTTTTTGCGGTATGCGGGCCTCTCACTGTTGTGGCATCTCCCGTTGCGGAGCACAGGCTCCGGACGTGCAGGCTCAGCGGCCATGGCTTACGGACCCAGCCGCTCCGCGGCATGTGGGATCTTCCCAGACCGGGGCACGAACCTGTGTCACCTGCATCGGCAGGCGGACTCTCAACCACTGCGCCACCAGGGAAGCCCTGGAAATATATTTTTAAACAAACTCCTTACGTGATTCTTATATGCCCAGCTTGAAACTACATTTGAAGGTATGAATATGAGGTACATATTCAAAGAGGGGTATTTTGTGGGGTGTTTTTTTCCCTCTAATATTTATTTATTTATTTATTTTGGCTGTGCCGGGTCTTAGTTGCTGCTCACAGGATCTTCGTTGTGGTGTGTGGGCTTCTTAGCTGTGGCATGCATGCAGGATCTAGTTCCCTGACCAGGGATTGAACCCAGGCCCCCTGCATTGGGAGCTCAAGAGTCTTAACTCTCTGGATAGCCAGGCAGGTCCCAAAGAGGGGTATTTTGAAATAGAAAGAATTTTAACAAGTCTACAGTCTTTGTATAATTGCCAGGCAGGTCCCAAAGAGGGGTATTTTGAAATAGAAAGAATTTTAAGAAGTCTACGGTCTTTGTATAATTGCCATGACTGAAAAGATGCCTTATTTGTCTCACTTAACCATGAGGTAATTGTAGAAGAGATTGGCCAGAAGGTGGTTGGTTGAGAAAAGAAAGGTTGTAGTCATCACTTTGAGAATTGTATTTGTACTGTTAGAGACAGCTGCCAGAGTTTGAAATATTCCTTACTATATTTGCTTTGCACGTAGAAATCCCAGTTTACTATTTGATCTAAAGGGAGGTGAAAGAGTAGTTTTTTGTTTTGTTTTTGTGGTAAAAACACATACCATAAATTTACCCTTTTAACAGTTTTTAGGTGTCCATCACGGTGTTGTTGGCTGTATGCACAATTGTTGTATGACAGCTCTTGTCATCTTGTGTGACTGAAACCCTACCCCCTCCCCTAGCCCCTGGCAGTCACCATTCTACTTCCTCTTTCTCAGAGTCTGATCACTTCGGGTGCCTCATAGAAATGGAATCATACAGTGTTTCTTTTGTGATTGGCTTCTTTCACATAGCATAATGCCCTCAAGGTTCATCCATCAGTGTTTAAAGTAACACATGGACTTCTGATTCCAGTAATGTGGCAGGTTAGATAGTCCATAGTTTCTTACTGCCACAAAACAAGAAGATTCTCAATAAACACACTTTTTAAATAAATTGCTAGGTGGGGAGGAAGTAAGGAAGACATCCAGGCTTTCTGTGCTCCCCACCTCCTGAAAAAAGATTTCAGCAAATGGCAGAGCTACTCTGAATACACATGGCAGTATCAGCTGTGACATTTGTATTCACCTAATAAAATAGTCTCAAGGTATATAAGGCAAAAATGAATAGAATTACAGAAATAAATTGACAATTCTATATTCACAGACTTTTTTTCATTTATTTGGTTAATTTATTTTTATTTTTGGCTGTGTTGTGTCTTCGTTGCTGCGCGTGGGCTTTCTCTAGATGCGGCGAGCGGGGGCTGCTCTTCGTTGCAGTGTGCAGGCTTCTTAATGCGGTGGCTTCTCTTGTTGCGGAGCACAGGCTCTAGGCGCGCAGGCTTCAGTAGTTGTGGTGCGTGGGCTCAGTAGTTGTGACTCGCGGACTCTAGAGCGCAGGTTCAGTAGTTGGGGCGCACGGGCTTAGTTTCTCCGCGGCATGTGGGATCTTCCTGGACCAGGGCTCGAACCCGTGTCCCCTGCACTGGCAGGCGGATTCTTAACCACTGCGCCATCAGGGAAGTCCCAACAGGCGTGTCTTAATAATAATAAAAACTCTTCCCGAGAACAGAAAAAGAGAATACTCCTCAATTCCTTTTGTGAGGCTATTAGATAATTTGGATGTCCAAACCAGAAAAGTTTAGTGAGAGGAATAAAAGTTACAGGCGTATCTACGTCATGAATGTAGATGTAAAAATCCTAAAGAAAGGTTAGAAAACTGAATACAGTAGTGTCTGTATTAAGTTTATTTTAGCAATGTAAGGGTGGCTTAGAATTAGACAGTCTTATAAATATAATTAACCTTAGTAACAAGGCAAAGGAGAAAAAGCCATGTGAATATCTCGATAGATGCAAAAAGATTATTTAAAGTCAGTTCTTGCTCCTGATTAAAAACAAATAACGTATTAAACTAGAAACAGAAGGAAACTTCTGTAACTAACATGAGAGGACACCTACAGTCACATCACTCTTAATGATAATGTGTTACAAACATTCTTAAAACTCGAGGAGAAGGCAAGGGTGCCCACAAGTACCACTTCCACTTGACATTGTACTTTGGGTCCCAGACACTACAGTAAGAGAAGAATAAGAAACGAAGGCATAAGGATTGGAAACCGCTGCTGTCTAACTAACCCCCTCAGACCCTAACAGTCACTCGCCACGTCTGGAATCAGGAGGCTGACTGGACGCAGGCGGGTCTTGCTCACCATCTCCCAGGCAGCATAGCTCAGGTGGTGGCCGGGCTGGGTCGCCTGGACCCTCACCCAGTGGTAAACCGTCAGCTGCAACACCTGCACATGGCATCTCCATGTGACCTGGACTTCCTCACCGGTAGCCCCTGAGTTGCAGGAGTGAGCATCCTTGGAGTCTAGCCGGGAGCTGCACTGCCTGTGTCACCTCTCCTTTGAAGTCACACATCACCTGCACCACATTCTGTTCATTAGGGCGAGGTACCACGTCATCCGGGTTCAAGAGGGGAGAGTTGTCACAAAGAACTGTGGGCATGTTTCAAAACCACTACAGTTATGAATTATATGGTTTTTTTCTTTATAGATAATCCAGAAAATTCACAGACAAGTAATTAATAAACATTTTGATAGTCTCAGAATTACAAGACAATAGACTTTCAATTTATGAAAACAGATTTTTATACATGACAAGAATGTGTTTGTCATCTTTCTTGCTAAGCACACTTAGATAAAAACTATTGTATAATAGTAATCAGAATAAGTATAGATATAACTTAAATGTTATGGTAACTGTTCTGTAAATATTTGCTAACATTCTTCCTCATCACATCTAAAGTTTAAAAATAAAGAGTGGGACTTCCCTGGTGCCTGCCAGTGCAGGGGACATGGGTTCGAGCCCTGGTTCAGGAAGATCCCACATGCCACAGAGCAGCTGAGTTCATGCGCCACAACTACTGAGCCCGTGTGCCACGACTACTGGAGCCTGAGTGCCACAACTCCTGGAGCCCGTGTGCCTAGAGCCCATGCTCCGCAACAAGAGAAGCCACTGCAATGAGAAGCCCATGCATTGCAAGGAAGAATAGCCTCCGCCTACCTCAACTAGAGAATGTCCTCGCATAGCAATGAAGACCCAACGCAGCCGTAAATAAATAAACTGATTAATTAATTAATTATTTTTTAAAAAGTCATTAAAAAATAAAGACTAAATGCACTTATTCTCAAAATCCATTGTGTAGACAGCTCTTTTACTTAAAAGTTTTCTCATTAACTGTTAGGATTTTGACCTTTGGTTCTATCTCCGTTTTTAGTTTTTGGTGAAGAGTTCTTAACATGATATCAAAAGCACAATCCATAAAAGAAAAAATATCAACAAATTGGACTAAACCAAAATTTAAAACTTTTGCTTTGTGAAAGACCCCGTTAGTAGGATGGAGAGACGAGGACAGAGTGGGAGAAAATATTTATAAACCACAAAGAACTCATATCTAGAATATATACAGAACTTTGAAAATACAGCAGTAAAAATCCACAACAGTCCAGTTCAGAAATGGGCAGAAGATGATGAACGTAGATGGCACATAAGCACACGAAAAACATCACTAACCATTAGGGAAAAGCAAATTAAAACCATGGTGGTGAGTGATTGTGACACACCTACTAGAGGAGTTGAAATGACAGGGCTGCAGACTCCAAGGATGTGGAGAAGCTGGATCTCCTACACAGCGGGGAGAACAGAGGACGGTGGATGGTGCGGCTGCTCTGGAACATGGTGTGGCAGCTTCTTGATTACCTTATATGACGCAGCCGCTGCACTACTGGACATTTATCTCCGAGAATTGCGATCTTATGTCCACACAGAAATGTGAACATGGGTGTTCAGAGCAGCTTTGTTTGTAAGAGCTCCAAATTGGAAACGACCCAAGTGTCCATCAGTGGGTAAGTGGTCAACACACCGTGATTCTTTTGTTCCTGCCGTGGGAAGCTCCCCGTGCCCTGCAGCAGCTTGGGTGGGCCCCAGAGGACTCCCACTGAGCAGAGTCCAGTCTCAAGGTTACCTCCTGCGTGATTCCATTTATACAGCGTTCTGGGAATGGTGCCGCCGTTACGGGAGAGGGTAGATCACTGGGTCAGGACGGGGCCGGGGAAGAGAGACTCTGAAGGGGGCACAGAGGAGCTTGTGGTGGTGGGTGCATGAGTTTGCACACGCGATAAAACCGCTCCACACGAGTGATGCCTGCAAAAGAAGAGACGGGGATCAGGTCTGAGGGTTATTCCAGTGTTTTTCCAGGTTTCTGGATTTCACAGCCTTCCTGAATCGGGTCCTGGGTAGGGCACTGTGCGAGGCGGGGGTGGGATGCAGTGAACTTGTCAGGGTCCCTGGCCATGCCGATGGCTGAGGCCTGGGCGCTGAGCGGGCTGGAGCCTCGTCACGGCAGGCCCCACCTGTAGCCACCGCGTCATGTGGACAGCTCTGGTGTTGGAGCTGCGCCGGGGCTGCAGGGAGAGCCCTTAAGTCAGTGAGGAAGCCGGGCACATCCTCCAGGACCATCCATTGTACTCAGAAAGGGCATTGGGGGAAGGAGTGGTTGATATATTAAAATACAGATACATAGCAAAGTAGAATTTTTAAGTTTCTGTAAATTTTTAAGATAAAATAGGACTTTTTGAGGAGTTCTGTACTTGACACGTTTAGGGTATAAATGAGGGTCAGTCAGTAGAAATAGTGGTGAAGGACGAGTGTAGTCTGGCTGTTTCCTCTTAACGGATGAGAAAGAGGCCCAGGAGACCAGTGCTGGGTTTCGGGTCCTGGGCCCGCACCTCCGGGGGCCGCCCTGCTCCGTGCAGGTCACAGCGGCTTCTTCGGCCATGGGGACCAATGGAGCCAGAGCAGACCCCAGGGCCACGCCCACGCCCCTTCGCCTCCCTCACTGTTCTCTCTCACCTGGCCACATGATTCCAGTTGCCCCTACTAAAAAGTCCTGAAGCTTTCTGAGCTCTTGTTTTTTGCTGAATTACTTTACTCCTCAAGTCAGTTGTAGTTTCATCTCCTTTTGACATTTAGAGTGTTTTAATAGTGATATGTCATTCTAAAAAAATTCTACCACAGCTTAACAGTTTGAATATGAACATTTTCTGGAATTCATTGTATAAACAATTCTTGACCACTTGCTAGCCTAAATTGTTATGACACCGTGCTGGTAGGTGCTACGAGAAAACGGAAGTAGAAGCCTCTATTCTCTGATAGTTGGATTTAGGAGTTTAGACTAATGAATCAGTACAGGATCTCTCAACTCTGAACCTAAGTTTCAGGCACTTCTCTTTCCTTTGTTCACGGGGCTTGTGCCGCAGTCGCCATCCCCAGACGTGAGGCACGTACCCATCACAAAGCCTTCACTCTTCTCTGTGCGTGGCACACTCTTGACCCAAATATACATGTGGCTGACCTCCTCTAAGTCTTTGCTTCAGTGTCACTGTCACAGTGAGGCCCAACCTGACCACCTGTTTAGAATTGCAACCTGCCCCCCTTCCCAGCACAGCTGCCCTTTACTCTGCTCTTTTTTCCCATAGGGTTTATTACTGTATAAAGTGATAAAAATACTTAATTATTTTGCTTATTGCTGTCTCCCTTGCGAGAAGGTAAGCTCCCCAGGAGTGTGGATGGGTTCCAGGGGCCTGGGTTTGTGGATGAAAGGGAAATACCATTCGTCCCCCAACCCCCTCTCCCTTCCTTTCTCCTAGAAGGAGAGATCTGAGCTTCAAGGAAAGTGGTGAGCTGCTCACTGATTGTGTGAGACCAAAGCGTGGTGTGTCTTGTTTTTTAATTAATTAATTTATTTATTTATTTTTGGCTGCATTGGGTCTTCATTGCTGCAAGTGGGCTTTCTCTAGTTGGCGGCGAGCAGGGGCTACTCTTTATTGTGGTGCATGGGCTTCTCATTGTGGTGGCTTCTCTTATTGCAGAGCACAGGCTCTAGGTGCACGGCCTTCAGTAGTTGTGGCTCGTGGGCTCTAGAGCACGGGCTCAGTAGTTGTGGCTCGCGGGCTCAGTAGTTGTGGCTCGCGGGCTCTAGTGCACAGGCTCAGTAGTTGTGGTGCACCGGCTTAGTTGCTCCACGGCATGTGGGATCTTTCCGGACCAGGGCTCGAACCTGTGTCCCCTGCATTGGCAGGCAGATTCTTAACCACTGCGCCACCAGGGAAGTCCCATGTCTTGTTTTATAGATGTTGTCGAAGAGGAAATGTGTCTGTGTTCAAGCGACAGTGGTGACTTTTACCCATTTTGTAAGGACACCTCCCAGTCTTTCCATCTCAGAGACTCTGGGGTGGGTTCAAGGTGCCCTTTTCAGTTTGGGGATGTGTGGAGGCAGAATTTAACCAGTTAACACTGTCCTGTCAAGTTTAGGAACTTGGAATCATGATGGATTCAGAGAGGTGGACATGTGCAGGCAGCTGGCCCCTCGTTTGGAGGAGGCTGAGCCCACTTGTGCGCTCCACACAGCATTGTTGGTGGCCGGTCCATGCGGCTGTGCCACGGGCCCGGATGGATGGGACTGCCTGAGTGTCAGGCCGTCCTCCTCGTTCCAACCCGTCCTCTGTCCGCTGCTCGTTCTTTCCTCGAAGCTCAGGTGCTCGTGCGGAGTTGCCAGGGCCTCTCCTCCTCCTGGTCCTTCTCAGCAGCCCCTGTGCTCCTCTTCCTGCTGCTCCTCCTGCTGGAAGCCCCCTCCCCTCCTCTTACCCTGGCCTGCTCCCACCATACTCAGCGCAGCATGGTACGGCACTAGGACTTATTTCCCGATAGGATTTTTTTTCTTTTAAAAAGCTTGAAACAAATAATGTCTTATCTCTCTGTCCTGGTTGCCTGGCTCCTGGCATGTATGTGTTGACCAAGTGTGGAAGGTGGTCAGTTTAAAGAGCACATCGTCTGGTGGGCGGGATGTGCAGGAGGGGGGCTTCCATCAGAGAAGGGAAGTCCTGGGCCAGGCCTTCAAGAGGTGAGGTGTGTGTGAAGAGATGGAGGCAGAAGTCATCCCTGAGGCAAAGAGCAGGGTGGGCGGCGATGCCGGGGAGGATCTGGGGCGTCTCTGGGCCTCTGCTGCTGCTTCTCTAGGGTGTGATCGAGGCTGATGACTTGACTGGCCCGAGTGTCAGCAAAACGTGCACAACACGACTCAGGGTATGAGGGGTGAGGATGGAGATCAGCGAGCACCTGACACGTCCCAGGAGTGAAAAGTCCTGCACAGCCGTTGTGGTTGGTTATGTCGTCAGAAAAGGAACCGTTCAGCTCGTATGGTTTTACTTTGCTGAGGAGACAGCTGAGATGCTGACCCTCTGCACGATGGCTTGTTTCTTCTCCACTGACATGGCCACGCCAATGCTGACGGGGGTTTAGCCCTAGCTTTGCTTTTGGCTCATTGCTTGATTTATGAGAGAAAATTCGTGTTATTTGTGCCTCCAGTATCTACTTGTAGAATTAAAGAGAGTTGACACATCTGTCAGATGCTTACATTCTTGGCTGGGAAGCGCCACATGGTGTGGAAATCAGTGCCGAACGCTTACTGTCCCCCATTGAGAATGGAGCCTGAAGCAGGAAGTCTGTTAAAGCTGTGCTGATAGTCAGTCTTCTGCCCAGTTTCTGTTCATTGTTCTTGATCTCTGCCTTGGCATAAATGTGAGCCCTTCCTGTTTGACCTGGGAGACTTTCCATAAGGAGATGTCTTTACAATAATGAAAAAACGTGAAACTGGGGGGTTGGGGGGGTGGGATGGGGGAAAAAAGCTCATTGTGACAGTATTGAAAGAGGAAGCTAATCTGTGTTGTCAGCTCAGGCCACAGCTAGAGCCAGTCATTTCTTGACAGATGAAGCCATTTCTCAGAAAACAGGCTGTTTGCGGGTGGGAGGTGCGGGGACTCATGGTTGGAAGTTTGCCTAATCCAGCTCATTGCCACAGTCCATGGGGTGTGCATTTCTTCCCTCACCCCGATGATGCCACTGTGGAGAAAAGTATGCATTCTTGATCGTCCTGCTGGTGGTGTTATTAGATGTTGAGAAATCAGATTTCCTGTGAGGTGTGGTTTGGCTGCTTTTTTGGCCTCTCCTGCAATGCAGTTTGAATCATCTTCATTTTCTCCCTTTGCTGCATCCTTTAAAAGATAAGGAAGAGGGGGATAACCATACACTTAGAATGATGATAAAGTGCTGATGGCCCCGATGTTGTGGGACTCTGATCTGGTAGTCTCATTTTCAGAGATTCTTAGGCAGGATCAACTGCTTTGGGGAGAGGAGAAAGCTTGTAACTTCCTGGGTTTTTTTCTAACTCAGAAGTCGGAAGTTTGGTTTGGAGTGAACCGTTCACAGGTTTGGGGCTGACCAGTCGTGACGGGCAGGGAGAGGAGACACTTGACCTCAAGTGTTAAGGGGACCCATGTCACCCTCACAGATATTTCAGACCAGACAGTAAGTGGTTCTTCGTGGGAAAAGAGGCTTTGTCTCTCTTTGTTATCATTGCCAGAGAATATAAATCATTAAGTCACAATTACTCATAAAAAGGCTTTGATAGTTTCACTTCCTGAAATGTTTATACTTAACTTGGTAGATAGTGTTAAAGTGATATGTTTTATTTAACACAAGAAACTCTTACGTTTTTTACTCTACACAGATTCTCTTCTGAATCAAAAAGTTACATGCTTTGCATTTTTTATTAATCTTCTTAATGGAACAGAAGAATTAAAATGATGTTAGATGTAGCTGAAAGTTTAAAAATATCAGTCCTGAGGAGAAAACATAGGTTCAGCCAACACTTGTAGCCAGTTCTAAATGGATAGACTTTTCCCAAGGATTACCTTCCTTTTGGGGGGTGCCTTTCAGGTAACACCCTGCTCCCCTACTGGTCAGCACTCGGGCTCCAGGGAATGGGTCTGGGGGTGTGTGATTCATGTTTTTAATGAGCTGGAGTGACACCAGGTATAGATGTTAACACTGGAGAGAAAATAACAGTGAACCCAGTTCAAAGTCCTGAAGGCAGGGTGTCAGATACCCTTAAAACACCCCTGAGGTCTTTCTCCAGGCTTATGGAAGGGTCTGGATGACTTGCCGGATAACTGAATTCCCAGCGCCCTGTAGGGGAACCTTCCCAGTGCCTATGGATTCTTGCTTCTTTTGCCAAATTGCTTTTTTCACTTGTGAGATAGATATGATTAGTCTCCGGGGTTTCTGTTCTTTCTGTGATTACAGCATGAGGAAATACGTTCCTTTAGTATTATATTTTGGCGGAACTTGAATTTTAGGGATTGTGTAGCATTCTGAAAGCATGCATTATTCTTCTGATAAGTGTTATCTAGGAGGTGTATGGTCTTTATTTTGTTAATTATGTAGCTGACTTTTTTACTCTCTCACGTAACAGTTAAAGAGTGATCAAACTGTTAAAAAAAAATGACTGTTAAAAAAAAAAGTGACTGTTGACATCATCTTTCCGAGAACACTAGTATAAGTGATTTACTATAACAAGACCTTCGCTTTTCCTGTTTGCACATGACGTGTAATATTTACAGAGGTCTTGGGTTCAATCCAGCAGAAACATCTCACATAAATTGATGTGTGGAACTAAAGCCATTTAACATTTTCTTTCACATGGAGGTAATGTGAACAGTTTTTTTACTTTAAAAGTGGGGGAGAGAATGGTTGTTTGGTATTGCCTTGAGGGGAGCAGTTTACAATAGAACGTTTTCTCTAGTTAGACATCAAACATGCATGTAGGTTATAATTCAGTCATATGCCTCTGCCTGTCATATATTTAGAATTCTGAGTTAACACTAGTTCTGTTATTATACGTGTGCTTCCTCTCGCAGTGTCTTCTCTTCCCTTCCCTCCAAAATGATATAGGTAAAGTTTTGTGCTCCACGTATTTAAATTAGCATCAATTCTAAATCTGTGAGATTTTCACTTTAAAAAACTAGTATATCTAAAATGTTATAACACAATCTAAGTAGTGAAGTATCTTTAGTTGTCTTTTAAAGAATTGGAATATTCCAAGTGTGTTAAATATAGTTTAGCAGTTGATCTAATTATATAATTAAGTGCTAAAAATTATTTATATATAGTTGAATGCACATCTGTTGAATGAAGAAAATGAAATGTAGTTACTGTGGGGATCTGGTCTTATTTATTTGAGGCCATTGTTGTTTTTTTTTTTTGCGATACGCTGGCCTCTCACTGTTGTGGCCTCTCCCATTGCGGAGCACAGGCTCTGGACGCGCAGGCTCAGCGGCCATGGCTCATGGGCCTAGCCGCTCTGCGGCATGTGGGATCTTCCTGGACTGGGGCACGAACCCACGTCCTGTGCATCGTCAGGCGGACTCTCAACCACTGCACCGCCAGGGAAGCCCAAGGCCATTGTTTTTTGTAGGTAGACTTATTAGTTCTTAGGCATCAAGAAGCTTAACCATCCTTTTACTTTTAGGAAGATAGGTGCTTTATTTCTTTTACTATGTTTTACTCTTTGGTCAATTTTTCTAGTTAAACAACAGCTAAACTACCACTAACAGAAGCACTTCCTTCTAACACACAGTAACAAACAAAAGGATTTCATCTTTGTACTTTCTTTTAAAAAAGGGAGTAATTTGGGGGACTTCCCTGGGGGTCCAGTGGTAAAGAATCCGCTTTACAATGCAGGGCACGCAGGTTCGATCCCTGGTCAAGCAACTAAGATCCTACATGCTGCGGGGCAACTAAGCCCATGTACCACAACTACTGAGCTCGCGTGCGTCAACTAGAGAGGCTGTGTGCCGCAAACTACAGAGCCCATGTACCCTGGAGCCTGCGTGCCACAACTAGAGAGAAGCCCGTGCACTGCAATGAAAGATTCTGCATGCCTCAACAAAGATCCCGCGTGCCGCAACTAAGACCTGATGCAGCCAAAAATAAGAAATAATCTTTTTAAAAAATAGTAAAAAGGGGAGTAATTTGGGATTTGACTCTACTGGGGTGCCAATTTATTTTTCTTTGTCTCTTCTATCATTTTATAAATATCCAGAAAATTAATATTAAAATAAAAAAGAAATGCAAGTTTGAAATGACGGTATGATTTGTCATGCTCTGTTTCAGATGATCACAGTCGTGTTAAACTGCAAAATGCTGAAAATGATTATATTAATGCCAGCTTAGTTGACATAGAAGAGGCGCAGAGGAGTTACATCTTAACACAGGCAAGTGGTGTGATGTGCAGCCGATGCCTGACCGCCATTCTTGTGATTGGCCTTCTTTAAAACACCAGCAAAAAGTGTGTCCTGACTTCTTTTGGAGATGAAACGCTATTTCAGTTTTTTCTGTTGTTATGTAATGAATGGTGTTATAATGTTTTGCAGCTGTGTATATTTCAGATAAAAGTAATCTTCAATGTTACACGTTCTCTGAAAGAAAGTTGTTCATGAAATTTGGCTAGGCCGGTTCTCTTCTGGCCAGTTGTCCTCCTTGCTTTATATTGAATATTTGGTACAAAGCCTTGGTTTGTTGATGCTTTGTTACTTTCTGCTTCTCTTTACATCACTTGAATCAGAACGAGAGGCCCTTTGAAAGCTCTTCTCTGCCCCGCCCTGGCGTGTATTTTCAGAGTGTGGACAGCCCTTGGATGTCAGGGCAGGTGAGGGTGTGAGCCAGGTGCCCAGACAACCAACAGGGCGGCCCAAGAGCCTGCTGCCCCTTTGGCCTCCTGCCCGATTGCGTCTCAGCACACCGGCCACACCCATGTTCCAGGAGCACTTTTCTTCCACTCTGAGATAGCAGAAATGATTTTGGTTTATCCACACCAGCTACCTTTTATTTATCTAATAATAGATTTAATTAACAGTGCTCTCATTTCCCTCAGTTAATGAATTTTAAATATTCAAAAGATAAGCTGTATTATTCAGTATCTTGCAGTCACCTATAATGGAGCATAATCTGAAAAAATATATGTATGTAACTGAATCACTTTGCTGTACACCTGTAACTAACACAGTATTGTAAATCAGCTATACTTAAATTTTAAAAAAGATAAGCTGTATATTTATAATGTTTGAGATTTTTAAAGAACCCATTTCAGATCAGAATAACCTGTTACTGAAAGTGAAAACCATTGAAAATGGTAAGAAGATATTCAAATTAATTTAACTATGAACTGTTAGACTATTTCTAATTCACAGGAAACAAGAATTAATTACTCTTTTTTTTTTTTTTTTTGCGGTACGTGGGCCTCTCACTGTTGTGGCCTCTCCCGTTGCGGAGCACAGGCTCCAGACGCGCAGGCTCAGTGGCCATGGCTCACGGGCCCAGCCGCTCCGCGGCATGTGGGATCCTCCCGGACCAGTGCACAAACCCGTGTCCCCTGCATCGGCAGGCGGACTCTCAACCACTGCGCCACCAGGGAAGCCCTAATCACTCTTTTTTACTTGAAGTAAAGCAGCTCCTGTAAATCAAAAAGAAAAAGAGAAACAGTCCATGAAAAAAACTGGCAAAGAACATAAATTCACAGTTCAAAGAAAAGAAATAAAGATAGACAATATACATATGAAGAGATGCTCAACTTTTCTAGTAATTAGGGAATATAAATTTAAACCAGCAATCGGTTACCACTTTTCTCCTGTCAGATCAGCAGAGATTTAAAAGTTTATAATACTCAGGGGTCTAATACGTAAAGACAGAAAGATACATGTGAGGATGTTTGTTACAACTTCATTTTAATAGCATAGGGCCAGAAATAGTAGAATTGAAGCAGTCTGCAAGGGGCTGGCTAAATAAATTATATATGTGCTCTTCTTACTGATTATTTCTGGAAATTAGGAAAAAAGAGAGACTTTAATTTTCCATTTTCTGTAATATTTGAAGTATTATGTGCATTCATGTTTTTAATAAACTCATTTTTAGAGTTAAAAACATTTACTTTCTATTTGGAAAAGCCATAATGATAAAAAAACAGAAAAGAATTATTAACCTAGATTCCTTATCACACCCTTTCTTTCTCTCTTTTTTTCAAGTCTTTTTTTATCCATTCCTCTTTCTCATCTTTAGTCTCTAAAAATGCAGTTGTTTCTCAAGATTCTGACTTAGGTTTTTTCCTCCATCCAGTCTACACTCATCACTTCAACTCCCTGGGACCACATTTTGAACCTTTGTATCTTAAGAAAGAGGGTAAACTCTGGATTCATGGTATCTGTATTTGAATCCCAGTCTGGCTGCTTCGTTGGATGTTCATTCATCCAGCAAAGCTTTGAGTACCTACTTTGTGGCAGCATCGTTTGAATAAAACAGCCATTCATAAAACTGCCATTATGGGGGCTTCCCTGGTGGCGCAGTGGTTGAGAGTCCGCCTGCCGATGCAGGGGATGTGGGTTCGTGTCCCGGTCCAGGAAGATCCCACATGCTGTGGAGCAGCTGGGCCCGTGAGCCATGGCCACTGAGCCTACACGTCCGGAGCCTGTGCTCCGCAATGGGAGAAGCCACAAGAGTGAGAGGCCTGCGTACTGCAAAAAAGAAAAAAAAAAAAAAGTGCCATTATGAACTTCACATCCTAGTGGGAAGTAAAATTAACAGCTAGCAGCTAGCAATCTTTTTTTAATTAATTAATTTATATATATATATTTATTTTTGGCTGTGTTGGGTCTTTGTTGCTGCACGTGGGCTTTCTCTAGTTGCAGGGAGCGGGGGCTACTCTTTGTTGCAGTGCGCAGGCTTCTCATTGTGGTGGCTTCTCTTGTTGTTGAGCATGGGCTCTAGGCATGCGGGCTTCAGTAGTTTTGGCACATGGGCTCAGTAGTTGTGGCTCACGGGCTCTAGAGCGCAGGCTCAGTAGTTGTGGCGCACGAGCTTAGTTGCTTCATGGCATGTGGGATCTTCCCAGACCAGGGCTCGAACCCGTGTTCCCTTCATTGGCAGGCGGATTCTTAATTACTGTGCCACCAGGGAAGTCCCCGACCTAGCAATCTTTTATTTATTATTTTATTGAACTATAGTTGATTTACCGTACTGTGTTAGTTTCAGGTGTACAAAAAGTGATTCAGTTATATACACACACATACATCTATATCTCTTCTTTTTCAGACTCTTTGCTGTTGTAGGTTATTACAAGTTACTGAATATAGTTCCCTGAGCTACACAGTAAATCCTGTTATTTTATAGATGGTAGTGTGTATTTGTGAATCCCAAACTCCTAATTTATCCCTTCTCCCCTTTCCCCTTTGGTAACCGTAAGTATGTTTTCTGTCTGTGAGTCTGTTTCTGTTTTAATAATTTCTTTTGTATCATATTTTAGATTCCACATGTAAGTGATATCATATAGTATTTGTCTTTGTCTGAATTACTTAGAATGATAATCTCTAGGTCCATCCATGTTGCTGCAAATGGAATTATTTCATTATTTTTTATGGCTGAGCAGTATTCCATTGTATATATGTACCACATCTTTATCCGTTCATCTGTAGATGGTCACTTAGATGTCTTCCATGTCTTGGCTGTTGTAAATAGTAACAGCTAGCAGTTTTTAACACTGTTCTATATTTTATGTTTTGTATAATTTAAGCCTCAGGATAACCCTCTGTGGTAAATACTATTGTTATCCTTATGTTAACACGAGGAATCACCTAAAAAGACAAAGGAACTTCAAATAACTTTACCAAGGCCATGCAACAAGTGGGATGAGGCCAGGATGTGAAGCTACACGGTCTCCATAGACTGCATGGTTCTGCTCTTAATTATTCAGATCTGCTGCCTTGAAACTACTGTGTGACCTTGGACACATTACTTATTCCCCAAGCCTGTACTGTCGTCCCTTGGTATCTGTGGGGGGTTTGCCTCCAGGATCCTCTGCAGATGCCACAACCCATGGGTGCTCAAGTGCATAGTTGTCCTTCTCTGTCCTTGGGATTCCACATATACAGATTCCACCAATCACGGATCATGTATTAAGTTTGCCATCTGAGGTTGGTTGATTCTGCAGATGCGGAACCCATGGATAAGAGGGCCAACTGTATATTTATTCAAAAAAATCTGCCTATATGTGGACCCCCGCAGTTCAAACCCGTCAAGAGTCAATTGTGTACCTATATTATTGATATATATCTCTATTATCTATAGAACAATGCTGATAAAAACTCATATAGTGCCTGGTACTATGGTGAGTAGTCCATGGAGTATTTATTGTGGCATTTGTTACTGCTTTTTATTGGTAGTAGTAATGATAGTAATAACCCTTTTATAAAACATTATAAATCTCATCACGTAAAAGAAAATGCCTGACTCATACCCTAGTGATCTCATTTAAACCTCCTGTCCATGTTGGAGAGCTTCTTTGTGTCCTGACAGAGTCCCACCCCTGCCTCCACCCCCTGCCTTATATTTTTCAACATCCATATGGGTGTTTTTACCCACGTGACCAATTGATGTCACAAATTCTGCATTTTCTATGTCAAACTCTTTCTTTTTTTTTAAACCATGCCAGCCGCCTTCCTATTTTTCTCATATGGGTTAAAGCTGTCCTCCTCATGTGTCCTTTGTTCTGCTTTCCTTTGTTCTGCTGTCCTGCCCTTCTTCAGAGCTCTCTTGAATTTTATCTGCACCAAAGTGGTAGCTTCTTAACTTATTTCCTTGTCACCAGTCCGTCCTCCCTAATCCATCTTTAACAATTCCACCAGAATTACTTTTTGTGACATACGGATCTGGTCGTATCCCTTTACTCCTTAAAGAAGAGTTCGGTGACTATTTCTTGGATTCGAGACCCTCCCGTTCTGCAGGTGCAGTTTCCTACCATGTACCTCCATGTTGCCCTCAGCAATCTAACTGTCTTTTCCCAGATGTCTCCTAAACTTGCACATGCCTTGCCTTATGCTGGGAATGGATCCTGATTCCCTACCCTTCCTTCCCCCATGTCAGTGCCCTCCTCATTTTTAAGGCTCTGCGCCAGTATCCTTCCTACTCCTGCAGACCTGATGGTTTACCCCTTACTGTTGTGGTGCTTGATGTGTTTCCGTTCCTTGCCTCTGTCGTAAGCTCTTTGACATCTGAGACTGCTTTTGCCTTTGTATCTAGTACGTTGGAACAGAGAACACGCACAGAAAATATTTCAAAAGATAGAGAAAACCAGAGATGCTAAGTGTTTATTAAAACTGCAGTTGTTCTCGTTTTCCTTTGTTGCTTATTATTTTTGTCATCTTTTCCCTCTGAGTTTTATGAAAACTAAAAACATATATATCAGTCCCTTGGTATAGATCTCCATTTTGCACAAGAAAAATAGGTAGTATTGCTGGTAAGTGGAAGGGCTGAGAAACCCTCTCCCATTTCAGAACCACTAACAGAATGTGCGTGTGTGTGTGTGTGTGTATGTGTGTATGTGTGTATGTGTGTGTCTGTGCGCGCACGCGTGCATGTGCGTGAACACACTAAGGAGCAACTTCGTTGGTGAACTGATCTGTCCATTTTTTTAGACAAAAGAAACAGCATTCATTTTACTGGGGTTCTTCTCATTGCTGTTTTTACCTTCACACTGTTTGGTTTTGGAAGTAACTCAAGCATTGGATAACATGCACCAAAGGAGGGGAACAGTCCCTCAAACCTGAGGGTGCAGCTCCTCAGGATTCCCAATCCCTTTCTAGCATTTGTATAACTTAGAGCTTAGAGTTTATTAGTTCAAATAATATTTACCCAACACCCACTACACACCAGGGATACAACTGCCCTAAAGCTGCTTTCAGTGTAGCACCACTTGAATTGCCTTATTTTCCATGTGGAGCTGAAGCTCTAGTCAGACCTGGCCTCCCAGTGTCCTGCGAGGTGAATGCTTGTTGAGTTACTGGAGGTACAGTCAAACCTTGTTCATGTTAATCTTTACTCACTTAAAATAGTTAAAGTTTGGGCATGGCCTTCTCATCTCTTGTTTGCCCTTTATTCTGCCCTGTGCTACCCATTAATCAAAATGTGAAGGTAATTGGAAATTCATAATATGATTTGATTTTTTTTCCCCATGGCAGTATTGTGATATGCACCGTTACCCCTTTTAACTCTGCTCTTGAGGTTACACATTCTCTGGTTTTGTAGATTAACAGTTTCATAGTGGTTCAGGTGCTTTGAAATTTCCGCTTTTTCTGGAATTCTCTTTGTAACTAACTTGGGTTGGTTGCAGGCCAGTGCTGGCACAGACTTCCTCCTTTGCAGGGCTGCCCTCATCATGGAAGGCAGGGCCTCTCTTTCTGCGGCAGAGACTGGAGGGGACAGAAATCGCCTTTGCCTGCCTCCTTTACAGCTAGAATACAACCCGTAGAACTTGGCGTCTGCGATTTTGACCCTGGTTTGCTTACAGGTTGTGCATGAGTACTACAGCCACCTTAGGATGGCAGTACCAGCAAAGCAGGTGATGTTAGTGACAGGTTGGGAGTACTGTCCCAAGCCCACTCCTCTTTGGACAAAATCTTGTCTTGACGTTTGTTCCTACCCAAGCCTGGTTCTCCAGCCCTCAACTCTGAAAGTCACCTGAGAGCCTGAAAATTTTTCTTTTCTGCCTAAGTAAATAAAAGTCAGTTTTGATCGTTGATAATCAGTAATCCTAACTAGCACAGACCTGTTTTTAGTTCAAGTGGATTTAAAGTCTCTATTTACTCTTTATGATCCGATACACTGTTCTCAGACGAGAAGCTTCCCTGAAGGAGTTTCCTCGGAGCCTTACTCTGTCCCCTTTCTCTTACCCACTTTCCCTTCTCTGTTCTTACAGGGTCCACTTCCTAATACAGGTTGTCATTTCTGGCTCATGGTTTGGCAGCAAAAGACCAAAGCAGTTGTCATGCTAAACCGAATTGTGGAGAAAGAATCGGTGAGTAATACTTGATATTTACAACTTAGTGTACTGCCTGTAATTGTTAACTTATAAATATTTTCTTATTTCTTTTGGGATATTCATTCATTAGTTTTGGCCTTTAATTGCTAAAGGCTAGTGGTCAGGGTGATTCTGACCAGAAGAGCTAATGTATCCTTTTCCTTTTTTACCTTAAATATTTAAATAACAATTGCGGACCACTACCCTCCAAAATATAAGTATAATGGAGCCAGTATTGGCTAGTAGTGGTATTTAGATCTTTGGAATCTGTAGGCTTTATCACAATCTTTACAATTTATTATTATCAAAATCCTGGAAATTTTATGAAAGATTAAAGTGACAGGTTTCTAAAACCTTTATAAATTACCATTGGCTCTTAGGTCACAAGGCAGTAAGTATGGAAATGTATAAATTCATTGACATTTGAAGTGCAGTCTAAACCCAGTGCTAATTAGTGGTGTGACGTTGGGTAAGTCTTTCAGCTTCTGTGGCTTTAGGGTCCTCTTCTGTCAAACATGCAAATTGGAAAGTATTGTCTGTCAGGTCTCTTTCAGCCCTGAGGTCTTAGACTACTCTGCTTTTCAGGTTCCTGATTCTTCCTTTTTTAAAAAAAAAAAAAGATTTAATTTTATTTATTTTTGGCTGCATTGAGTCTTCGTTGCTGCGCACGAGCTTTCTCTAGTCGAGTGGGGGCTTCTCTTGTTGTGGAGCATGGGCTCTAGCCCTGCGAGCTCGGTAGTTGTGGCACATGGGCTCAGTAGTTGTGGCACATGGGCTCTAGAACACAGGCTCAGTAGTTGTGGCACATGGGCCTAGTTACTCCGCAGCATGCAGGATCTTCCCAGACCAGGGATTGAACCCGTGTCCCCTGCATTGGCAGGCGGATTCCTATCCACTGCACCACCAGGGAAATCCCTCTTCCTTTTTTCTAAATTAATAGTTGCCAGTTTTCAATGGTGGTGAAGGTTTTTCTAGTCTGTTTCAGATCTGAAGTGGCGTTAACATACCAGAGTATCCAGCAATGTCAGCGTAGTCGTTTACACTGGTTTTCGTGCTTCAAGTGATGGGGGCTCTATCAGTTGGGACATTTTGAGCAGCGTTGCCAACTAGAGGATTATAAATGTCATCCCTCATTCTGCAGTATAATTAGTATAATAAAAAGATAAGACAGGGCTTCCCTGGTGGCGCAGTGGTTGAGAGTCCGCCTGCCAATGCAGGGGACATGGGTTCGTGCCCCGGTCCGGGAAGATCCCACATGCCGTGGAGCGGCTAGGCCCATGAGCCATGGCCGCTGAGCCTGCACGTCCGGAGCCTGTGCTCCGCAGTGGGAGAGGCCGCAACAGTGAGAGGCCCACATACTGCAAAAAAAAAAAAAAAAAAAGACTTCCACCAGAAATCATATTTACGGTGGTTGGATCTAGAGTCAGATTTAATTGTCTGGGGGAAGGTCACCTTGTGGGTGGGGGCATGTTTGTCAGCGTAATGATGGTGGCAGCTGTTGCTGGTCGGTGTTTAGCTCCTTAATTAGGGGATATAAAATAGTGATATTCCAGGATCTCTTGTTGGAATACTTCTATTAAAAAAAAGACACAACCTCCCACTCTTGTTACTTGGCCACTTTTATTTATTATTTTTTAATTAATTAATTAATTTGTTTATTTATTTATTTATGGATGCGTTGGGTCTTCATTGCTGTTCACAGGCTTTAGTTGCAGCGAGCGGGGGCTATGCTTCTTTGCGGTGTGCAGGATTCTCACTGCAGTGGCTTCTCCCGTTGCAGAGCATGGGCTCCAGGCACGCGGGCTTCAGCAGTTGTGGCACGCAGGCTCAGTAGTTGTAGCTCACAGGCTCCAGAGCGCAGGCTCAGCAGCTGTGGCGCACAGGCCTAGTTGCTCCACGGCATGTGGGATCCTCCCAAACCAGGGCTCGAACCCGCATCCCCTGTGTTGGCAGGCAGACTCCCAGCCACTGTGCCACCGGGGAAGCCCCTTGGCCACTTTTAAATAGGAAAAGCAGTTTTCAAAAGAAGTTGATTCCCTAGTGTCCTCAACATGTGACCACTTAGGTTTTCTTGGTGTGGGGGCAGGGCGGGAGGGCATCAGGTACTGTGAAGTCACGGATTCAAACATCTTTGATTCATTTCACTCCATGGCAGTTATTATCCTTATTTGTAGTCAGATTGCTCCTTCACTGGCCAGCAGGAAGCTCTTCAAGTTGGGCCCTGAGTTCTTTTACACAGACCCAGAGTCTTCATAGCTACTTGCTGTCTGGAATGACTCCATTATTGCAGGCTCATCTTAAACTTTTGTGTAAGAATCAGCCATTTCTTTAAGGGGCCTTAATTTCTTTCAGTGGTCAGTGGTATTTCAGGGTCACAACAAAAATAGGGATGTTTGTTGCCACTGGGTTGGTCTTTTCAGTGAACAGAGCTAAGGAAAAATATGTTTCTGTGTTAAGATAACACAGCGCTAGTGTTCATACTGATATTTCTGATTCAAATTTAGGCCTATAGGGGTTGGCCCAAGCCTTTCTATCCTTTATATCTGTTACAGTGTTTTCCATACCATGAATTCTGGTTCTCAAAGACACTAGTGATATCAAATATCTTATAGTGACTCTTTTACTTTGTCTGATATTGCACACAGAAAATAGTCATAATAACAAAATCAACTCCATCACCAAAATAACTACTGAAAAAAAGTTTAAAATGTTTTGTTTTTCCCATTCTGTTTTTTTTAAAGTTGTACTTTATGTACATTGTCAGAGTTTATAGCACATTATACTCTGTCCCTTATGCCCCTTTTGTGTAAGTCTGTATATGTTGAGGTGTCTCTCCAGTCATTTTGTCTGTAGGTTATACTCCAGAGGATCCTGAGGAAGGACTCATGGGCACCATAGTCCCTGATGTCTTACGTGCCAATGACAGTTCATCTGCTGGCTCAGTGCTTAACAGTCAGTTTGGCAGAATATAAAATCTTTGGCTCATATTTGCTTTTCTTTGAACAACTTAAATGTATTACTCCATTTTCTTCTGGCATTACAAATTACTGTCAAAGTCAAATGGACATCTTTATTTCCTTTATTAATCACTTATTCTTTTTACCTATGTTACCCAAAGGATTTTTTTCCTTCAAATCCCAATAATTTTACCAAAATATTTCTGTGTTGGTCATTCTGGGTCAGTTTGTCCAGGGGCATAGAGTGCTTTTTCAGTATGTGATTTCAGACATTTTTTCTTTCTTTAAAGAAAAATTTATTGAATTATACTTGTTGACATTTATTCTGTTCCCTTGCTTGCTTTGGTGTTCTTTTCTTGGGTCCTCCTATTATACATGTGTTAGATTTTCTTGCTTATTTTTTATGGTTGTCACATTTTCTCTAATCCTATTTGTCTCTCTCTTCATTTCTTTTTTTATTTTAAAAATGTCCTCCTTTTTCTCTTAAGGCATCATCTGTTGTGTTTAGTCACATCTCTTTTCCCTAGTTTAATTAATTAGTCTTTGTTGATGAAATGTGTTCTGTTATTTCTGAATCTTTTTTCTTTTCTGTCACCTCATTTCTGAGTTGTTCAAATTTATGCTCTTTCACTTCTTGTGCCATTTTTTAAATGTCTTTAAGCTGACCTTTTGAAGTGTCAGCTCATAGTATTCATTTGTTTTGGAAGCATTTTTATTGTTTGTTATTTGTAGCTATTTGTGATTTCGAAAAGGAGAAATGGCCATATTTTACAAGGATGTTTTTCTGGTGTTTTTTCCTAATGAAATGACTCTAGCTCACCTTACCTCAGCCTGCTGGCCTCATAATTTGGCTTTTGGGAAGATGTTTTTATTGTCACAAATACAAATTCCATGTCAATAGTTCTGCCAAAAGGTAACAACTCTAGGTAAAGGGAGCTTATCTTCTAATTCTTTCCCCGACTTAATTTTAGTAAATAGGTATGTAATGTTATTTCTAGATATGTAGTAGTATTTAGTGGCAGATTAACGGGTATTTATGGAAAATACTTGTAAAATAAAGCCTTTTCAATACTGTTTGAAGATAAGATTCTTGTAAGAGTTTGATATTTATAGAAAAATAGTGTGAATGCCAGTATGATGATAAAATATACGTTACCCTGCTTTAGAAATGACTAATTGATTTTCATTTTATGAACATGATATCTGTTTATGGGGTTTTTTTTAGTGTATAAGTTAGAGGAACATTTTACAAACCTGCTTTTGTAAGATGTTAATCTTATTAAAATACATTAAACATCAAACGTAGTGTGACTGTTCTTAGATTTGGGTACTTGAAAAATATATAGCGTGTGTGTGGTTTGTTTTCCTTTCCAGCTTTTTATGGTTTCATTATGTCTATAAACTAAAAAAAGTCATATGCATTAACCTAAATTCTTAAATTTAGGTTAAATGTGCACAGTACTGGCCGACAAAGGATGACCGAGAGATGCTGTTTAAGGAAACAGGCTTCAGTGTGAAGTTCCTGTCGGAAGACGTGAAGTCCTATTATACAGTCCATCTGCTGCAGTTAGGAAACACCAATGTAAGACTTTTCATGCCCAAACTATGGGGCTTTATATGATGATTTTAAGGATTATTCCTTGTTCTTAGATATGAAGTTTGCGGCAGTCCATTCATTTCAATAATAACCTATAATAGTGTACAGCCATAACCTATTCCTTATAGATTTTGTTCCTGTATGTGGTAGCTCTCTGAGGACTCTCAAGAAACCTTAGAAACTAAGAATTTTAAAGTTCAGGTAAATATTTGAGGATTCAGAATAACTTACTAAAATTAGTCGGGGATTAAGAGAGAGGGCTTTAGAATCAGGCCAACCTGGATTCACATCCAGCTCTGCTACTTAGTGTATCTGCTCCCAGACCTCCTGAAGTCTGTCCTCATCTGTGGGATGGAGATGGTGGTGCCTCCCTCTCAGGGCCGTTGTGGGGTCGGGTGAGGGTGTGTGTGCAGAGGCACTAACACAGACCAGGTACCCTGTAAACGCCAGCTCTGATACTTACTACTGTTGAGAGTGTTGTTAATTCAAGGGATTAGTCACACGGAAATTTGTCTTTATTGAACTGGTGAAAATGGTGAAGTAAATTTACCATATGGTCTCAAGAACATTTACTTGGATTTTTTTCCAGAAATATAAGACTCGTTCCTGGCACTTGGTTGAGATACAGGTACAGGGTGGGTTGTGAGCCTGCTGTTGTCAGGCTGAAGATTGAGATACTTCTTCCCTCTTCCCACTTACCTCTTTGCCTTCTTTGGTTCGTAATTAGAATAACTAGAAAATATGAAATAAGAGTGATTCTGAGATGCTCTCAGAAACTAGAAAAACTACAAAATAGGAAAATGTTTGCCCAAAAATGGCTTCGGGAATGTATCTAGTCTAAAGTGAGATACTGTTTTAGTTAACTATTAAGTGAATTGAGTGATTAACGTGTGATCATTAACCAAAAAAAAAAAAGCTTTGTAGCGAAGGGAGATATATACACTTTTTAGATATGCAGAAGTACCTTTTATGGTTGATCTCCTGAAACACCTCTCTGTTTTTTATTACGTACTATAAGTACAGATGTGTGCCGAGTGCTTCGGGCCAGGTCCAGCTTCCATGACTTTCATAGCTAAGCTTATTATGGGATCTCTTAGGTCATCCAGGGAGGAGGCTTCTTTATGAATCTCCTCACTGTATTTATTTTGCACCAGTGATTCCAAACATACATACAAACATACATACATTTGCATGTATCTTAAGCTGCATTGAAATACATCAGCTACTACTTGGTCCTGGGTTGTCCAGTGCTAATTCCCAGAAACAGAGCTGCGTTTCCATAAAGTTCTCATGGGTCTTGGAATCATCTTCTCATGGTGTTTACTGATCCCAGGTACCTCCTCTGCTTGTGGCATTAAAATTGATTTAGAAGGAGGTGGGCATAGGTGTTTTTCTCTGTCCTGAGCATTGATTACACCTCAAATAATAAGATAGAATAACTTTTGTATTTTCTTTATCACTTTGCAAAGTATTTTCACATATGTATCATTTGTCCTACAGTCTTCCTAAAATGTGGACAGAGTAAATATTCTTAATATCCCTGGTTTTCATACTTAAAAAAAAATAACCTGAAAATCCATGAGGTTAATGGATTTTTTTCCATAAATAGATTACTCAGTTAATAAGTGAAAAACCAGAACTCAAATCCAGATCTCCTAACTTCTAATGAGATGGGACCAAGTCTTTTGAAAAAGATGCTGATTGTTGTAAAGGAAGATCCTTGGTTCTAAAGTTTCTGAAGTTGAGGCCGCCCTGGGAGCAGGCCAACCCCTACGTTTTAATTGCTGGCAATTGTGTGATTTCTTACTGCCCTGGGTTCAGAGTACACCATAATTAAATAGCAACAGTTTATGTTCTATTTTACAATCTTTAGTAAAAGCTAGGAGTGTTAGAAGAATAAAGTAATGTTTCAGTAGGAAAGACAGAATTGCATTTGGTTGTGTTAGAAGAATAAAGTAGCGTTTCAGTAGGAGAGACAGAATTGCATTTGGTTAAGTATTTAGACTCAGGAACCATGTGGCCTGAGTTTAAATCCGAGCTCTACCACTCCTGGCTGTGTGACTGGTCCCATTATTTAACCTCTGTGCCTCCGTTTTCTCATCTGCAAAACGAGGATGATGACGCGCCTGCCTTGTAGGGTTGTTAACGATGATCGAGTGAATTAATGCTCTGACAGTGCCTCAGACTCAGTGTGGGGTCTCCTGTTGTCAGCGGCTCCCTTGGAGTTGGGAAGGGCTGCAGGAGCCAGGGCAGCGGAGGACGCGCTGCAGGAGAGAAGTTGATGATGAAGTAGGGGAGGGACAGCCGGCCTCACCTGCAGGTCTGGGTGGAGGTTCCTGAGTTTCAGAGGACCAGGTTGCTTCTAAAGGAGTCTTGCTGTGCCTTTTAACAGATCTGGGGCCAGAGCTGCCTCCTGTCAGGCCCTGTTCCATAGAGACTTCATGTCTGGTGGGCAGTAAAGCACCAGCTGCCCTTTCCAGCGTCGTGATGAGAGCTCAGAGTTTGAACTTCTGGCCCCACGTGAAGAGATTCCATGTCTGCTTTTAAAAGGGGCCTTGTGGCTTAAGCTATGAAGATAGTTTTGAGGGGCTTTTAAAATCCCAGGTCATCTGGAGAACTTGTCTTTTGGGCTTTTCTGTTTAGTTGGCCTTCACCATTTTCAGTAGTGTCCTCGACCAGCTTTATGTGTATCAAGTTCCAGGAAGGCTGTTTTCATGCTGAGTTCTGTTTCTCTGCCTCTAGATTTGCCCAGAGCAGGGTTAGATGCCACCCGGGTGTCCTCCTCTCCTGTCTGTTTATGTCCTGTGCACTCTTCTGTCCAGCTTGTGCCCATTTCTCACTTCAGTCACTTAATGTACCTGTGATGCATTCACTCCTAACAGCTAGGATCTTCTTACGCTTCTCTTCATAATTTAAATTTTACCATTTCCCAGCTTGTGCAGCACTTGCGCATGTGTACATTTTGACATCATAACAAGGTTTTCAGCTCCCCATGGGCAGGGTCCTTACCTGTTGCCCTTGTACCCCCTCTGCATTTGCACCAAGTACCCTGTTCACCACCCCACACCTGAGTGCTTGTCCTGAAACACGGCTTGGTCCTTCCACCGGGGTCTGGGAAGCCCTCCCGTGGCCAGTACAGGAGTCCCCGGCCGGCCCGCGGCTTGCCTCTCGCGACCATGCCTTGGGCGTTGCCCTGCCCCCTGCTTAGAACCCAAGCCCCTTGCCCCCTGCCCTGGTGCTCTCCTCCCCTCCCCACCTGGGAGTTCCGGTCATCTTCCAGAGTGAGTTATGGTGACCACGTATTTAACACGGCCAGTACGGGATCCTGCAGGAGCTGGTGAGGGACTGAACTAGGGCAGTGACCTCAAGGGAGGCGGGGTCGACAAGCTTGCTTCTCTCCAGGTGGAGCGGAAACACAGGTGAGGAGGTTGGAAATGTGGAGAGGTTACAGTTGATGGGAGCGGATCAGGGGCCGCGGTAAAGGCAGCAGCGAGTGTGTCATTGTGTCAGAGATCACCGCATCTCTTCACATGCCACCACGTGCAGGTGTTGCCTTGTTTACCCTTCACAGCAGCCTTGTGAGATCAGTACTTTCTTAAACCCCATTTACAGGTGATGGAACTGGGGCTTGTGAAATTCTTGGAAACAATCTTGCTACCTTCTTTCTGTGCCTAAAGTGTGGAAATTGGGCCTAGGGCTGTAGAGCTGTATAGATTTTTAAGTAATAATTAGAACATTTATAGTCTTACTCATATTGATAACAATTATAGTTAACTTGCATTTGAATGGCTCTAGACAGCGCACACTTAAATTACCCCCAGGCTCTCAGCTCTTGTACCTACTCAGCTCATAGTTTAGCTTCCTGGCCTCCATGGACCATGAGCTTGTCATCTGATTCAAAGACGTTACATTTAAAATTCTTCAAATAAATGTAAATGAGATTTTGCCCTAAGAAGAATGGTGAACTGCTGACATCTTTGTGCAGAGGGTGGTGTCCATGATGTAGTGCCTTATGGAGAAAACTGGGCAGGTGTGTGCAGACCGGCTGGAGTGGGGTGTGAGGGGTGGCAGTGAGAAGGGACGGAGCTGACTGGTTGTCACAGCAGGACTGAGGGGCTTGGTGACCGAGCAGGAGGGAAGAGTGAGTCTGCTATTTGAAACTAGGAGTTTGTCAGAAACTGTAGAGTCTAAATGTAGAGACTGTTCGGAATAAAGATGAATTTTGTTTTAGCTCTGTATGCTTTGGAACCCTTTCCCCCCATTCTCGTTTTTTTTCCAGCATGAAAAAGAGGGAAAAGGTATCCAATCCTTCATATAAACTTTTTTTTTTCTTGCGGTACGCGGGCCTCTCCCGCTGTGGAGCACAGACTCCGGACGCGCAGGCTCAGCGGCCATGGCTCATGGGCCTAGCCGCTCCGCGGCACGTGGGATCTTCCCGGACCGGGGCATGAACCCGTGTCCCCTGCATCAGCAGATGAACTCTCAACCACTGCGCCACCAGGAAAGCCCCATATAAACTTTTTTTTATACCAGAGTAGTAAACATGGATCTTATTACTTCTGTGGCCCTTTGGGAATTATGTGATTTTTGTGAGCTAAGTTTTTTGAATCTTGTTTCAGTAGGAGTGAATTAATACAAAATTAACCTCTAAGAAGTTATTTAGTCTGGTCCTACACGGAAGAAAAAGATGGATTTTCAAAAATCTATTCATGAGAAAGACTGTATTATACAGTGGTGAGCATTTCTGGAAACTGGCTTTGAGCATCCCAGACAGTGTGACCTGAATTTGAAAGAAATAAAGAGGCCACTAGTCTTGAGCCAAAACCATATAAGCAAAGAAAAAGCAAGTAGTTGCCCAGGATTGTGGGGTAACTGTAGGTTTTGGGCCAGGAGGTGATGCATAGTTGAACCTACACTGTATAGGCCACACCCTAGGGAACACTTCCCTGGGAGCAGGGCCCTGGCACCACCCCTCCTAGGCCTGGGACCTCCAGCAGGTCCACCTGGACCTGGCTGAGGCCCATGTGGACCAGGGCTGGGCCTCTGTGCATGGTCAGCACAGCGTGGTGGCTGAGGACTGCAGCAGGGCTGCTGTCGGGGGAGAGGGTTAAAGACACCCACTGGAATCTGAGGCCCCATTTAAAGGAAGATGCGGTTGAGTTAACCGTGTGCCTGGGCTGTTGGAGGAAAGGACTTAGGACCCCAGCCAGTCCTGTGTGGGTATCAGATGGCTGCCATTTACGGTTTTCTAGAAGGAAGCTACAGTTTAGCCTCCTTAATTTGGAATGTTTTAAACGCTGTTTTTACATACAGTAAGATACAATCTTTTTGATGTATAGGTCTGAGTTTTGACAGTGCATTCGTGTCACCACCTGCCCAGTCAAGATAAAGAACAGTTCTGTCACCATCCCCTAGATACACACACGCATGCATGCGCATGCGCACGTTCCTCATGCTGCCTGTGTACAGTCAGCCCGGCCCCACTCTCAGCTCCTGGCTATCACTGGGCTGGTTTCAATTCCTATAATTTTGTCTTTTCCATGCTGTCATGTAAATGGAATCGTACAGTATACAGCCTTTAGAGTCTGTTGCTTTCACTTAGCATAATTAATTTGGAATTTAAAAGGAAATGTTTTGAATTTTAATAATCGCAATGAGCATTTTAATTAGTAATAAGAAATCTTCTAGTGCCTTCAGTGTACTGAGAACCTATGGATCACAGTGTACTTGGAATTATGAAAGCTGGATGTCAAGAAAAATTAGTCACTAAATGCGTATAATTAAAAATTTTTTTTAACTTCTGCACTGTATTTTATCAGTGCTGTACCTCATATAACTGAGTCTGGGACTTAGGAGTCTTAATCTGTACTGAAAAAAGGGAAATATTGTTTTTTAAAAAAAGAAAGCTAAGTTTAATTTTGTAAATTTGTATTGAAAGGTAGATGCTGTAAAAGTAACCGTTAAAAAAATCAGGGTTTTTTATGCTGCTTCTGTGGCTCCTTCTTCCAAAATAGTCCTGTAATTAAAGCTGAAACATTGTGCAAAGATGTGTTAGCGGTTGCCACTCCCTCTGTGAATGAAGAGCAGAAGGCAGAGAAGTGCTCCTGGGGGCAGAGGGCCTTTGGCAAAAGCCAAGGAACGTTTTCATAATGAGTTAGTCAGAAATAAAGGTCGTTGAGAATGTCCAGGAAGTGGTGGTGAGTGCCAGGCAGGCTTTACGAGACAGGAAACACTTAGCATGTTGGTAAATCATGTTCGCACATCAGCAAAGCCGTGTCAGCAGTTCTAGGATTGGAAATTGTTACCATGGGGAAAAGCAGCAATTAGGAGAGCAATTTCAGTTAAAAATGTAAAGATTGTTTCTTTAAATTAATTCTTGAGTTGTTCCTCTGTGCCTGGATAGCAGAATCTAAAAGATAACTCATATAATGGGGAACATTATATTTTTTAAAACTTTGAAATTCTTAAAAAAGAAACCATTAAAGAATGTAAAATTAAACTGGTAGAGATTTTAAAAAATAGAATAGAATCCACTCATCATGATGTATGAATTAAAGAAAATCCTGGCAGCATGTATGGTGCAGGTCAGTGGTTGGGAACCCAAGTGCTGCTCTAATCCTGCCTCTGCCATTTTCTGATGTGTGACCTTGGGTGCATTACTTAACCCTTCGCCTCAGTTTTCTCATCTGGAAAATAGGTTTTAATAGGATTGTTGTATGGGTTGAGTTAATACATAAAAAGCCTAAAACATGCTTATAAAATAATAAGTGTTACAGAAGTGTTAGTTATTATTAATATATTCCAAATTCTCCTAAAGAAAATCTTCCCATACTTGTGTATGTGATTATCAAAAACCAAATGAAAAATCATGGTACATTACACAAAACACATCTTTCTGCAGTAGACTGTTAAAAGAAAAAACTCAGAACTAACATTTCCCCCCTTGATTTTCACTTTTTAGAGTGGTGAAACCAGAACAATATCTCACTTTCATTATACTACCTGGCCAGATTTCGGAGTCCCTGAATCACCAGCTTCATTTCTCAATTTCTTATTTAAAGTGCGAGAGTCTGGCTCTTTGAATCCTGAACACGGGCCTGCGGTGATCCACTGTAGTGCCGGCATCGGGCGGTCAGGCACCTTTTCTCTGGTGGACACTTGTCTTGTTCTGGTAAGTGACCTCGTTTCAGTCTTCTGTACCTTTTTATTGTTTCCACTGGCAGAAGTAAGCTCGACTGTCAGGATCCCAGAACTGTGTTTTTCAAACTTGAACTTCTGCCTTCTTTTAGAAAAACCAAAAACTCTCATTCACATCTTTTCAGCTGCCTCTTGCTGTGACTGGTGGGGCTGCATCCAAGATAATTCTAGAGCTCTCGAAGGAGACTTTTCCTGGTAGCTTTTGTTACCTAAATGATGGGTCCTCTCCCCCGCCCTTCTTATTTTTCAAACATCAGTTGGTAGATAATATTGAATTCTTTCTTCCCTTAGTTTCCTTATTTACAAACTGCAGAGAGTGAGAGTATTCTCCTCCCAGGACTGTCATAAGAATTAAGTGGATGAGTGCATTTAGAACACTTTCTAAGCCCTCGGTGAGTGTGGGTTTTAATATCATTCCCTGAGGTTCCTGTTGTGCCTGAGGGCTGTGTTCTTTCTCCACCAGCCTTCCCAGCCCCAGCCTGGGTACCGGCCTGTGCCTTTCCTCCCTTTAGGTTGATGGGAGGGTATCTTAGCACGTCTACTGTGTTACCACTCTGCCTAATATCCTATACTTCAGTCAAAAGCGGCTTGTTATGTTAACTTTGACGTGTTTAAGAACTCTAAGCATCTGTTCTGTTAATGGTAAATACTAAAACTGGATCGTGTGTTTCCCTGTTCCCTGCCAAATTTAACTTCAACAGCTGTTCTCTTTTCTGGTTGGGGTGGGGGTGTGTGGATCCAGCCCCAGCTGGTGCAGCGGCCCCACGGTGTCCTTGTGGGTCTGGCTGTTTCCGCCTTTCTGCTCCAGCACCCTCAAGTGGCTGCCACACACAGACGTGAAGGCGCCGAACGAAAAGATTTACTCCTGCCAAGACGTTCTTAAAAAAGAAAGGCACTAATCTCGATGTATTTATCCTTACATTAAGCCAGAATGGGCCATAAATCCTCCCTTCGACCAACCACTAGCCAGAGTGAATGAGATTCCTGTTGGTTGGAGCCAGCTGTGAGTTAGCTGAAGGGCCAGGAGTCCTCCCTCTGCTGCCTGGATGGGGCAGACGGGCAACCTGTCCTAACTTGCTCTTAGCGGTTTTCCTGTACTGCTTCTCTTTCCTGGACTCCTAACAACAAAAGGCTTGAACAATGTTTACCTTTCTTGCAGATGGAAAAAGGAGACAATATTAATATTAAACAACTGTTACTGAATATGAGAAAATACCGAATGGGGCTGATTCAGACACCAGATCAACTCAGATTTTCATACATGACTATAATAGAAGGAGCAAAGTTTATAAAGGGAGATTCAAGTATACAGGTAAACTGTGTATCAAATACGATTTGCATCACATAGCTGCACTCTGTTTATGCATGTGTCTTCTCCCTTCCTTCCAAAAAAGCATGTTTACATTAATGTGGTGAATCCAGCTGGCCCCTAAGATTGTAAAATGTATGCCCCCCTCCTCCTGTGTACCTCAGCCTCATGTTAAATCCTGCCTGTTACTCAGAAGCCCGAGTGGGGACACAATTTCATTAAAGAAAGTAAGGTTCCTTGTAAAGGAGGGTTTAAGCATTTCATCATTAAAATAACCAGAAAATTTAGCTACTTTTGCCCCATTAAAAACCTGATCTGGAGTTATACAAGAACACTTAGTTTATATCATAGGTATTTCATTTTTTATAACAATGAGCAAGCAACTTGAGTACTTGCAGCAAACGTAATGAAATTTCAGGAGAATGTTATTTTTCTCTGGTTGGTGGCTGTATTCTCATGAAGGTATTTTTATTCCACATTTGTAAAAGCTAAGTTAAAAGACTGATTATCAGAAATCTGTGTTTATGTACTAACGTAACATGTGAAATAGAAACAGAAGTAACAACAGACACCCGTTTCTTGTCTGAACTGATCATATGGAATTGGACATAAGCAGGTGGAATTCTTTATTTTTCTCTTACATGAACCATTTGCTTCCTCTTCAGCTTCTGTGATTACTAGCCAAAGCAGGAATATTCTGAATAAGCTCTCCTTTATAACTGAGATCACACCATCTGTCAAGATGGAATGAGATATAAGTAGTTAAGTGTTGTATGGATTACACAGACATTTAAATATTCTTAAGAAATTTTATTTATCAGCTGACTTTTTTGTTCTGATCATTGGTGTTATTTTAACTATTCAAGACAATCTATTGTATTTATCAATAAAAATTTTAAGTTTTATTTAAAAGGTTCCCCCCCAAATCTTTAGCATTATAGAATAATTTTTTTTAATTAATTAGATTATTTATTTATTTATTTTTGGCTGCGTTGGGTCTTCGTTGCTGCGCCTGGGCTTTCTCTAGTTGCGGCAAGCCGGGGCTACTCTTCTTTGGGCTTTTCATTGCGGTGGCTTCTCTGTTGCAGAGCACGGGCTCTAGGCGCACGGGCTTCAGTAGTTGTGGCACGTAGGTTCAGTAGTTGTGGCTCACGGGCTTAGTAGCTCCGTGGCATGTGGGATCTTCCCAGACCAGGGCTTGAACCCGTGTCCCCTGCATTGGCAGGTGGATTTTTAACCACTGCGCCACCAAGGAAGCCCTCTAAAGAATAATTTTTAATGAAGAGAAACGTCAGTCTGTGAAGTGCTTGGTATGTGAAGATTAAGCCCATGAAGCACGAGACCCTCTTCCGACGTTACCTCAGATGTTCAGGATTAGGAACAGGTCTCTCTTTAATCTCGGCTTGTGTCTGCCAGTTTACATGCCGAGGTTTTCCCCACACACTTCTGTTGCTTCCTTGCTAATTTCCTGGCTGTTCTTACAGACTAACTCTATGGAATGTGTGCTGTCCTTTGGATACTATCCCTTGCTCCACCTTAATGTTTTTTCAAGTTTTGTTCCTTTAGTTTTAGAATATATATGTGCTTCCTGTGCAGATCGTTTTCCCCACAGAGGTGAGTTATATGGACGGGCTTTTGTGTGGTCCCTATTGTTGTGACAGTGCAGTTTGTGGCTCGGAAGAACTTTTTCTCCCCCAGTTTATCTGGTGCGGTGTGGCCATCAGATCTCTGACTCAGCACCTTTATCCCTCATTCAGACAGACCCAGGCGTCCTCTGCCTCCATCCAGATGGGATGTTGGAAATGTCTGTATTTTTCAAGTGCTCAGGATCAGAAAGCCTGTTACCCTTTCGGAGGGCTCAGTTTCCACAGAAATGATCTTAGCAAGGCTCTAATAATTTATATGGTGCTGTGAAATTTTTAAAATTTTAGATAATTGATTAGTACATATTGAGTATAAAAGAATTCAGAGAATGTGAAAGTATATCATTTACAAAGTAGAAGTCCTCGCTAACTCACCCCCCAAATATGTAACCATTGAGGCCTGTGTGTATTCTTCCAGGACTGCGTATTTATGCATATGGGCTTGTTTATTTTATGTAGATATTTTCTCCTTCTGGAACCCTGCTGTCTAATGCTGGAGCCACGTGTTCTGTTGAGTGTTGAGATGTAGCCAGTCTGAATCAAGTTCTGCTTAAAGTATAAGATGTACAAATATAGGGAGAAAAAGTATAAAATATCTCAATAATTTAAAAAATGTTGATTATATGTTCAAATAACAATATTTTTAAATGTTGAATTAAATAAAACATCCTGTCAAAATTCATCTTTTTTTAAAACGTGGCTGTTAGACATTTTTAAAGTTATATATGTGGCTCGCATTACATTTCATTGGACAGTGCTATACTAGAGCCTTAGCTTAGACCAGAAGTCTCAGAGAAATAAATTTCCCTGAAATCTTAAATCATAAAACTTTATTGTTACAAAGATCTAGAGTTACTTTGTTAATGTGGATACCCCAAACTGCATGACTCTGTCCCATGTCCCAAAAAGTGTCTCATAGGACATACAAGGATGTGATAGGCAGTTTATGGACCTGTCTTTCTCTCCATACATCTGCCTCCTCCCCTTTGCCTCTGATTTTTGGGGAAAATTAATATTTGTAAGAAGAAAGAAGGAAGCTTTTCGAGTGTGAGTTGATGGCAGTGGGGTGAGGGACGCCATCTTTCCAGAAGCACCCATGCTGTGTAAGCTTCATCTCTGGTTCTTTTTCCTAAAGGGGGCCTCTGTCTTCACCTTCAGTCTTAATCTAGATTTACGGGATACAAGTGGTGTTTTCATTATTGGCTACAGTTTCATATTAGTTTTCCTGTGAAGATTTCTGGCATATGTGGATTTAAAATGATTTAGAACCTGCCAGGACAAAGAAGAGCTGTTAATATTCACATCTAAAGTGACTGTTGGGCTTCCCTGGTGGTGCAGTGGTTGAGAGTCCGCCTGCCGATGATACAGGGGACACGGGTTCGTGCCCCGGTCCGGGAAGATCCCACATGCTGCGGAGTGGCTGGGCCCATGAGCCATGGCCGCTGAGCCTGCACGTCCGGAGCCTGTGCTCCGCAACAGGAGAGGCACAACAGTGAGAGGCCTGCGTACCACAAAAAAAAAATAAAAAATAAAGTGACTGTTATCTGAAACCAGTAACTGTGTTTGTGATGATAATCACATATAATACACAACTAATAAAGTTATAAGTAAATATATACTTTTAACAAATTACAGTGGGTTTCGAGTTTAAATACATCACTTTACAGCTCCTTCGAGGGGCTTTCTTCAGTGAGAAATGGGGGTGGGGTTGCGGATGGTGTGGGGGCATTGGTCTGTGAGTGCGGTTCAGCTGAGTGTGCAGTCGGGGGAGGTGAGCAGCCCCGTCTGCTCCAAATGGGAGCCGGGGGCAGTGCTGGGTCCCCGGCCTCGCAGTCGGCAGCACCGGCAGCACCGCCGAGGCAGGTGAGCCTGGAGCCTGCTTGCCGGGTGTGTCACAGGGGAGGCAAAGTTGAGTGAGTTTGCTGCCCAGAGACCTGGCAAAATGACATTGCCCTTTGTTTTTTCTTTTTAAAATTCACTAGCATTAAATCTCTCTTTCTCCCCCACCCTCCTGCTGACTCTTCTTGTTGACAGATTCTGGATTTGTTGCATATTCTGGGAAGTGGTCCAGTAAGACTTGGTTTTTGGCATCATCTTGTTTATTGACATTGTTGAGTTTTGTCCAAGTATAAGGCCAAGTTGCTGTAACTAGATCTCAATGAAGAATTGACCAGCATGCATTCTGGAGACAGTTAACATTTTTGTTGGATACTTAAACTATCTGGTGTCTGACACTGATGATTATTTCCGAGATACAGAGCCTTGTGAGGGGTTCAAATTCCGACTCTGCTACTCGTTAGCTTGTCATCTCATTAGTCACAACAAGTCCCAAGGCAAGTGACAGTCCTGTTTCATTGGAGGAAGATAGGCTGTCTCTTCATCTTGGTCTGAATCCTGCCTGATCTGAAGTCCAGGCGTGCTGAGGAGTCTTCCCAACCCAGTGTCCAGCCAACTGCCTGGGCTGCTGGTGTACCTGGTGGGGACAGTCAACTTGAAGGCCTCTGGCACTGCAGGAACCTGCTGGGAGGTCTCACCATTGGTTCTCTGCTAAACTGGACAGTGGCAATGAGCAGGGCACACTGGGTCACGTTCAAGGGCCATCTTGGTCACTTTTCCAGAGGCACATGCCTCTGGATTAGGAGACGGCACAGTCTGACTTTGGCGAAGATCTTCTTACTAAGACCAATATTTTGGTGAGGTCAAAGTCACTACATTTTATTAAGATTATTGTATTCAACTACATACTGATGTGCATCAATATTAAATGCTTTATTATTGGGACTTCCCTGGTGGTGCAGTGGTTCAGAATCCTCCTGCTAATGCAGGGGACACGGGTTCAAGCCCTGTTCCGGGAGGATCCCACATGCCACAGAGCAGCTAAGCCCGTGCGCCACAACTACTGAGCCTGTGCTCTAGAGCCCACAAGTCACAACTTCTGAGCCCACGTGCCACAACTACTGAAACCCGTGTGCCTAGAGCCTGTGCTCCATAACAAGAGAAACCACTGCGTTGAGAAGCCCATGCACCACAACGAAGAGTAGCCCCCACTCACTGCAACTAGAGAAAGCCCACGTGCAGCAATGAAGACCCAACGCAACTAAGATAGATAGATTTATTAAAAATGCTTTATTATTATTAAATATTCAACTTAAAATAGACGTAGCTAGAAGTGGTATGACAAAACACGTTTTTCTTTTTCATTCATATGTTAGCATCACAGGGTTTTCTTAAGTTAAATATAGAATTTCAGTTTCATAAATTTTATTTAAGAAAAGTCAAAACTTTAGTGTTTGCATTTGTTTCTCATTTCCCTACTTAGAAACGGTGGAAAGAACTTTCTAAGGAAGATGTATGTCCTGTTTTTGATCATTCACCAACCAAAATAATGACTGAAAAATACAACGGAAACAGGATAGGCCTAGAAGAAGAAAAACTGACAAGTGACAGGTATACAGGACTGTCCTCTAAAATGCAAGATACTCTGGAGGAAAACAGCGAGAGGTAAGGTTACTGCAATAACAATGCTTGAAAAGAGAGACTTTTAATAAGTTCTGTGGATGGGAATTAATATATAGACCCTTAGTGTATTGAATTAATGTAACTATTTATTTATTACTTAAGGGCATTTAAGTAGTATGTAATGACATCATTGATCTCAAAGAAGCTAATACTTAAAGACGGAAACCTGTTGGAAAATGGTTTAACACAACACTTATTGAGTGTAAGAGTTAGTATAATTAGATGCTAAAATGTGTAGTATGATGCAGAAAACAGAGTATGAATACCTGCCATTTGTACAGTTATATAGTGTTCACGCTACTGTTACAATGTAATTGATAATATGCCTTTAATACCATTATGAAATAATTAAGTGAATATTTCAACTTAATTCTGTTATTGGAAGAAAAAAATATTTTTCAAAAAAAATCACATAAAATGCCCTATACTTTTTGAGTTTTGAATCCATATGAATGTGTAAACTCTTCAAGTTTTTAAATTTGAAAAATTACGTTTCTCAGGCTCCAAATATCTCACACATTACGAAGCTGGTGTCCTGAGGTGTGAGTCTCTCAGAAAAGTGAATGAGCTCTTTTACTCCCTCTCTTCAATATCTCTGAAAGACTTTTTTTCTTTTCTTTTTGTCAGATATGCTTTTTCTTGTGGAAAATTTTATGCTGTAGTCATATTTGTTACAGTGGGATCTTGGGATGTGCTGTGAAAATCGTTAAGGTCTCCTATACATTATAGCTTCAGTTCTGTATTTCCCCAATATAAAAATTGCCTGAAATTTTATAAAAGGTAGCGTATTACAGTACATAGTAAGTTGCTATATATCATATTGAAGAGTTTATTATGACTTAGCAGTGCTACTCCTTGTGTGTGGCTTCAGTGGTTTAGACTACAAGTTAAAGCATAAAGTTGTTTCTTCTTCTACGTTAGATTTACTAGTTTTAAGTCAGGAAATAATACTGGGAGCTCTGTATCCTTTTATATATTTTATATATGTTTTGCCTGATCTTGACTACAGTGTAATTTGTTTTATTGGAAGGTACACACATACTTGTTATAGTGAATTTTCAGTCTAGAGAGTGAATTCTGAGTAATAATTTTTGCAAGTCATTGTAGGAAGTATTCAGGTAGAGTTCACACAGCCAGAGATACCTGTGTGTGTGATAAGTTAAAGTGAAAAAGACATTAGGAAGACTGCAAAGCATATGGATATGAGCAAAATGTAGTCCCCAGGTTGCTAATACACTTAAGGGACAAAACGAGAACCCAGACGAGCAACATAAATTATTTACTATAAATGAAATGCCGTAGGATGAGAATAGAAGGGCTCTAGAGGGTGAGAGAACCAGAGAGAAGAGGTTTCTTAGTTTAGAAGGAAACAAACTTGGAGAACAGCAAAAAAGAAAAACATTTGGGCAAGAACGAGGTTGTACATGGCAGGAGAACACGTGCTCTTGTCTCTTGGGTGTGTAACTAAGAGTGGGATTGCTGGGCCACACGTGGCCACTCCGTGTTGAGCATTTTTTGGCCAGTTTTCCAAGCGGCTGCATCACTTCACCTTCCCACTAGCGATGTCTGAAGGTGCCAATATTCCCATGTAATTTAACGTTGATAAAATAATCTGATATGTAGTCCATATTCAGAGTTCTCTAATTATTAAAAAAAATCCACCTTAAAGCTTTACAGAAAATAACTGTACTGAGATATAATTTATATACCATAGAGTTCACAAAATTTAGAGCGTACAGTTTACTGGATTGAGTATATGTACAGAGTTTTGTGGCCGTCGCCATAATGTAATTTTGGAACATTTTTATGATCCCAGTCTATAACTATTTAAAAAAATAATTCAAGATCTGATCCAGGATCATGCATTGTATTTGGTTGATGTGGTTCTTTAGTCTCCTTTAACCTGGGACTGTCCACCACCTTTAGTTTTCCCCCGTTGCTGGACATTGCAGCTTATAGATGAGTTGCCTTTTAGGATGCCTCACAATCTGGATTCCTCTGATTGTTTTTCATTATTAGATATAGGTTAAACATTTGGGCCAGGAAAAAAGCTGCCTCTTAATGTAGTAGATGCTGAAAAGGCATTCAAGATTTTTAATCAAGCCATACCATCAGAGCTGTGCTTCAGAATAATTACTGGGGTGTATTTACTCTGAAGGCATGGAAACTGGTTAGGCTTTTGCTGTAATATAAGCAGTAAGTGAAAAGAGGAGATGGATTTTGTGAGATTTTTTTTTTTATTAACTGATTTTAATAACATGACATAAAACCCCTACACTTTATATAATTGTTATGCAAAATACATAGATGAATATGGTCTTCTTTTAAAAACATAAATAAGCAAGATGTGAAAATAGGCAAGTTTCCATTAAATAAGTGAAAAAAATTTTAAAGTTTTGCTTTCCATATCATTTGGTGTTATAAAATGTTTAGCTTTCATCAGCTTCAGGGTTTGTGTTGCTCCCCAATTTTTCATATAACTGAACTCTCAAATCTGCTAGCACCCACTGAATTGATTCCACTCTGGATGGTAAGGCGTCAGTTTCTTCTTGCAAGTTTTTCTTTGCTTCTTCTAGCATTTCTCATGTTTCTTCTTGAGAATGGCTAATGAAAACATCACCAGTCTGATGAGGTGTCATTAAGCGGTCCTCGTCTGCAAGCATGATGTCCTAACAAGCATCTTCTAAGTTTGGGAGTTGTTTCTTTTTTACTTCTGTTTCTTCCTTCAGCTCTGTGATTCTGCTTGTATTCCATGCAAATCTGTATGTCTTTTGTTGATTTGCAAAAGTAACATTGACATCTTCTGCTGCTGTCTTCTTCATGGTGGCCGCCATCTTAGGCTTGTGAGATTTTTTTCAAGGGAAGAAAATAGTAGTTTTCATGTTGCCTTCAGCCATTCTTTGTGTTGTTCCGGGACCATGGTCCCAGAGTCAAAGAGCTTCCTTTGGAACAAAAATTCTGTATTGAATAGGAAAATGGGAGCTAGAAAAGGGATGGGCAGACAGCAGTAGGCACTCGCACAGCAGAATATTCAAGGAAATGTTGAGTATAGGGGCCTTTGTGAAAAATCAAATATGAGCTCCAAAGGGGATCAGATGCCTGGGGACCCTCTGTCTTCCCTCTCCTGCTGGCTGGCTAGCAAAGAAAGAAAAAATACTGATACCATGCTTCTTTTCAGGTCCTACTAAAAATATTCATTTACATAAAACTGTACGAGCAATTGTCATTGAATTACCTGAGTGCATCTCTGGACCATTTAGAGTATTGAAGCTTTTCCCCTTTTTGTTCCAGAGTCTGAATGAGTTGAGAAGTGGGGTGGAGTGGGCGGGGGGTGGGGGGGCTGTGCTCTGCCTGCGTGGTTGAGCCCAGCCCTGCTGATGTGCTCTTGTTTGTTGACAGTGCTCTGCGGAAGCGCCTTCGGGAGGACAGGAAAGCCAGCACAGCTCAGAAGGTGCAGCAGATGAAGCAGAGGCTGAACGAGACCGAACGAAAAAGGAAAAGGTGGTTATATTGGCAACCTATTCTCACTAAGATGGGGTTTGTGTCCGTCATTTTGGTTGGCGCTTTTGTTGGCTGGACACTGTTTTTTCAACAAAATGCCCTATAAATAATTTTGCCCCGCAAGCTTCAGCACTGGTAGCTGACAGTGTTGCGTGAATCACAGGGGTTCATCTGTTAGCAAACTCCTCAGACACCAGACGGTGCAGTTGACTAGACACCCACAGAGAATTGGGGTGTGCAGTCACCTCAGCACCCCCAAGGCGCTGCCCACACTGTACCCGCTCCCTAAAATAAAGACTTGAATGCTTCTTAAGAACTGGTACATTTTCAACTGTATTCATACATGTTAAGTGTTTCACCTGACCAGACTGAGAAGTCCTTTATCATGAGGATTCGTTTTTGGAGGCTGTCTGGATTTTAACCTGCACTTGATATAAGCAATAAATATTGTGGTTTTATGGACATTATTACTGGAAAGAAAATGACCTTTAAGTAATGTGTGTAATGTATAAATGTACTTGTTCACATGGGCATCAACATTTTATATTCTTAACCATTGCAGGGTAAATATATTTTATAAGTACCTATTTAATCTTACTTTTGTAGTTAAATGTACTTTTTAAAAGCTCAATTTGAAAAAAAATCTGTTACCACAAAAAAATAATAAAGTGTATGTTGATTCAATTGTACTGGATACATTTTCCTAAAGAAAAGTTTGATATGAGCAGGTAGAACTCTGAATAAGCAATTTTTACTATATATTTGCATTTCTTTTATGTTTTACAGTTTTCCCAATTTTAAAAAGAAAAAGAAACAAAAATTTTCTCTAAAAATATCTTTGAAGGAAAATTCTCCTTACTGGCGTAGTCAGGTAACAGTTGGTCAAGACTTTGTAAAGAAACTGGTTTCTGTAAAGCCCATTATTAATACTGTTTATTTTTCAGGAAAATTTCAATGTAATTACCCTAATTTATAATTGGGGTAAACCATAATTTAGGAAATAAAAATAACAAGCAGCATTTTATCATCCATGATTTCAGTTTATTAGACTGAAGTTTTGCAGTAAAAACTTTTTTAAGTTCTTCTACTTCAATAAATAGTATAATGATGTTCAAACCTACACTGTCCCTTTAACTTCTTAATGGGTATTTTTAGAGCATATTGTTTAATGGATCTAACTGCTCATTTGAGTGCTAGCTTTCTTCAGATTGTAACATTCCTTTCAGTGTTTAACTTGTTTTACTTAAACTTTAAATAGTTGTTATAAATTTATCTGCTGAAATAATGAAATCACATTATTTCAGTGGTTTTCAAACTTTGCTTGTTGGATTTCTAAGGGGTCACCAGGAGGTGGTAGGAAGGACCCCAAGCTGCCAACCTTTACTTCCAGCAGATAAAGTAGGCTGTCTCTGCTTTATCCACTTTACATACTAGGTACTATTGCTGCACGAGGTTTAATTATTTTCAGCGGGCAGTGATCATTTAAACAACAGTTTGAAAACCTTCGGTATAGATAGACTTTTTAATTGGTTCGAATAGCCTTCTCGAGTGGGTTGAGTTATGCTGAGAGTATGAGAGCAGGACACAGGTGGTGCTGTGTGTAGAGGACAGTTTGTGTCACATGTGCCCACGCCCTGCTCAGCACCACTGTGTCCTGTAACCTTTATATGGAAGGAGGTAAGAAGGATGTTGCTGTGTCTGCCTGCATCACCCCTGTGTTCAGGCACCATGACCCTTACATTTTAGGTCGTTATTGGTTTAAAATCTTTCTTTCCAATTTGCTGTGGTTTATCTTTGCTAAAATACAGTATATTACTCTGCAAGTCAAATACAGGTAGACCTATTCAGTTCCAACCGTGGGTCGCCTTGCTTTCAATAAAAGGCAAAGACTTTATGGGAAACACAAGCTGATAATGATACCCTTGTCCCCGGGCAGGGTGGACGTGCTTCGTGGGGCTCAGTGCTTCAGCTTTGCTCTTTGCTTCCCGTCCTTCTGGAGATGTTTGCCATAATGTATTTTATTTTTTTTTTTTTTTTGCCATAATGTATTTTTAAAATCACATCCGGTGATTTTTAAGTGTCCGGTGTAGCAGACACTTGTTGATAAACTTCTGCTGCTGCAAACGTTAGTCATCTTTCCTCTTCCAAGCACATCCCTGAGGAGAGCGTGTTAATTTTTACCAGGGATTGTGTTTTTGGTGGGTGCCCTATACTAATTACTGAAAATGCGTGGCCACGTGCCTGACCTTTATTAAAGAAGGCATCTAGTCAGAGGGGCAGGCCAGGCGGGGTCCTGCCCTCAGGGAACAGCAGAGGAGTCGGCAACCACGGTGGGTGTGCATCTTCCCAGAACTTGTGTCTGTAGGTCTTCGTGATGTTTTCTAATTAGAACAGATGCTGAAAATCAGTTGTACGGTTTGACTTCGATGAGGTGCTGGTATTTTCTTAATAAAAAAGCCAGAAGCTTTATTATTTTTAAGAAAGACTATCTGGATTAATACCTAGTTCATTTGTGTTTGTATGTGCCCCTGCCGATAAACGGACAGCACCCCTGATTCAGCACCGTCTTTTCTGGCTGTACCAATGGGCTCCGTACTCATTTCCACGTGCAGCCAAGAATTTTATGCCATCCTACTACTGATTTTTATCTATGCTTGCATGTGTAGAATATCTACAAATACAGTTCTCCATATTTAGTTTATCCATATGTAGCATAAAAATGTTGTAAAAGTGCATAGAGAACTTTGGTAATGTACAGAGCACTTCCATGTTTAGATGTTTTATATATTTGCTCAGTCCTTATCCTCTTCTATATTTTTGGTCCATTTCATTATGTATTAGTATTTCTACCAAGGAATGAAAAAAAAAGAGAAAGGAAGTTAAAAAGTTGATTTTTTTTTTAAATAACAGGTGCATCAGAGGAAGGAATTGTGACCTTAAGTTAATTTTATGTACACTTGTGTGTGTCCCCTTTGTTTCAAATAAACTAGAATTGATGGTTTGAATAAAAAAAATACATCCTGGTTTAAAAAGTAGTTTCTGGCATGGAGCAGTCCTCCAGCTTCGTATCAATTCCGTCTTTGCTTTCAGCGTTCTTGACACTGATGGTTGTTCCCACTTAGAGGTCATTTCCATGGTGCCGGGCATTGTGCTGGGGCTTCCCACGTGTTCTCCTGGTAACCTCACAACAAGCCCATGCAGCAGGTGGTGGTGTTGCTGAGCCAGAGTCAGCCTGAGACTTGACCTTTCTACCTTCTCTCTTGTTGACTCTCATGTAGAGTGTATTTTAGAATTAAATTCTCAAAGAAAGATTTAACTTCTGAAAGTCGTTCCCCTCTTAGAAAAATATCTCTGACTAGATTCTGTGTGAACAGACACAGGCTAGAACCTGATTATGTTAGAAATATTTTATTGACCGTTGTATACTCTCTTTTAGTGAGTACATTTCCAGAGTGACTGCCTGGTTATTGTACAGATTTTAAAATCTAGTCTGCCTTGATTTTTACTTTCAGACACGAGTCTTACAGAGACTTTTAAAATGCAGTATATTGTAAGCCTAATGCCATTATGTCTATCATCCGTTTCTCCCAGGCAAGATTCTAAGAATCACACCTTCCGTCAGCACTGACTTATTTCTGGTTCCAGCAGGTCCCTGTGGGTTTGTTAGTGGGGTAGAAAGCGTGGACAAGGGCGGGGTGGCTGAGGTTAGGACTCCCATGTCCATCCCCTGCTGGAGCTGAGTGCCTGGCAGGGATGGCGTGTTCTGGGCTCCCATTTCTACATCACAGCTATTCAAGTCTCTCTTACTTCAGGAAACCCTTGTTTGGCGTTGACTTATCTAGATGGTAGTCATCTTATAAATAAAGTTTTGAAAAACAGAAATTCAGTATTTTTTCACATAATAAAATTAAGTTCTTTTGACTTAAAATACAGGTCTTGGTCGTCCCCTGGATGATTTATTCTGGAGTTGACCTGTGTCTTTCATCTTTTCCCTAGTTCATTGGTTTGGATTTGATTCCATCTTTCCTTGTATCTGTCTTCAAAGCACTGTTTCTGGGACAGCAGCACCCACAGCCCCTACAACAGCAGATAAGTTAGAAATGCCAGGTGTCCTCTTGTTCTGCTGAATGTGGATGAGTGATGTCATGTTGCAGAGTACTGCCCCGGCTAAGCAGTGACTCAGCCTGAGGGGCTTTTAGTTGGGTCGAGTGATTGTCTTTATCAGTAACAACCTGACAACGAGAATTCTCAAACGCCATGACCGTCTCTGTGCAGTCCAGTGGCAGAATGAAAAATCCAATCATTGGTACTCTTTCTGTTTGGGTTTTATAATTTAGAGTGGAATACGGGAATTTTAGGATTTAGGGAGGATATTACTTGCAGAGTCTACTTTAATACTATTGTCTGGTTTTCCATCACATGGTATATTGGGGGAGCTATAAGGAGAATGGAATGGGAATTTTTTTCTTTATGGAGACCATTTTTTAAAGAAAAGCATCAATTCTTTATTGTTGCTCTAATTTGGCATAGATTTTTTAGACATATGATGATGTTGATATTTCAAATTACTACTATAAAAAACCTGAAGTTATTCTGAGTTTGGTGAATTCGGGATTTTCCCACTGGGTAAATTGATGTTGTCTGTAAGGCAGTGAGTGCCTTGCTCACCGCAGAGAAGTGTGTGGGACTCTTTTCAGTAAAGCAAGGATGAGTGTCCGGTGGCAGGAACTACTTCGGTGTGGAGCCAGCCCCTGTCAAGACCTTTTAGTTGTTCTAAGGGGTAGTTCATCCTTGCTGAGTGTGTCTTTAACACACTGCTGGGGAGGCAACACCTGCCGGTTCTGCCAGTCAGTAGATACACCTCTCCAAGGTGCATCCTGTTACCCGATTTTCAGACAAGAAAACTGAGTCAAAGAATAAGTAACTTGCCCAAGGTTGTACATCTAGATCATGACAGAGCTGAGATTTGAACTCCAGTCTGTAGAATCCCAGTAACTCCAGGCCTCGCGCTTTCCCATTATGTCACACGCAACCTGTTTTTATGGAATATTTAAATGGAAAAGCATTAGACAGCTACTGTTGCCCATTAAAATCCAAAATAACCCTCTTTTTATTTTTTAAGTGAAACAAATCAAAGTTTTCCCCTCCAAAAAATTTTGTGGAACAGTTTGAACTACCACTGAGCCAGAGTAATACTGGAACATCAGAGCACTCTCTAAACCAAACCATTATTTCATTCACTCTGACTGGATCAGTTCCTTGGTTTTAACAAGGGGACTTCTGAAGGTGTGGGAAACACATGCATATTTTGCAGCACTCAGGGTCAGTCAGAAGCTCCTTTCCTCACATCAGCCACTTTGGTTCAGGCTTCTCAGGTCCCTGCAAGAAGCACCTGTGGCAGTTTCTGTGACCACAGGCACCTAACAAGAATGCTTCCTTGGTGTCTGGACATTTCTCTGTCAGTGCTGGAAATGAGACACCAAGGAGCCAGCAGTCAGGAAGAAGCCAACTCGTAGTATTGGGGGTTTTGACTAAATGTTTTGGATAAATGTGTGGGTGTGGTTTATATCTCCTATTTATACACGTGGAGGCACAATAATGACAAGTATTTAGATCTGGGGTTTTTTTTTTTTGTCAGAGCAAGGGAAGTTGAGGGGAAATACCAGTTACCACCTCAGAAGTTCAACTATTTGCAAATATTGTGAAATAACATTAAAAACTCACCTGCCCTTAAATTAGTTGTTATTTCATCTCTCTATCACTTGTTTAAACTCTCATTTATCTTTACTTTTTGGCATTAAAGTACAATAAATCTATCAATTATTTTATGTCTGTGTTTTCTTTTAATACTTAAATCATGTCACTTCAGTTCTGTATTTCTGTGATCATTAGTATTACCCTTCAGGACAAAAAGCATGCTGCTAACAGTCCGTGAGTTAAGGATATAAGCCAACTTTATGTTCATACATTACATTCATAATATTTTTAGCAGTATGATACAGTGGAGGTCCAAATTGGATTAGACTTTTGCATTGAATTCCAAAGTATTGGTAAGTCTAGCACATACCATATAATCTTGCTAAACTGTTGTGGGTACTTTTTTTTTTAACTGTCTGTCTGTCAGTATAGCTCACATGGAGGTCATTTCTTGAGTAATACAGGATGACCTAAAAAAATTCATAGTTGTTAATTCTTGTAAAAGAGTGAGAGTTACGGTGCTTTAACATGAGTCTACCTCACACCACCAATTCTGTTTGAAAATCAAGCACATAAGCAGTTTTACCAAGGTAACAGCAAAGCACTCAGTGTGATTGAGTGTGATGTGTTGGAATGTTTTTTGGTTGCCTTTTTAGTTCATTGTTAGTCCTTTTATGTTTGTGTGTATCTGTGTATGTCTGTGTGTTTGGTAAATATGAATTGAATAGATGACTTCTTATTTTATATTTTAGGCCAAGATTGACAGACACCTAAATATTCATGACTTGAGAATATTCTGCAGCTATAAATTTTGAACCATTGATGTGCAAAGCAAGACCTGGAGCCCACTCCGGAAACTAAGTGAGGCTTGATAAGCCTGTAGATTGCCTCACATTTGTCTGTTTACAAAGTAAACCTTACATCCAGGGAACGAAGAGCACCACCAGCAGAAGACTTTGCAGAGCCCTTTCATTTGATGCATTGTTAAGTTTTTTAATGCGTGTGTGAAATGTAGAGAGATGTAAAAGAAATAAATTAGGAAAGACTACTTTGTATTGTACTGCCATTCCTACTGTATTTTTATACTTTTTGGCAGCATTAAATATTTTTCTTAAATAGACTGTGTTGGTTTGTGTGCATTATCTTAGGACAGCTCTGCTTCAAATAATGAATGTTTTCCTAAGGGTTTGCTCTCAAGTTTTTATAACTAGCAACTGACATTTAAATTGAAATTGATTCAAAACATTGGCCCCTTGGTTTTTTAAGATGTTTATTTAGTTACCCTATCAATATAGGTTAGGTGAATGCAACAAAAGAAAAGTTATAATATCCCTTTTGTTACCTGGAAAAATATTAATATGGATAATGGTATTAAATCAATTTTAGATAAGGACAGCAATTCAGTGCGGTTTTTTTTTTTTTTTTAGTGGTACACGGGCCTCTCACTGTTGTGGCCTCTCCCGTTGCGGAGCACAGGCTCCGGACGCGCAGGCTCAGCGGCCAGCTCCGCGGCATGTGGGATCTTCCCAGACCAGGGCATGAACCCGTGTCCCCTGCATCGGCAGGCGGACTCTCAACCACTGCGCCACCAGGGAAGCCCCCTCAGTGCAGTTTTTAAATCACAGTGTTACTCTGTCCTTGGAGGTTGTGCTTTCCCCAAACACCGCCTGTTGTAAAGAGACCAAAGGTTCCTTCCTGCGGCGGCATTTGGCCTCTTGACTGTCTAATTTCCCGACCATGTGCTTGGTTTGGGCTCTGAATCCACTCAGTCCTCAGTCCTGGTGATACTCATCCAGAGACACTCACGTCTACGTCATGTAGCATCACTGTAATGTGTGACAACTCACTGTTGTTTTTGTTTTGACAACTGTGAAAGTTTTGTAACACCGTTCATTGAATAATCTATATCATCTTTAACAAATTTAATGACTCCCCTTTTCCTTTTTGCCTTGTTGTCCATGGGGTTTTAGTCTATTTTAGGAGTAAGCAAACGTTATTAATCCCTATTAAATCTTTCCTAAAGCATGCATGGAAAGTTTGTTGTACCACAAAGTACAGCAAGATAATCCTCCAGTGTGTCGACAAAGCTTCTTGAAAGCGTTCTCTGCACTCAGTTACCTCTATTTCCTGACTTCCCGATACTGTCCCCGAAGATTATGACTTTCTCTTGCATCACTCCAAAAATGGCCCGTAAAGGTTGTCTTAGCTCATGCTGTACCAAATGCAGTTGACACTCTTCAATTCTTCCCTCGAATGACTTCTCGACAGCAGAATGAACTCCTTTGAAGCTTCTCCGTAGACTCAAGTAAGACTTCTCTCTGGGTTTTCTCAGTCCTGCCTGACTCCTCCTCTTCCTCTTTTCTTTTTTTTTAATTTTAATTTTATTTTTTATTGTGGCAAGAATACCACACGAGACCTACCCTCTTAACTTTTTAAGTATACGACACGTTTATGGTACTGTTGACTGTAGCTACAGTGCTGTCCAGCAGACATTAGACTGTTCTCATCTTGCTTAACCGAAACTTTATGCCTGTTGATTAGTATCTACCCACTCCCCCTCCCACCAGCCCCTGGCAACCACCATTCCAGTCTTTGACTCTACGAATTAGACTCTTTTAGATACTTTTATGTAGAGGAATATCCAGTGTTTGGCTTTCTGTGACTGACTAGCTTGTTTCACTTAGCGTAACGTTCTCAAGGCTCATGCGTGTTTTTTAAGGCTGAGCAGTATTCCATTGTCTGTATATACTACACTTTTTTTTTTTTTTTTTTTTTTTTTTTTTTTGCAGTACGTGGGCCTCTCACTGTTGTGGCCTCTCCCATTGCAGAGCACAGGCTCAGTGAGCCCGCTCCACGGCATGTGGGATCTTCCCTGACCGGGGCACGAACCCGTGTCCCCTGCATCGGCAGGCAGACTCTCAACCACTGCGCCACCAGGGAAGCCCTATACTACACTTTTTAATCCATTCCTCTGTCAATGGACCTTTAGGTTGTTTCCACATATTGACTATTGTGAATAGTGCTGTAGTGAACCTGGGAGTGCTAATATGTCTTTAAGATCCTGACTTCAGTTCTTTTGGATAGATACCCAGAAGTTGGATTGCTGGATCATGTGGTGGTTGTATTTTTAATTTCTTGAGGAACTTCCATACTGTTTTCCACAGCAGCTGTACCATTTTGCACTGCCACCAACAGTACATGAGGGCTCCAATTTCACCTTATCCTCCCCATCACTTGTTGTCTTTTGGTTTTTTTTGATAATAGCATCCTTACTGTTATAAGGTGATATCTCATTGTGGTATTCATTTGCATTTCCCTGATGATTAGTGATGTTGAACATTTTTTCATATACCTGTTGGCCATCTGTATGTACTCTTCGGAGAAGTATCTATTTAAGTAAGTCCTTTACTCTTTAACTGGGTTAGTTTTTTTGCTGTTGAGTTGTAGGAGTTCCTTATATATTTGGAGACTAATATCAGATACATGGCTTACACATATTTTCTCCCATTCAGTAGGTTGCCTTTTCACTCTGTTTCTCTCCTGCCTGACTCGTATATTGGAATTCCCAAGGTCTCGTCTTTGGGCCTTTGATTTCAGCATTGGAGGATCTCATCTTTGCCCAAGTCTTTATCTAAAACCTCTGTGCTGACTACATTGCAACTGCTTCGACTCCAGGCCAGACATCACTGCTGAGTTGTACCCATACATCTAGATCCACGAATGGTCATTGCATTAATTCCTTCAGCTCCAAACCTGAGTGTGGTCTCTCTCATCCCCATCTCATCTTCCTCCCGTGTTTACGTGGTTATTCGGTAGCATGTGCCAGAAACCTGAAGTTCATTCTCAGTTCCTCCACGTAGGCTCCACATCCAGTCAGCTCACCAAATCTCTCCCACTGCCTCGCTTTAGCTTACAGCTTCATTGCATGTGGGGGGGGTGGCAGCAGGGTTTCCTGCCATTCCACTCTGCCTCACAAGTGATTTAAAGTAAAGATCTGGTTTTACCCTCCTTAAAATTCTCTGATGCCACCTTAGAAAAATTTGCCTCCATTTTAAACCCCAAAGCCCCCAGCATGCTGTTTGCACCATTTCATCTTTTTGGCTGCTGTGTGTCCATTTATATATTTCTTTTTCCCCAGTTTTATTGAGAAATAATTGACATACGTCACTGTATAAGTTGTACAACACGATGGTTTGATTTTCTGATACGGTTGACCCTTGAACCGTGCAGGTGCACTTAGGCACAGAATTTTTTCAGTAGTAAATACTACAGTCCTACATGACACGGTTGGTTGAATCCATGGATGTGGAACCGTGGATACAGAAGGCCAACTAAGTTATACAAGGATTTTCTGCTACTTGGAGGGTGGGCACCAATAAGCCCTGTGTTGTTCAAGGGTCAACCATATTGTGAAATGATTAGCACAGTAAGTATGGTTAACATCCATCATCTTACACAGATACAATAAAAAAGGGAAATTCGTCCTTGTGATGAGAACTCTTGGGATCTGCTGTCTTAACATTCCTGCGTATCATACGGCGGTGTTTGCTGCAGTCACTGTGCTGTACATCACATCACATCCCTAGGACTTACTGGAACTGGATGTCTGCACCTTTTGACAACCTTCCTCCAGTCCCTCCCCTGCCCCACTGCACCCACCCACCCACCCCGGTATCTACAAATCTAATCTCTCTTTCTCTGAGTTTGGAGTTTTGATATTTTAGATTCCACATATTTGCGAAATCACACAGTATATGTTCTTTTTCTTTGATTTATTTCACTCAGCATCATGCTCTCACTATCCATCCATATTGTTGCAAATGGCAAGATTTTGTTCATTTTTGGGGGTGAATAATATTCCATTGTATGCATAGCACATTTTCATTATCCATTTATCAATTGATAACACTTAGGTTATTTTTGTATCTTGGCTATTGTAAACATGGGGATGCAGATATCTTTTTGAATTAAGAGTTTTCATTTTCTTCAAATAAATACCCAGACGTGGAATTGCTGGGTCATATGGTAGTTCTACTTTTAATTTTTTGAGGAACCTCTGTGCTGTTTCCCATAGTAGCTACACCAACTTACATTCCCACCAACAGTGCACAAGTGTCCCCTTTTCTCCACCTCCTTGTCAACATGTTATTTCTTGTCCTTTGGATAATAGCCATTCTGACAGGTGTGAGGTGATATCTCGTGGTTTTGATTTGCATTTCCCTAATGACTAGCAATATTGAGCATCTTTTCATGTACCTCTTGGCCATCTGTATGTCTTCTTTGGAAAAATGTCTGTACAGGTTCTTTGCCCATCTTTTTAACTGGGTTATTTGGTATTTTGCTGTTGTATAAATTCTTTATATATTTTTGGATATTAACCCCTTATCAGACATATGGTTTGCAAATATTTCCTCCCATTCAGTAGGTTGTCTTTTTACTTTGTTGATGGCTTTTTTTGCTGTGCAGAAGTTTTTTAGTTTGATGTCCCACTTGTTTATTTTTTATTTTGTTGCTTGTGCTTTAGGTGTGACGCCCTGTCTTCCTTAATGGGCACACAAGTTGCAACTGTGCCAAAACATTTGGAATTAGTGGAATATTCCTTGTTCATTCATTTGTTGGATGAATGTTTATTGAACACATGCTAGGCGCTGTACTAGGCATTGCATATTCAGTGACGAGGGGAACGTGGTTGTGGTCTGCTGCAGTCTTGTGGGAAAGTCAAACAGCACACATGTAAATAAGCAAATACACATGCTGTTAAAACTAGTGGTAAGCACTATGGTGGAAGTGAAAAGGTACCGGGTTAGATGTGAAGAAACGGGCTTTGGGAAAGCAGAAGCAGAGACATCGTTCAGGAGCTCTGGGTCCTCACTCTGCTGCTCTACTTGGATAAGGATGTGGCCTTACAAGAAGTTTGGCTCAAGATACGAAGAGTCCAGTGTTTGAAGGTGTTGGGTTAAAGCGCAGTGCGTAGATTGCTAGCCTGTGTTCTTTCCGAATGCTGATGTGAGCCCGTTTGGAAAGGGCAGCATCAAAGCAAGGATCAAAGTTTCCAGATCTGGTGAGACCCTACCCGGTGGTCTCTGACAGTCAGGGGCACATCACTCCGAGGTTTCTGGAGGCCAAGGGAAGCTCCTCTGAAATAAGCTGTATCTGCCACTGTCCTTTGTGATCACCTACTTTTGATAAAAGTTTATCTTAGTTGAATCAGGAATTTAATGTAACCTGTGAGTCTTTGGATGGGTCTCTTCCTGACAATTCTTAGCCCACCTGAAATGCTGCAGCTACTCTAAAATAGGATGGATGTGAAAACCCCTCCACTGGGATCAGACTTGGGACAGAGAATTGGGAAACCAAGGAGTGAGCTGACTCCTCCCGGATGGAGCCAGGACAGTGTGTGGCCTGAGACACGGGGTAGTTGAGGGACCCCTCACTCCCACATCCCAGTGCTTCTGAGGGTCTGGTGCACAGGAAGGAAGCTGAGACAACAAAATTCGGTGCGTGTTTCTCTCCTTTGCAGCCTCTAAACCGGAACTATCCAGGGATGAAGGTCCTGGGAAATGTGTTCTCGGCTTCAGAGGGGAGCGGTGGTGGTGCCACATCACAGCAGGCAGCCGAGCACAGCATGCGTGGCTGACGTCCATGATGCCACCAAGTCCAGCATGCTCGCGTTTCAGAGCAAAAGAAGTAAAGATCTCAACATAGACATGCATCAGATAATCACGGCATACACTTTAAATATCTTACTTTTTTTTTTTTTGCAGTACGCGGGCCTCTCACTGTTGTGGCCTCTCCCGTTGCGGAGCACAGGCTCTGGACGCGCAGGCTCAGCAGCCATGGCTCACGGGCCCAGCCGCTCCGCGGCATGTGGGATCTTCCTGGACCGGGGCATGAACCCGTGTCCCCTGCATCAGCAGGCAGACTCTCAACCACTGCACCACCAGGGAAGCCCTAAATATCTTACAATTTTATTTGTCAGTTATAGCTCAGTAAAGCTACAAAAAAAAGGTAAAGATGAAGTCAAGTTGGAAGCACCAACATGAGCTACTCTCCACCCACAGGAATGTTCAAGGTGGGCCTGATAAACTGGAGACGTTTGAACCTTTGAAAGACCAAAAGACTGGTGATGCTCAACAAGGGTAAGAAATGTATAATATTGGGAAGTTGGAAAGTTCTGGAGATGGTGGTGGTAGTGGCTGCATAACAATGTGAATGTGCTTAATGTCACAATTGTGCAGATGAAAATGGTAAAATTTTATGTATTTTTAGCACAATTATGTGTGTGTGTGTGTTGTGGGAATGTTCTCCCTAATTATTCGTCTGTGAAGTGGGAATAATAGTATCTGTACTTCAGGGTTGTTGAGAGGCGTAAAGGAATCTAAAATGCTTAGCGCAGTTGCCAGCTCTTAAATATTCACTAATATCAACGTTGCTGTTACCTAAAGGATGTGTTGCTTATACCGCAATAAAAAATGCATTAGGCCTTGAGCCAGATGATCAAGGTCAAAGTCAGCAGAGATAAGTCGTGTTGATAGTATATACTCTTAGCACCATATGATGAGAAGGGCACTTTTCCTCTGTGGTCTTCCTCCCCAAAACACATAACCAGCCCTATCAGACCAGGGCCACCCTAGTGACCTCATTTAACCTAAGTGCCTCCCGAAAAGCCCTGTCTCCTCAAACAGTCATGTTGGAGGTTAGGGCTTCAACATATGAATCTGGGGACACAATTCGGTCCATAACACCTACCAACCCCATTCTTGGCCTCAGTGGGAAGCAGGATGTCTTCTGAGAAACAATTTTTTTTCTCCTAGGTAATAACATTTTATCTCTTTTTGAAGACATTTTAATGTATAAACTCTGTGCTTTAATTCCTTTGGGTTCTTAGCCTTTTGGAATTCAAAAATGCCATTTTTTTCTCAAAAGCCTGACTCCTTTCTGGATGTCTGGGGATGGGTTCCATGGGTTTTCACATATTTAAAAATCAAGCTGTAGGGGCTTCCCTGGTGGCACAGTGGTTGAGAATCTGCCTGCCAATGCAGGGGACACGGGTTCGAGCCCTAGTCTGGGGAGATCCCACATGCCGTGGTGCAGATAAGCCCGTGAGCCACAACTACTGAGCCTGAGTGCCACGACTGCTGAGGCCCGCGCACTTAGAGCCTGTGCTCCACAACAAGGGAAGCCACCACAATGAGAAGCCCACGCACCGCAATGAAGAGTAGCCCCCACTCACCACAACTAGAGAAAAGCCCATGCACAGCACAGCAACAAAGACCCAACACAGCCAAAAATAAATATAATAAATAAATTTAAATAAATAAATAAGTAAAAATCAAGCTGTAAATTTAAGATTTGTGCACTTTACTATCTGTATGTTATTACTCAATTTTTTTTTTTTTAATAAAAACAACCCAACCATTACTAGCAAAAAATGTTTGCTTTCGCGATGATGCTGTGGGTCTCGGAAACCTGGCTTTTAAGTCTCACAGTAAGCTTGGGTCTTCCTTGTTCCCTTCCTCTCAGAGCACTGGATGTGTCTGACCCAAGGGGTCGTCAGGGTCACTGTGTAACTTGCAGGAGGATCTGAGGGAACTTCAGTTAATATCTGATAGCGGATTGTGTCTTTGGTGGATTCACCAAAAAGGGAAACTCAAAAAGCATGGCCACTTCTGGGCAGGGGAACTGGGGGTGTGGGGTGAAGTTGGAAGCCTTCAATGGACTCAAGTTCCAGACTAGTTACATCAGGCAGGTTCTGCCAGTGCAGCGCTGTCTGGGTGGGGAGACAGATTCCTGGTGCTCCCTGTTCTACCATCTTCCCAGAGTCCTCTTCTTCACTTTTGAAGAATAGTTTAACAGGAAACAGAATTCTAAATTGGTGTTTTTTCTCTCAACACTTTAAATATTTTATTCAACGCTTTTCTTGCATGCTTTTTGAGAATTTGGATGTAATTTTTTTAATATAAATTTATTTATTTTTGACTGTGTTGGGTCTTTGTTGCTGCACGCAGGCTTTTCTCTAGTTGCGGTGAGCAGGGGCTACTCTTCATTGCAGTGCACGGGCTCCTCATTGTGGTGGCTTCTCTTGTTGCAGAGCACAGGGTGTAGGAGCATGGGCTTCAGTAGTTGTGGCACATGGGCTCAGTAGTTGTGGCTTGCAGGCTCTAGAGTGCAGGCTCAGTAGTTGTGGCACAGGGGCTTAGTAGTTCCTCCATGGCATGTGGGATCTTCCCGGACCAGGGCTCGAACCTGTGTCTCCTGCATTGGCAGGCAGATTCTTAACCACTGCCATCAGGGAAGCCCTGGATGTAATTTTTATCTTTCCTCTTTTATAGATAAAATACTTTTCCTCCTGACTTCTTTTAAAACTTTTTATTTATCATTGATTTTTTGTAGTTTGAAAATGATATGCCCAGGTGTAGTTTTTTGGCATTTCCCATACTTTGTGTTCTCTGAGCTTCCTGGACCTGTGGTTTGGAACGCTCTGGTGAACTTCAGAATGGTTGTTTTCCCCTCCCCCTGTCAGATATCCCCCTGTCTGATATTAATTTGGGGGAAATTTGTAATCATTATTGCTTCAAATATTTCTTCTTTTCCTTTTTTCTCTTTCTTCACTTTCTGGTATTCCCACTATGCATATATTATACCTTTTGTAGTTGTCTCACATTTCTTGGATTTTCTTGAAAAAACTTTTTTTTCACTGAAGTGTAGTTGACATACAATATTATATTAGTTTCATAGTGATTTGACATTTATATACGTTACAAATTTATCGAAATGGTAAGTCTAAAAACTATCAGTCGCCATACAGCATTATTGTAATATTATTGACTGTATTCCCTGTGCTATACATTACATCCCTGTGACTTATTTATTTTATAACTGGAAGTTTGTACCTCTTTTCCCTCCATACGATTTTTTTTTTTGGCTGCACCGCATGGCTTGGGGGGACCTCAGTTCTCCGACCAGGGATTGAACCCAGGCCCTCAGCAGTGAGAGCCCAGAAACCTAACCACTAGACCACCAGGCAACTTCCTGGAAATTTGTACCTCTTAACCCCCTTCACTTATTTCTCCCAATCCTTGGACTTTCTATTCTTTTTTTTTTTTTTTTCATTCTTTTTTCTCTTTACTTTTCAGTTTTGGAAGTTTCTATGGACATAGCCTCAATCTCAGAGATTCTTTCCTCAGCTGTTTCCGGTCTACTAACAAGCCCATCCAAGGCATCCTTTGTTTCTGTCAGTGTTTCTGAGCTCTAGCATTCCTTTCTGATTCTTTCTAAGGATTTCCATCTCCATTACATTGCCCCTCTGTTCTTGGATGCTGTATACTTTATCCCTTAGAGCCTTTATATTAATCATAGTTGTCTTAAGTTCTTGGTCTAAAAATTTCAACACTCCTGCCATGTCTGATTCTAAAGCTGGCCCCATCTCTTCAAATTGTGTGTTTTGCCTTCGGTATGCCTTCTAATTTTTTCTGTGTAGCAGGATATGATGTACTGGGTAAAAGGAACTGGTATAAATAGGCCTTTAGTGATGTGGCAGTAAGATGAGGGGATAGGGAAGCGTCCTGCAGTCCTGTGATTAAGTCTTGGTCTTAGACGGGACTGTGTCCTTCACACGTGATTCTCATTCTCATTCCCTGCCCCCCTCATGCCCCACCTCCATGGCCTCAGGAAAGACAGGAGCCTAGAGTGTAGGCTCTGATAAAACCCCAGCACATTAGGCTCTGGGGAAATAGTTCCTCCTGAGGACAGACCTTGTTAAGAACAGAACGCTCTGGTGAACTTCAGAATGCTTGTTTTCCCCTCCCCCTGTCAGAAACATGAGGATTTTTTTGCTCTGATATTTTTTTCTCTGATATTCACTGGTAGAGCTCCTGGAGATAAAACTCACAAATATATGGCCCCCCTACCCCGACTGGGGCCCCTGGGCTTTTTCACTTTCAGGCCTGTCCACACCGAGCCTCCAGCAATTTGTCGGTCACACTTCAGGTTTTCCTGCTCCGGGAACTTTTGCTCATGGGTTTTTGCCCCGATAAGTTGTGATTCTCTGTATCTGCCTGGCCGTCTCTCTAATTTGCGGGGGGCAGCCGTTTTCCCTGTGACCCCACTGCATCTAAGAAGAGTTGTTAATTTTTCAGTTTGTTCAACTTTTACTTGTTAGGACAGTAACCACTTCCAAGGCACCTTCCATGCTGGGCTGGAAACCAGAAGTCCTCTTTGCTTTTCACTCTTTAATATTTGGTTAATGTTAGTGGCAACAATAAAACTGATGATGGAGAAACTGTCCTTTGTTGCTGCATCCCAACGTGTTTTATTTCCCCAGATTCCTTTAAAGAGCTGAACCAAAGCTATTGCTAACAAAAGGGTACTGTCAGCTGAAAACTCCCTGTAAAAATGAGGCTTTCCAAAATTGGAGACACTTAAATGTCCATCGAGAGGGGCGTGGACTAAATAAATGGTTATTGATGCAGAATGGAACACCATATACTGACACGGGATGTGTCAGTGTGTCCACGGTGGATAGCTTAGTTAAGAAAAATAACAAGTTGTCTCAAAATCCAAAATACATGTGATCTAATTCAACTTATGTATAAATAAACAACTACACACATTCACTTACAGAAACATATAAGTAGTTTCAATATTCATGTTAAAGGTCTGAAGGGAAAGACATCACAGGATTAGCCGTGGTTCCATGGAGAAGAGCCAGTTGGGAGAGTGAGTTGCAGGGAGGTGGGGACATCTGCTGACAGCTATATACCCTCCTGGTTGTGTGTGCATATTATCATTCCATTTTGGTTCACCTAAATGAAACCAGAGATAATCCTTTGCATTAAATAAAATTCCTGGACCTTATAAATCTGATATAAAATAAATAACCAAGAAACTCAGTGACAAACTCAAAATCCAGGGAAATAATATTTTAATAATTGTGGCCATGCAGTCATATTTCACAGAGGACATTTGTGTACTTGAGAGCAAACAGTTTCATATTCAGTTTCTCAAATGGACCATTTTTCCCAGTCCTAAAACCAAATATTTGTGCACTGTGTAATCTGCTCTGTCTTACCTAGTCCCGGGGATGACATGACATTAACTCCTTCCGAAGTAGCTAAGCAAATAAATTCTGAAACCAAAATACTTTGTATTTTAAAAACTATAAAACCTCTAAGCTTTCTTGTCTTAGAACACCGATATGAAGAGGGAAAGAAGTGTATTCAGAGATTACCTTCAGCTACACCTGATGCAAACTGGAACCTGCATCTCTGGTCCTACACTGAGCCATTGGTTTGCACCTTATTTCAGTACTTCTGGGGACAACTTTGCCCTTCAGGAACTCTAAACACAGCTAGGAATGACCCCCTGGCACAATCTGGCCAAACAGGTCCACAGGCAAATGTATAAACCTCTTGAGGTTGATTAGTGTCCCCCCAAATTCATGTCCCTCCCAGACCCCTAATTAGAAATAGAGTCACTGCAGGTGTAATGAGTTAAGCAAAAATGAAGTCACCCTGGAGTAAGTGGGCCCTAATCCAACAAGACTGGTGTTGTTATGAAAAGAGGAGAAGAGACACAGGGGAAGCCATGTGAAGATGGACACAGGCACTGAAGTGACCAGTCTACAAACCAAGGATCACTGAGGGTGGCCAGCCACCACCGCAGGCTGGAAGAGGCAGGGAAACATACTCCCCAGAGCCTTCAGAGAGCACGGCCTTGTGAACAACTGGGTTTCCAACTTCTGCCCCCAGAACTGTGAGAGACAAAATGTCTGTGATCTTAGGCCATCCAGTTTATGATAATTTGTTTTCACAGCTCTAAGAAATGAATGCATAATGTCTGGTTTTTAATTTTTAAAGTTTTGATAAAACTGTATAAGAGGGCTTCCGTGGTGGCGCAGTTTTTAAGAATCCACCTGCCAATGCAGGGAACACGGGTTTGATCCCTGGTCCAGGAAGATCCCACATGCCGCGGAGGAACTAAGCCCGTGCACCACAACTACTGAGCCTGCGCTCTAGAGCCCGTGAGCCCCAACTACTGAGCCCGTGCGCCACAACTACTGAAGTCCGTGCACCTAGAGCCCGTGCTCCGCAACAAGAGAAGCCACCGCAATGAGAAGCCCAGGTGCCGCAACAAAGAGTAGCCCCCGCTCGCCACAACTGGAGAAAGCCTGCGTACAGCAACAAAGACCCAACACAGCCAAAAATAAATAAATAAATATATTAAAAAAAGGAAAAACTATGATACCTTATAGTTCTAGCAGAATTTCATGTAGAAATGTTATGATTTTATTTAAAAAATCATTTTTGAAAATACTTACTTGAAAATAATTGTGTGGGCATTTATTTTTTTAACTTATGCAATAGTTAAGGGAATTCCCTGGAGGTCCAGTTGTTAGGACTCAGTGCTTTTACTGCTGAGGGCCCAGGTTCAATCCCTGGTCAGGGAACTAAGATCCCACAAGCTTCACGGCACAGCACCCTCACAAAAAAAGAAAAGAAACGAAAAGAAATATTTACGTACTACAGAGAAAAGTAGAGAGAATAGTATAAATATATACCCATCAACTAGCTAGATATAAGGATTATTTTTTCCATATTTGCTTTATCTGTTTTTAGTAAAACATTGTGAAATAAATTACATACATCATATATGTGCTGCTAAATACTTCATTATACAATTCTGAAAAAATATAGAAAATGTCCTACACAGCACAGCCCTCGCATATGTACTTGGCGGGGTTGATGGGGCCAAGTCCCATCTCTCAAGTGCGTTACCTGACCAACCCCACACACAATCATTAGTTCAGGGTGTGGCTCCCGTTTCCGGGCTTTATTAGGCCCCGTGGAGAAGGGGAGCATTTCCACTGGACTTGAGGCCTGGCGGGTGTTGGCCTGGGCTTGCTGGGATGCCCCACCCCCACTGGAAAGGGTGGGGGGCGCCAAGAGTCCAACACAGCAGAAAGCAGTTAAGAAATGAAGGCGGTTTGGTTAAAAAGGAAAAAAAAATGGAGCGGGACAGAGTCCAGCTGACGTCATTAAATGTGTAGATTGCCTTCCTGTTACTGACTCAAAATTTTCTTTTATTCTCTTAAGCCATTTTGAGCTCTCTGTCATTACACTTACACTCCACTCTGCTATACTCACATGCCAAAGTTAAAATACAGTAAACCCTATCAGTGTCAATCATTCTCTAGAAATCCCTTGGTTGGTCGTACTCGCTGGCGAGTTAAAGACCCCTCCCCTGTGTTTGCCTGAGGGTTTCTATTTGACTGCTTTCCGGCGTCCTGGAGCTCGAGGTGGGTGGGCACAACCTGGCAGCCACCCGCTAGGGAACCTGTCGGCCTGGCTAGTTTCACACCAGGTGTCCCTTGTGTTGGGCCAAACACCAGAGCGAGGGTGGATTGGGGCTTCACTCTTAAGGTGAAGCTTCACAGGCTAAGAATTTTCAGTTGTTCCTCTTCATTGGTGATTGATGGCTCTTTGCGTCCAGGCGCACCCGCCCGGGGATGGGCTCTCCTACCCGCTCCCCCCGCAGACTCCCCACCTTGGCGGGGAGAAGAGGGCGCCCAGGGAGGAACTCAGGAAGAGAGACGGTGGCCTGCGGCCTGGGGAGGGGAAGAAAGACCCAAAGCGGAGAGGGAGGTGGGTCGGTGCAGCCTGGACGCACAGGGGGTCTGTCCTGGGCTCCAGGGGCTCAGACTCCAGGAGGTGTGAAGAGTGAGGCCGTTGGCGTGAGGCCTCCCCTGACTCGCCAGAGCCAGGCTTCATGTTTACCCCAAGCCCATCTCCAAACTCCCCTGGAATAAGTGACAGCAGGTCAGGGTCAGAAGGTGAAGAAGATGAGGAGTCCAGGGAAGAAGAAGGAGGACAGACCAGCAGTGGAGACAGAGCCTACGAGGCTACGGTGTGCGTAAGTCCTACTAACCAAGTCTCAAGGGTTTCACTTGCCCCATTTCGCCTGAGTTTACGGTGTTTGGGCTGAGGCTGGACCTCTCTGTGGACTTCGGCCTTTGACAACATTCTTTGTCCACTTGGCTCCTAGGAGCTTCCAAATGATCGGTTTTAACCTTTTTTTAAAACCTCATCAATTTGTGCTTTAATTATATTTGGCTTGTGTTCAAGTTCAGGGCAGTTTCCAGCAGGTGCTGTCAATAAAACCTTAGGGCTAGGGCTGCGTTTTCCTTGTGCCAGTCCAGGGGCCCCAGAGCAGATGTGGACTCTGCCAGACACCTGCGGCCTTTTGCAGAGTCTGTCCTCTGTGTCCTTCATGGACACAGTCACCGAAAAGCAATTCCTGGAAGAAATGTTCTCAAATGCCTGCTGACATTTCCCGCCTCTTGAAAAAGAGCTTCTTGGGATGTGAATTGTCGTGACCACGTTCAGAGTTATTGTATGGCATTGGCTATGGCTGGGCACAGTACACAGAATCTGCTGGACTTGACATCAACGGTAGAGAGTTGATTGAATGGGATTCTGACTGCTTACCAACCAGGCAGGCCATAATTTAGAGTTTTATAAGCAAGCAACCAAAAATCTTTCACAGAACAGTTCCGGAGAGTAATAGAAAATATAAGTGGCTTGAAAATATGATGTCTTACGTCAAATCAGTTTTATAAACAATTGCTCAAAGATTGAAAACCAGTGTTTGGCAGAGAGGTTGACAGAACCGCCTCCATCCTTCCTTTCACTCCTCTAAGAGCAGGGAGGAGGTCTGGTACCATCTAGAAGTTGTGTGCATGTCTCTCCTTAGTGGTTTGTACTTCACTTATTCAACAGCAGGGGTTTTTCTGGGGCCTATCATGTACCCATAAAGCAGCTGAGTTAAATCCTGAGGTGATGCTCACCCTCCAGGACTGATGTGGTTCAGCAGCAACTCAGGGAGGCCCGTGGTCCAGGGCCTCAATATGGGCAGTGGTTGGCAAACACCAGGGAGTTCAGAGGACCACAAGACGGTCCCCAAAGCCTTTGGGAAGCGGGCCACCCCTGAGAGGTGGGCACACCGTCCGCGAGTCAGACGGAGTTGGAGCCTGGCTTGGGGCCTGGGAGGCGGGGAAGCCAGTGAGGGTCCAGGCCTGCATGTGCACAGACGGCCTGGTTGAGGCGGGATGTGGGCCGGGAGAGGACAGAGGCTTGGGTGACACACTTACGGAGGTACCAGAGATGTTTAGTGTGAGAGTAAGACAGGGACGTTAAAAACTGCTCTGGCCCTGACTGCACCCCGGGCCAATCTTCCTTTCCTGTCGTGCCCCTGCCTTTCCACATACAGTACGCGATACGTTTTTACAGTGCTTCCTGTTCATGGCCTGTTCATCCATGTTAACTCCCAAGAGGGCAGGGGTCTGCAGTGCTGGAACCGTGCCTGGCACATAGTAGGTGCTCACTAAATATTTACTGACTATTACTATTTTCAAACTTGTCTCAACACCAAAAATACCAATTACTGAGAAGTGAAATATTGAAACATAAGAATGAATTTCTCTCTATTGAAATTCATCTGACTTCTAAGAAGGCCGTGATAGAGGAGAAGATGGAGGAGAAGATGGTCTGGTTGGGATGTGCTGGCACAGTGATGCTGGGTGGCCTCATTTTACACTGAAGGGAGTGGGAATCCCCCCGGGTGGATGAACAGGGTGGGGAGACGCCTCAGCACTGGCTCCCGTCCGGGAGCCACCCATGCTTTTCAACCAAATAAGGCCAGTGCAGATGGGATGGCCACTCCACATGCCGGACCTGCTTGTGAAAACGGGTCATTCAGCACAGAACCAGACATGCCTGAATGCTCAAAACTGAGTGTGTCACCTTACCTTTACACTCTACATAAGCGTATGTGGGCATGCTCACACAGAAGGACACGTGTTCACACACGTGGGATTTCTACATGTAAGACCATGTCATCTGCTAACAGATAATTTTACTTCTTCTTCCCAGTTTGGATACCATTATTTTCTGTTGCCCAGTTTCCCTGGTTAGAACTTTCAGGACTATGTTGAATAGAAGTGGCAATAGTGGGCATCCTTGCCTCGTTCCTAATTGTGGAGGAAAAGCTTTTTTTCCCCCTGTTGGGTATGATGTCAGCTGTGAGATTTTCATATATGACCTTCATTATGAAATTACCTTCATTTAGGTAGTTTCCTTATGTTCCTAGTTTCTTGAGTGTTTTTTATCATGAAAGGGTGTTGAATTTTGTCGAGACCTTTTCCTGCATCAATTGAGGTGATCATGTGATTTTTGTATTTTTTGTTAATGTGTTGTATTAACATGTATAGATTTTCTTAAGTTGAACTATCCTTGCATTCCAGGGATAAATCCCACTTTTTCATGGTGTATAATCTTTTTAAAGTGCTAGTATTTTGTTGAGGACTTTTGCATCTATATTCATCAGGGATATTGGTTTATAGTTGTTTTTGTTGTTGTTTTTTTCTTTGTGTCTTTGGCTTGGTATCAGAGTAATGCTGGATTCATAAAATGTGTTAGGAAGTGTTTTCTCCTCTTCAAGTTTTGGGAAGAATTTGAGAAGGATTGGTATTAATTTTTCCTTAAATATTTGGTAGAATGCTCCAATGAAGCAGTCAGGTCCTAGGCTTTTCTTTTTTCTTTTTTTAATTTCTTTTTATTTTTGGCTGCATTGAGTCTTCGTTGCTGCACACAGGCTTTCTCTAGTTGCAGCAAGCGGGGGCTACTTTTCATTGCGGTTCACGAGCTTCTCATTGCAGTGGCTTCTCTTGTCACAGAGCATGGGCTCTAGGCACATGGACTTCAGTAGTTGTAGCACACGGGCTCAGTAGCTGCGGTGCTCAGACTTAGTTGCTCTGCGACATGTGGGATCTTCCCAGACCAGGGTTTGAACCCATGTCCCCTGCACTGGCAGGCGGATTCTTTTTTTTTTTTTTTTTTTTGCGGTACGCGGGCCTCTCACTGCTGTGGCCTCTCCCGTTGCAGAGCACAGGCTCCGGACGCGCAGGCTCAGCGGCCATGGCTCACGGGCCCAGCCGCAGATGCTCCCAGACCAGGGCACAAACCCGCGTCCCCTGCATTGGCAGGCGGACCCTCAACCACTGCGCCACCAGGGAAGTCCCTGAGCTTTTCTTTGTTGGGTGGTTTTTGATAACTGATTGATTCAACCTTCTTTTGAAATAGGCTTTTCAAATTTTCTATTTCTTCATGGTTCAGTCTTACTAGCTTGTATGTTTCTAGGAATTTATTCATTTCTTCTAGATTATCCAATTTGTTGGCATATAATTGTTCATCATAGTTTCTTATAATCTGTTTCATTCCTGTGGCATCAGCTGTAGTCTCTTTTTCATTTGTGATTTTAGTTATTTGAGTCTTCTTCTCTTTTCTTCTTAGTCTAGCTAAAGTTTTGTCAATTTTGTCTTTTCAAAAAACCAACTCTTTCATTGACTTTTTTCTATTCTTTATTTTATCTTTAAAGTTATTTATTTATTTATTTGACCACACCACACAGCTTGCAGGATCTTAGTTCCCCAAGCAGGGAGTGAACTGGGCCCTTGGCAGTGAAACTGTAGAGTCCTAACCACTGGACCACCAGGGAATTCCCTATTCTTTATTTTTTTAAAATATATTTTATTTATTTATTGGCTGCATTGGGTCTTCATTGCTGCATGCAGCTTTCTCTAGTTGCAGTGAGCAGGAGCTACTTCTTGTTGCACTGTGCAGGCTTCTCATTACGATGGCTTCTCTTGTTGAGAAGCACAGGCTCTAGGCATGCAAGCTTCAGTAGTTGTGGCATGCGGGCTTCAGTAGTTGTGGCTCGCGGGCTCTAGAGCTCAGGCTCAGTAGTTGTGGTGCACGGGCTTAGTTTCTCCACGGCATGTGGGATCTTCCCGGACTAGGGCTTGAACCCATGTCCCCTGCATTGGCAGGCGGATTCTCAACCACTGCACCATCAGGGAAGCCCCTCCCTATTCTTTATTTTATTTCTTCTCTAATATTTGTTGTTTTCTTCTTTCTGCTAACTTTGGGTTAAAGTTGTTCTACTTCCCTGAGGTATAATGTGAGATTGTTGATTTGAGAAATTTCTTCTATTTTAATGTAGGTGTTTACTATTATAAACTTCTTTCTTAGTACTGCATCCCATAAGTTTGCATATGTTGTGCTTTCATTTTCATTTGTCTGAAGATATTTCCTAGTTTCACTTGTCAGTTGTTCTTTGACCCATTCATTGTTCAAAAATATGTTGTTTAATTTCCACTTATTTGTTAATTTTCCAGTTTTTTTTTTTTTTTACAGCAACTGATTTATAGTTTCATCCTATATTAGTCAGAAAAGATACTTGGTATGATTTCAATGTTCTTGAATTTGTTAAGACTTTTTTTTTTGGCCTAACGTGATATATCCTGGAGAATATTCCATGTGTACTTGAGAAGAGCATGTATTCTGCTGCTGTTGCGTGGAGTATTCTGCATGTGTCTGTTAGGTACAATCAATCTATAGTGTTTTTCAAGTCCTCTGTTTCCTTACTGGTCTTCTATCTGGTTGTTCTATCCATTATTGAAAATGGAGTATTGATAACTCCTACTATTATTGTGTTATTGTCTATTTCTCTCTTCAATTTTGTCAGTGTTTGCTTTGTATATTTGGGTGCTCTGATGTTGGGAGCATATATATTAATAATTGTTATATTATCCTTGTGTATTGACACTTTTATCTTGTAAAATGTCCTTCTTTTTCTCTAGTGAGAGTTTTTGACTTAAAGTCTGTTTTGTCTGATATTAGTATAGCCACCCCTGCTCTCTTCTGGTTATTATTTATGTGGAATCCTTTCCTATCCTTTCATTTTCAGCCTGTGTGTGTCTTTATATGTAAGGTGAGTCTCTTGTAGACTGTATATAATTGCATTTTTTTTAGTCCATTCAGCCACTCTATGTCTTTTGTTTGGGGAATTTAATACATTTACAATTAATTACTGATAGTGAAGGACTTACTGTTTTAGTCTGTTTGAACTACTATGCAATACCATAAACAAAGTGGCTTATAAACAACAATTTATTTCTCACAGTTCTATAAGCTGGGAAGTCCAAGATCATGGTGTTGGCAGATTTGATGTCTGATGAGCACCTGCTTCCTCATAGATGGTGCCTTCTTGCTGTGCCCTCATGTGGTGGGAAAGGGCAAGCTTGCTCTCTGTAGGCTCTTTTATGAGAGCAGTAATCCCATTCATGAGGGCTCCATCTTCATGACCTAACCACTTCCCACAGGCCCTACCTCCTGATACCATTACTTTGGGGATGAGGATTTCAACATATGACTTTTGGGGGATGGGAACATTCAGATGATAGCACTTACTATTGGCACTTTGTTATTTTGTTAGGCTTTTTTTTTTTTGGTCCCTCTTTTCCTCTTGCTGCCTTTCTTTGTGTTTCATTGATTTTTTTGTGTGTGTTGACATGCTTTAATTTTTTCCTCATTTTCTTTTGTATATCTTCTATAGATATTTACTTTGTGGTTACTGTGAGGCTTACATAAGATCTTGTAACAATCTATTCTATTTTGATAACAACTTGAGTCTACAAAAACTCCATTCTTTTATATCTCTCCACCTTCACTTTGTTTACATCTTTATATATTATTTATCCATTAACAGTTTTATAGTCATTTTTATGCTTTTATCTTTTAAATTCTATACCAGAATTAAAAGTGCTTTACACACCACCTTTACACCATTACTAGAGTCTGTATTTGTCTATTTAATTTTACCAGAGCGCTTTATATCTTTATATGCTTTCACGTTGCTGTCTAACATCTTTTTGTTTCAACTTGCAGGACTTGCTTTAGCACTTCCTGTAAGTCACATCTAGTGGTGATGAACTCCCTCAGGTTTTGTTCACCAGGGAAAGACTTTATTTCTTAATTTGTGAAGGACAGTTTTGCTGGATAGCATCCTTTTTTTTTTTTAAGTTTTTAAAATTTATTTATTTTATTTATTTTTGGTTGCGTTGGGTCTTCGTTGCTGTGCGTGGGCTTTCTCTAGTTGCAGTGAGCGGGAGCTCCTCTTTGTTGCAGTGCACAGGCTTCTCATTGCAGTGGCTTCTCTTGTTGCAGAGCACAGGCTCTAGGCACACGGGCTTTAGCAGTTGTGGCACGCAGGCTCAGTAGTTGTAGTGCATGGGCTTAGTTGCTCCAAGGCATGTGGGATCTTCCTGAACCAGGGCTTGAACCCGTGTTCCCTGCATTGGCAGGTGGATTCTTAACCACTGCGCCACCAGGGAAGCCTCAGGATAATATTCTTGACTGGCACATTTTTTTTCCTTTCAGCATTTTCAATATATCATCCCACTCCCTTCCGGCCTCTAAGTTTTCTGCTGAGATATCTGCTTATTATCTTACGGGAACTCACTTGTGATGAGTTGCTTTTCTCTTGCTACTTTCAAGATTCTGTCTGTCTTTGATTTTTGACAGTTTTTTGATTAAAAGGTGTCTTAGGTGGGGGCTGTTTAGGTTCATCCTATTTGGAGTCTTTTGAGCTTCTCAAATCCATTTCCTTTCTCAGATTAGAAAAGCCTTTTTTTTTTTGCAGTGCCACCTGGCATGTGGGATCTTAGTTCCCTGACCAGGGATCAAACCCATTCCCCCTGCATTGGAAGCACAGTCTTAATCACTGGACCAACAGGGAAGTCCCTATTATTATTTTTTTAAATATGCTTTGTCTCTCTTTGCTCCTTCTTGGACTCTCATAATACATATTGGTCCATTTTATGCTGTTTTATAGGTCCCTTAGGCTTTGTCCATTTTTCATCACTTTTTTTTTTATACCTCTGACTTGGTTAATTTCAATCATCAGAATTGCTGATTCTTTCTTCTGCCTGATCAAGTCTGCTGTTGAACCCCTCTAGTGAATATTTCAATTTAGTTATTATATTCTTCAGCTCCAGAATTTTTGTATGGTTCTTTTAAAAAATAGTTTCTCTTTGTTGATATTCTCATTTTGTTCGTGCATTGTTCTTAATCCACTTGGTTGTCTGTGCTCTTTTAGATCACTGTGCTTCTTTAAGACAATTAATTTGAATTCTTTGTCATATAATTCATAGATTTCTGTGTCCTTGGGATTGGTTTCTGGAGATTGGTTTCTTTTGTTCTTTTGATTGAGCTATGTTTCTGTTTATTCTTGTGCCTCATGATTTTGTGGTTGTTGTTGAGTTTTATGTATTTGATAAAACAGCCACCTCTCTCAGTCTTCTTACAGGGAAGACCTTCACCAGTTGGGCTAGCTGGGGAGTCTGGGGGCCTCAGAAATCCTTTTTGGAGGACGTAATTTCTCTGGGCTTGTGCATGTAATTTCCCAGTTCGAATTGCAGGTTTCTTTTTCAGGTGCTTGTCATCTCTTGCTCCCTGTGGTGTCCAAGGCTTGTTCTCTGGTGCTGCAGCAGCAAGGTGCCACTCTCCCCTTTGTCCTCAGCAGTCCCCAGGCATCCAAAGTATGCTGTCTCCCCATCAGCATCCTGAGTCAGGTGAGACAGATACTGGTCCCTCAACAGCCCTCTGAGAAGCTGGACTGTTGGACCCACACTTTATTCTTCTCTTTCGCTCCAATTGGGTGCCTTTGGACTGTGTAGAGATGTTACTGGCCTGTCTGTGGCACTGCAGGCTCTCTGGGGCTGCAGCACACCACTCCTGCCACCCCCCAACCCCACCTTTGCTTTCAGTGGCCCCCCTGCATCTAAACTCTGCCAGTTTCATCAGGGCTCCAAGTCAGTCGAGGCAGAAACCAGCCACTCCAGCGGCCCTGCAAAAAGCCAACCCGTTGGATGCAGTCCCCTCTTCCCTACCCCTCCATTCGCCCAGAAGCCTCGAGCTGGTGACTTTCTCCCAACATGCTGAGCTGTTGGCTTGAGGGAGGGACAGTTGGGGGTAAAGTGAAACCGCTCTTCTGTTTTCAGTGCAGCTGTTCTCAACTCTGGACTTGCCTGGGGAACTGGAACTCTTTAACTGGTTTCTGCTTCCCATAAAGGTATTTTGATTTGTAAGTGGTGTCTCTGTTGGGTCAAGGGCTAGGACTTCCTATCCCATCATCTGGCTGACATCCCGACCCGACAATAGTTTCCCAAAGGGAAACACATCAGGCTATAGAACCCAGAATAATTTATCAGAAATAAATCATTTACTGAGTGCTATGGAGTAGGGTGTACCCCTTAATATTATAAGCCCTCGTTTTACAGATGAGAAAGCCAAGGCACAGACGTAACACAACAAAATAGCAGGTAAAAAGTGACTGGTATGTAGTAGGCACTCAAAAATGAAAACCTTTTCTCTTATACTCAAACTCTTTTGAGATCGGGAAATTATTCTGGATGGAGGAAGGAGCCGTGAACCAATGAATGCTGCAGCTTCTAGAAGCTGGAAAGGGGTAGGAAACGGATTCTTCCAAGACCCTCCAGAGAAAACGCAGCCCTGCCAGCACCTTGACTTAGCCCAGTGAGACCTATTCTGGAATTCTGACTTCCAGAATTCTAAGATAATAGATTTATTTTGTCTTAAGCCACTAAGTTTCTGGTAATTTGTTACAGCAGACATAGGAAACTAATATAGAAGTCTGAGTTAAAAAAAAAATACATTCAGATAAAATTACTTAGGAAACACTTTATTGCACAAAATTTACATCTGTTGTATATGATGAAAAGCATGGCAAAAACAACCTTTTGTTAATCCATTTTTCTTTGCGATTTTTCTGTGAAAAGTAAAGATTTCCTAATACATTCTTTTTATATAGTTGTTTAACAGTTGTGTTGGTAATAAGTGTCTTGGGACATAAGGTATAAAACTGAAAACGGATCAGAAAAGTGCAGGGGGAAGACCACTGCCAAAGAGTAACCTCCAGGAACTCGGCATTTTCCATGGCAAGGCAGATGCTGAGGGGTCATCACACTGCAATTGAAGAACAAAATATGTAATCCTTCAACTTTATCACTAAATCTCTTTTTAACACGTATTATAAAACTGTCCCTTTGTTGTTGTTGTTCCTTTTGGTTTTGACACTTCTAGCTGTGATTTATTGTAAGGTAAAAACAAAGTAATACATTTCTGTGTCTTTATATCAGCTGAAGATAAATTTCCTCAATTTCCAAGCCATAAAGATACGAACCAGAAAGGCTATAAATAGAGTCCATGGAGCAAAATCAAATTCAAAAGAAACAGTGGTTAAAAAAAAAATCAATGCTGTGTGATTTGTATCAATTTGTTCTTCAAAAAAGCATGAATTAAAAAGACAGTCACCTACCTTGTAAAGTAGGCTTAGGTTACTTTTGTTATGCCTAAAGGCTAACTGATTTCCCCAGGTGTCATGCTCTTATTTCATAATAGAGAAAAGTATTTTAATTATAATGCATATTGATAGCTAAAGTACTGCTCACAAAGCTATACCTTTTGCTTAAAAGTAAAAGAAAAACCTGAATTCCAAAGAGGACTTGTTTATCCTTATAAAAAGCTGCCTGGTATAATTAATGCAACACTAAGAATGAATACAACGAAGTATTTAAGATTTTCCTTTTTTTTTTGAAAATCAGCCTTAATGAAACAACTGCAGACAACAGGTTGCTTAGCTGTCTTCTTTTGAAAAGTTCAGCTAACTTAAATTTTATATAAAGACGTCTAAATTTAACATAAACTTTCACTTACTTGGTCTACTTATATAGTATGTAAAAATGCAAGTTGATGAATACATAACCAGAGAAATCAGAGACTTAAGCTTTAGTGAAACTTACACATGGTTTGATTATCTGAAGCCATTCATTAAGATATTCAACAAGACCTAACGCATCTGGGATATTGTCTCCTTCCGAAACGAATTTCAGCAGAATCACCATTGGGATTTCTTTAGAACAGCTACAACAATTAAAAAGAATAATTAGATATTCTTCTACTGATACAAGATGATGGTTCCAGTGTGCCTGTTTTTATAGCTGAGATAATCTGCCAGGTTTTAGGCAAGGAGATGTCACATCACAAGATCACTTATGTACCTTCTATTTGTAGGGACAAAACTAGGAGCCATGTAACACCCACCCTGGGCACATGAATGTTCCTGCCCCACACCAAGATTTGTGCTGGAAAATTAAAAGAACATCAATTTTGTGAGAAATATCTGTAAATAGCATGAATTTTAAAGCTACAGATGGTAGAGTTGCAGTATCTTGCAGATACAAACATTTAATTCAAAACAGAAAACAGACCAAGAAATTAGTAGTGGTAGTTTCTTCTGGGTGACAGAAGTGAGTATTTAAAATATTGTTTCTTTTGACTATTCTACATTTTCAAAATGTTCTATGAGGAACATGTCTTTCATAGTATTTTGTCTAGTGTTGCTAACTTTGTGGGCAAAGTTATCAGCTGCCCAGAGGTTGTTCTCTGCCCTCACGGTTTCACCCTATACTTGTGAGCTCAGGGTTGAGGAGGGTTCAGGCAGGCCCCAGGGCTCTTCCCCCAGCAGCTGTGTCCCTCTGGTTCTCTGCCTCGTACTCTCCAGCTGTGTCAGCCACCCCAACTCTGGTTTCCAGTCCCCTCGACTTAGCAAGACGGCTGCACTCTGCCAGGGTCCCCCCACCCCATGCTGCAGTCCTGCAGGAAGCTGGGGCAATAGCAGGACTCTACTGCTTTCTCCCAGGCTTCACAGCTGTGTGCTGCATGGTGTCCAATGTCTGATGAACAGCTGTTTCATTAATGTTGTCCAGTTTCCCATTGTTTATGGCAGGAGGGCAAGTCTGCTATCAGCTACTCTGACACCGTCAGAAGCAAAGCTAGGAGACTGACTTGCAAAGAAGCAAGAAGTCAGTTTGAAGGGGCAGAGTGCGGGGGGAGTGCGAAGACAGCAGAATCCCCCTCCCCCTGCGGAGAAGGGCGAGACCAGCAAGGACAAACAGGAAGCGACGTAGGACTCTGGCAAACTGGGCAGGTTGTTGCAAAGGAGACGAGGAGAAAAGGAGAGGGAAAAAAAGCAAGGAAGAATGCGACAGCTCTGGGGACACTGTGAGGGCCAGGAGGCCAGCATCTGTGCAGAGCGCACCCAGGGGGCCAGGCCAGAGGGGCCTGGAGGGCTCTGGATGGCACATTGCGGAGGATGAACCAGATTCCGCAAAAGGCAAGTAAAACTGCTGATGGATTTTTACTCAGGGAGTCTTGTGATCAGTTTTGCATTTTAGAAAGTTAATTCCAGCATTGCTGCTGAGGTGGTCAGGGCAGGTCAGAATGAGGCAGTAGGTGATCGATCAAGAGACCCTGACAGCAGCTGCTATTGCCTGGACTGTGTCCCTCCAGGGTCTACAAGTGGAAGCCTCACCCACAGGCGACTGTATCTGGAGGCAGGAGGTTTAGGAGGTAATTCAGTGAAAGGTCACAGGAGGGGGCCCCAATCCGATGGGACCATGGCCTTACAAGGAGAGAAGGAGCTCTCTCTCTGCTGCGTTGAGGACACAGCCAGAGGTGGCCGTCTGCAGGCCGGGAAGAGGGCCCTCCCCAGAACCTGACCAGGCCAGCACCCTGACCTCCAGCCTCCAGAGCTGTGAGCAAATACATTTCTGTTGTTTAAGCCCCGCAGTCTATGGTCTGACAGAAGTGCAGGCCACGGGTGATGTGGCCTGAATGGAGCGAGAGAATGATTCAAAGCTGGTGGTTTGCAGGGCAGGTGTGGAGAATAACCAGGTGGCCAGGGCTTCTAGGCTGTGGTAAGAAAAGAGGTGAAATAATATACTAAAGGGCATAAGCTAGACAGGGAAAGAAGTGAAAACACGAATGGAAGATAGACTACGAAAAAAAGAAAAGTTGAAGGAAATGATGGTTTTAATAAGAGCATAGATTTTCAGGTATAAAACAGGAGTTATTTAATGAGTACAGATCTTCTGTTTAGAACGATGACAAAGTTCTGAAAGTGGATGGTGGTGATGGGTACACAACAATGAATGTACTGAATGTCACTTAACTGTACACTTAAAAATGGTTAATTTAATGTTATGTACACCTCACCACCACCACCACTGCAAAGAGGACTGACTGCAGAGGTTGCACAGAATATGTATCAGGACCCCTAACATGACACACATACTAAAGCATTAAATATGGCTTTTCAGGAACCAATTCTATAACCACATTTCAATCTTTCCCCTGAATGTAACACGGTACCTATTTAATGAAGACATTTTCAGAGTTCCAGTAAGTACTCCAAACACTATCCCAGTTATCTTACTTTCATTTTCAGATAAGATGCGCAGCAAATATACAGGTAAGCTCACCCTTCGTCATAGAGTGTTTTTGTGATACCTCCTCCAGGAATACGGACACAAAACTCAGAATCGTCTATTTCAGGAATGCATGGGCTTTTTTCCATTTCTTCCCAGTTAAGGCTCCGTATTTTATTCTGAACACTTTTTTTCGTGGAAGGTGTAAGTAGGTACCTGAAGGGAGTACTGGAAACAATCATATAATTAACTAAAAACTCACAAATACGTACATTAAGACAATTAACAGTTCTTTTAGCAAAAATTATCTTGTTCTCCATATATTCTGCTGCACAAAGCAAAACACGTGTTTCAGCAGTCTATGGAAGAGCAACATGTAAAAATATTGCTCTGACTTGCTATTTACAAATTTAGGGGAGAGCGGAGAGACAGGAAAACTTAACCCAAGGCCAGGCCAGCGTGAAGATGTCCACAGCCATGCTCCCACCAGGCCCACTGTGAGAATCCCAGAAACTAAGTCTAGTCTTGAAAGGTTACTCTTGGCTAATAATTTCGTCAGAATTTTACAGGTGAAGAAATGATAATGCAATAAACTAGTTTAGATTTCTAAGTCTTGGATACTTTGTCTTCTACCTAAGAATTCAATCTGACATGCCTGGGAGCTATACTTAAAGGCAACTGTATTTCTGCAAATACAAATGGTTGAATATATGGAAATAAATAGAAACATCAATCCAGTCTTTGAAAAACGATCAACCAATAAACATCAGGTACCCTTTCTTCTTTCCCTTCATCAGCTGAGGTTTGTGGCGCTGCCAGGCACGTGATACCACACAACAGAGCACAGCCCCAGAACCATTCCCACCTTTATCCTAGGATCCCAGTGCCGCAGCCCTGGGAATGTCAAGGGCCCCCCACCTCTACTCCTCCTAGCTCATGTTCTTTACCTCCTTCTTTCTAAATTGCAGGGAGGACAGGAAAGGATATGCATGGCTTTAAAATTTTATTTTAACCTTTTAATAGAGAAATCATCCTAATAACTGTATAAATCATAGCAAAATACTTTTCCAAAGACACAGACATACCTGCGGAGCTGGAAGTCATTACGGTGATACGAGTGGCTGCTTGAAAGAACAACAACTTTGGCACAGTTGCTGCTTTTCACCCAGAAAAGCAGTTTCTCACAGAATGACTTTGATTTATACTTTGTATACCATTCAAAGAATAAAACAAAAACAGAAAAGTTAGATCCTAGAGTTACAATAAGAGTAGTCTATATAGTATTTCACCCACATTATGTGATGATATATAGTTTATATATACTAAAATTATAATTATTTTTACATCTACTTACCATCCTTAGACTGAAGGTGAAAGATGAGGAGCAATGACTATTTTTTTATTTTTATTTTTTAACATCTTTATTGGAGTAGAATTGCTTTACAATGGTGCGTTAGTTTCTGCTTTATAACAAAGTGAATCAGTTATACATATACATATATCCCCATATCTCCTACCTCTTGCGTCTCCCTCCCACCCTCCCTATCCCACCCCTCAGGGTGGTCACAAAGCACCGAGCTGATCTCCCCGTGCTATGCGGCTGCTTCCCACTAGCTATCTACTTTCCATTTGGTAGTGTATATATGTCCACACAACTCTCTCACTTTGTCCCAGCTTACTCTTCACCCTCCCCGTATCCTCAAGTCCATTCTCAAGTAGGTCTTTGTCTTTATTCCCGTCTTGCCCCTAGGTTCTTTGTGACCATTTTTTTTTGTATTTTTAGATTCTATATATATGTGTTAGCATACGGTATTTGTTTTTCTCTTTCTGACTTACTCCACTCTGTATGACAGACTCTAGGTCCATCCACCTCACTACAAATGACTCAATTTTGTTTCTTTTTATGGCTGAGTAATATTCCATTGTATATATGTGCCACATCTTCTTCTTTATCCATTCATCTGTCGATGGACACTTAGGTTGCTTCCAAGTACTGGGTATTGAAAATAGAGCTGCATAGAACATTGTGGCACATGACTCTTTTGAATTATGGTTTTCTCAGGGTGTATATATACATATATATATATATATATATATATGTATATATATAGTGGGATTGCTGGGTCATATCCTAGTTCTATTTTTAGTTTTGTTTTTTTTTTGCGGTATGCGGGCCTCTCACTGTTATGGCCTCTCCCATTGCAGAGCACAGGCTCCGGAAGCGCAGGCTCAGCGGCCATGGCTCATGGGCCCAGCCGCTCTGCGGCATGTGGGATCTTCCTGGACCGGGGCACGAACCCGTGTCCCCTGCATCAGCAGACGAACTCTCAACCACTGCGCCACCAGGGAAGTCCTTTTTAGTTTTTTAAGGAACCTCCATACTGTTATCCATAGCAGCTGTATCAATTTACATTCCCACCAACAATGCAAGAGGGTTCCCTTTTCTTCAGACCCTCTCCAGCACTTGTTGTTTGTAGATTTTTTGATGATGGCTATTCTGACTGGTGTGAGGTGATACCTCATTGTAGTTTGATTTGCATTTCTCTAATGATTAGTAATGTTGAGCATCTTTTCATGTGTTTGTTGGCAATCTGTATATCTTCTTTGGAGAAATGTCTATTTCAGTCTTCTGCCCATTTTTGGATTGGATTTTTTTTTTTTGCTATTGAGCTGCATGAGCTGCTTGTATATTTTGGAGATTAATGCTTTGTCAGTTGCTTCCTTTGCAAATATTTTCTCCCATTCTGAGGTTTGTCTTTTCATCTTATGGTTTCCTTTGCTGTGCAAAAGCTTTTAACTTTCATTAGTCCCATTTGTTTATTTTTGTTTTTATTTCCATTTCTCTAGGAGGTGGGTCAAAAAGATCTGTTGTGATTTATTATGTCATGGAGTGTTCTGCCTATGTTTTCCTCTGCCTATGTTTTCCTCTAAGAGTTTTATAGTGTCTGGCCTTACATTTAGGTCTTTAATCCATTTTGAGTTTACTTTTGTGTATGGTGTTAGGGACTGTGCTAATTTCATTCTTTTACATGTAGCTGTCCAGTTTTCCCAGCACCACTTACTGAAGAGGCTGTTCACTGTATATTCTTGCCTCCTTTATCAAAGATAAGGTGACCATAGGTGGATGGGTTTATCTCTGGGCTCTCTATCCTGTTCTGTTGATCTATATTTCTGTTTTTGTGCCAGTACCATACTGTCTTGATTACTGTAGCTTTCTAGTATAGTCTGAAGTCAGGGAGACTGATTCCTCCAGCTCCATTTTTCCTTCTCAAGACTGCTTTGGCTATTCAGGGTCTTTTGTGTTTCCATACAAACTGAAATTTTTTGTTCTAGTTCTGTGAAAAATGCCATTGGTAGTTTGATAGGGATTGCACTGAATCTGTAGATTGCTTTGGGTAGTAGAGTCATTTTCACAATGTTGATTCTTCCAATCCAAGAACATGGTATATCTCTCCATATGTCTGTATCATCTTTAATTTCTTTCATCAGTGTCTTATAGTTTTCTGCATACAGGTGTTTTGTCTCCTTAGGTAGGTTTATTCCTAGGTATTTTATTCTTTTTGTTGCAATGGTAAATGGGAGTGTTTCCTTAATTTCTCTTTCAGATTTTTCATCATTAGTGTATAGGAATGCAAGAGATTTCTGTGCATTAATTTTGTATCCTGCTACTTTACCAAATTCATTGATTGGCTCTAGTAGTTTTCTTGTAGCATCTTTAGGATTCTCTATGTATAGTATGTCATCTGCAAACAGTGACGGTTTTACTTCTTTTCCGATTTGGATTCCTTCTTTTTCTTTTTCTTCTCTGATTGCTGTGGCTAAAATTTCCAAAACTATGTTGAATAATAGTGGTGAGAGTGGGCAACCTTGCCTTGTTCCTGATCTTAGTGGAAATGGTTTCAGTTTTTCACCACTGAGAATGATGTTGGCTGTGGGTTTGTCATATATGGCCTTTATTATGTTGAGGTAAGTTCCCTCTATGCCTACTTTCTGGAGGGTTTTTATCATAAACGGGTGTTGAATTTTGTCGAAACCGTTTCTGCATCTAATGAGATGATTATATGGTTTTTCTCCTTCAAATTGTTAACATGGTTTATCACATTGATTGATTTGTGTATACTAAAGAATCCTTGCATTCCTGGGATAAACCCCACTTGATCATGGTGTATGATCCTTTTAATGTGCTGTTGGAGTCTGTTAGCTAGTATTTTGTTGAGGACTTTTGCATCTATGTTCATCAGTGATATTGGCCTGTAGCTTTCTTTTTTTGTGGCATCTTTGTCTGGTTTTGGTATCAGGGTGATGGTGGCCTCGTAGAATGAGTTTGGGAGTGTTCCTCTTTCTGCTATATTTTCTAAGAGTTTGCAAAGGATAGGTGTTAGCTCTTCTCTAAATGTTTGATAGAATTCGCCTGTGAAGCCATCTGGTCCTGGGCTTTTGTTTGTTGGAAGATTTTTAATGACAGTTTCAATTTCAGTGCTTGTAATTGGTCTGTTTATATTTTCTATTTCTTCCTGGTTCAGTCTCGAAAGGTTGTGCTTTTCTAAGAATTTGTCCATTTCTTCCAGGTTGTCCCTTTTATTGGCATATAGGTGCTTTTAGTAATCTCTCATGAGCAACCAAACCAAAACACAAATCCACCAATGATAACAAGCGCTAAAAACTATGCTAAAAAAAAAACCCCAAAACCAAAAAACGCTGTCAGAACCCTAGGACAAATGGCAAAAGCAAAGCTATACAGACAAAATCACACAAAGAAGCATACACATACACACTCACAAAAAGAGAAAAAGGAAAAAAATATATATATATATATAAAAGTAAAAAAAGAGAGCAACCAAATCAATAAATAAATCTACCAATGATAATAAGCTCTAAATACTAAACTAAGATAAACATAAAACCAGAAACAAATTAGATGCAGAAAGCAAACTGCAAGTCTACAGTTGCTACCAAAGTCCACTGCTTCAATTTTGGGATGATTCATTGTCTATTCAGGTATTCCAGAGATGCAAGGTACATCAAGTTGATTGTGGAGATTTAATCCACTGCTCCTGAGGCTGCTGGGAGAGATTTCCCTTTCTCTTCTTTGTTCACACAGCTCCTGGGGTTCAGCTTTGGATTTGGCCCTGCTTCTGCGTGTAGGTTGTGTGAGGGCATCTCTTCCCCACCCAAATAGGACAGGGTTAAAGAAGTGGCTGCTTAGGGGGCTCTGGCTCACTCAAGCTGGGGGGAGGGAGGGGTACATAATGTGGGGTGAGCCTGTGGTGGCAGAGGCTGGTGTGACGTTGTAACAGCCTGAGGCGTGCCATGTGTTCTCCCGGGGAAGCTGTCCCTGGATCAAAGGACTCTGGCAGTGGTGGGTCGCACAGGCTCCTGGGAGGGGAGGTGTGGATAGTGACCTGGGCTTACACACAGGCTTCTTGGTGGCTGCAGCAGCAGCCTTAGCATCTCATGCCTGTCTCTGGGGACCGCACTGATAGACGCAGCTCACGCCCGTCTCTGGAGGTTGTTTAGGTGGTGCTCTGAATCCCCTCTCCTTGTGCATCCCAAAACAATGGTCTCTTGCATTTTAGGCAGGTCCAGAGTTTTCCCTGGACTCCCTCCCTGTTAGCTGTGGCACATTAACCCCCTTCAGGCTGTCTTCACGCAGCCAACCCCAGTCCTCTCCCTGGGATCTGACCTCTGATGCCCGAGCCTCAGCTCCCAGCCCCCATGCGCCCCGTCGGGTGAGCAGACAAGCCTCTCGGGCTGGTGAGTGCTGGTCAGCACCGATGCTCAGTGCGGGAATCTCTCCACTTTGCCCTCTGCACCCCTCTTGCTGCGCTCTCCTCTGTGGCTCCAAAGCTTCCCCCCAGCCACCCCCTGTCTCCGCCAGTGAAGGGGCTTCCCAGTGTGTGGAAACTTTTCCTCCTTCACAGCTCCCTCCCGGAGGTGCAGGTCCCGTCCCTATTCTTTTCTCTCTGTTTTTCCTTTTTTCTTTTGCCCTACCCAGGTACATGGGGAGTTTCTTGCCTTTTGGGAAGTCTGAGGTCTTCTGCCAGCATTCAGTAGGTGTTCTGTAGGAGTTGTTCCACATGTAGATGTAGTGATGTAGTTTTGATGTATTTGTGGGGAGGAAGGTGATCACCATGTCTTACTCCTCCACCATCTTGAAGGCACCCCACAATGACTGTTTATTTTATCTTTACAACTAGAGATAAGCTAAGTGTGAGGAATCTAGATTTCAGTTTCCCAGTTCTGTACTTCAGTGATCTATTGTTACTCAAAAACCACCACGCGGTTATCTATGAGACGTCTTGCCAGAAATTTCTGCCCTAAATCTGATCAGAAAGAAACAGGTGAATCCAGAAGGCTGAACATCTGGCCTGGGTCCCTCAGAGGAGTCAATATTGCGAATCACAGAAGGAGGAGGGCAGCTCTACACTGAACCCCAACTGAAAAGATATAACAGCCTAAGGCAACACACAAACCTTGCCTGGATCCAGAATTGAAGGATATTTGGGGAACAACTGGGGAATTTGAATATGCCGAATGCTAGTACTTAATAATTCACTAAATGCTGACTTTCTAGGTGTGTGGCAGTGTTGTGGTTGTGAGGTTGTGTGTGAAGGAGAGTCTCCTTCTTGTATGGAGTGAGCAGCATGATGTCAGCAGCCTCCTTTTGGACTGTTTGGCAGGAGGAAACTGCGTGTACTTGTGCAAAGAGAATCAAGCAGGTGTGGCAAGATGTGAACAGATGACTGATCTGGGTCATAAAATTTGGGGGGAAAACCCATTTTATGGAAACTCTTTTCAGAGACTGTTAATAAAATAATTATTCAATAAAATATAAAATGCAGGTAAGAAATGGCTACCTTTTAAAAACAGAAGGGCAGTTTGTGTCGTGGTTAAGAGAGGCCAGCTCCAGAGACAGGCTGCCGGGTCTAGAATGCTGGCTCCACCCATGAACCACACGGCTTGAGCAAGCTGCCTGAGCTTCTGTGTTTCTGATTTCTCACTTGTAAAATTAAGATAATTAGCATCTGCCTCCTAGGATTGTTGTGAGGACTGAGGAGAGCAACATGCTTGAAGTATTTAGAGTATTACTGGTGCAAAGAATCTATGCTCAAAAAATGTTTGCTACTTTGAAATCACTCTTTATTTACATCTATCAACAATTTCAGGGACTTCCCTGGTGGCGCAGTGGTTAAGAATCTGCCTGCCAATGCAGGGGACATGGGTTCAAGCCCTGGTCCGGGAAGATCCCACATGCTGTGGAGCAACTAAGCCCGTGCGCCACAACTACTGAGCCTGTGTTCTAGAGCCCGCAAGCCACAACTACTGAGCCTGTGTGCCGCAACTACCAAAGCCTGTGCGCCTAGAGCCCGCGCCCTGCAACAAGAGAAGCCACTGCAATGAGAAGCCAAGCAGCCCCCGCCCAAAGCCTGTGCACCGCAACCAAGAGTAGCCCCTGCCCGCCACAACTAAAGAAAGCCCACATGCAGCAACGAAGACCCAACACAGCCAATAAATTAATTAATTAATTAATTAATTTTTAAAAATTCGTTTAGAAGTGTCTGAATTGTCCATCTTACTTCTCGAACTTACAGATATTAGGAAGAGAACAAAAAAGCCACGTGGCACAATGTAAAACTGCTAGCAACTCTCACTGCCAAACTTTTTGTGTGATATTGTTAACTAAGGAAAGAGTAATAAATATTAAAATAACCATAGCTCCATTCATGATAGCCTCAAACTGGAAAAAAATCAAATGCTCCATCAACAGTATGGGTAAATCATGGTTTATTTACACAACAGATTCATGCACAGAGGTGAGAAGGAAGTAACTACCTCTACCTGCAACAATGTGGAAGCACCTAGCAGACAGAATGTGGAGTAAAGGAGGCCAGACGTGAAGTGCACCCGTGAGATCCCGCTCCTACAACATGGTGACTGTGGGTGTGTGTGGAGGGGCCCCCGGGAAGGGGAGACCTTTCTGCCCCCCTGAACAGGTGGTACCTCAATCCACTCTACACCAAGGCTCTGTCTAGAAGCCGAGGATACAGGAGTGAATGACACCTTGTCACTTTTCTCAAGGAACTTCCATTCTATCAGGTGGGAAGTGAGGAGTCGTGAAGAAAACTAGCTCAGGATAAGATAAGAGAAAGGATGCTGGGGGGAGGTCTTTCTGATGAGGGACAGCTAAGCAAAGACTAAAGGAAGTGAGCCATTCAGGTGTCCAGTGGAGAAGTGGTCCAGGCAGAGAAACTACTGTGAGGACTGAGACAGGATGAGCTTAATGTGTTTGAACAGCACAGGGTGGCCAGTGTGGCTGGAGCAGGGCAATCAAGAGCGGGAGCAGGGGACAGGCATGCAGGACAGCTGGACGTGGGGCCAGGGACAGAGCTGCCCCGCAGATGCTCCATGGTAACCAAATGCTCTTTATGGCAGCTGCTCGCCACGCATGGCTGTGGAGAGCTTGCAATGTGGCTACTGGGACAGAGGAACTGAATTTTTAATTTTACTTACTTTTAATGAATGAGTCAAAATTTAAACAGCTACATGTGTCTAGTGGCTGCCACATCAGAGATGTAGGGCCTGTCGGGCCGTGGTGAGGGCTGTGAACTCGCTTTGAGATGGGAAGCTACTGGCGGGTTTGGAAGGCAGAAGTGACGTGCTTTGATTAAGATTTAAAGGATCACGGGTAGAGCTGTCTGCGGGGCGGGTGGTGCAGGAGCAGAATCAGGGCATGAGGGAGGGGGTGGTTGGACTGGAGTGGTGGCAGCGGAAGACGAAAGAAGTTGGATTCAGAAAATATTTTCATATATATATAATTTTTATGTAGATGCCACTGGTTTGAAATGTAACTCAAATAGAATAAACCTGTAGTATTTATATGCTTAAAGTTTTTCACCAATGCTACCTGAATCAGGAATATATAAGACCCAAGCTATATGTCCCAATTCCTTTCAATATATTCATGAAACAATACTAACAACTCTGAAATTTTATGAGTATTTCTCTATAGAATCAGACCTTGCTTAACTGTATAAACATAAACAAAGAAATGATTTTTGAGTCTTAATGATAATGACTCAGTATTTTCTCATTATATTGCACTTTAATAAACTTAAGAAGGTAAAAATAACATACTAACCTTAATAAAAATGGATCTTAACTGAAGAGCCACTAGTTTCTTTGAAGGCGATGCATACACTGCAAGTCCAAGAAAATGAAACCAAATGATAGTTAAATTGAAGGAGTCGTACAAGTGAAGTTATAATGATAAAAAGCTGAACTACGAGAACTTCTGTATCTAAATGTTTTCGATAGTTAAAATATAGAACATATGCACTATATCATTTAGTTAAAACAAAACACTTTAATACCTCAGAATTCACCTGTGGGCTTTATTCTACAGAATACATTCAGTGCTGAAAAGTTAACTGTAAGAAAATTATCAAAAATTATTTCTCTTCTTTGACTGTAAATCCAGAGAAGTATTCCCCTGGAAATTTCTAGCATTATGACAAATGACATCATTCTTAAGATCGTTTTTGGTTTCTGATATTCTTTCCTCTTTTCTCTAGAGAACAGCAACAGTCATTGGGATTAGAACAAGGAAGAATAAAATGCAGCGAATGTTAGCTGGGCAATAAAATACCTGCAATAGGTACATGTGTTCTTTAGGAGTTTTTGAAAGACCTGAAATAACATGCAAAAATTTTTGTGAGTCGACGTGTGTGAATTTTTTCTGCAAAAAGGATCCACAATTTTCATCAGATTCTACAAGGGGCCTACTTTACTGACGCTTAAGAGGTCCTGCCCAACTTCACCTCCAAGAATGAGATGCTCCAAAATGACCCAAGGACAAAATACAGAGTGCCTGAGGACACGTGATTAGGCCACTGTGCCCAGGGGTAAGCTTTCAGTTACTGTAAAAAGATTACAAATAACCCTAGACTTGGGCACAGCCTTTGGTGGATCACGTCTCTCCTGTTATACAGGTCTTTTTGGGGTTGTCTCATTGGACTGGTGCACGTGGGGTGGCCACGGCTGTACTCCATCAGCGAGTCTGCTGACCACCAGGTATGTGTGGGGCAAAGGAGGCTAGAGCAGGTCTAGGAATTAGGGAAAAGGGCAGGCTGAGCTTTAAAATATAAGATGTACCACTTTCTACAACAGCAACACTTGTGTTCTCCACCAGTGTATCACGAAGGTCTTTTTTTGTTGTTAAGACCCTGTTTTCCAGATCCTTTTTCTTGTCAGGTGATGTAACATCGCCTTTCACATATTCTGGCTAAAAATATTTAGCTTTTAAATAATCAAGCCTTTATTCCTAACTCCAGTTTCAGAAAATACAGAAACTAGAGGAACGTGGCAAATGACACCACAGGAAGCAATCAGACAAACGTAGAAGGTGGGACATTCTATAGGACAATGTGTCCAGTTTTTTCCTTCAATAAATCAGTTTTGCAAAGAAGGAAAAGAGATTATGCAGGGTAAGAGATTTCAAAGGCACGATAATCAGAAGTACTATGGCCTGGTCTGGACAAACTAACTTTAAAGGACAGTTTTGGGTAAACTGGGCCTCTCTGGATAGGGTATAGGAAGATATTGCTAATTTTGTTAAATGCAATGGTGTTTTAGCTATGTAAGAAAATGTACTATAAGAGGTGCATACTTACATATTTGGGGGTGGAATGTTGTGATGTCTATAATTTATTTCAAAAAGACACCTCATCTTAAAAAATAAAAAAGTGGATTAAAGAACTGTCTCCAATGGACCTGCTGCCAGTTTGTGTCAGAGGAAAAAGCCAGTGGGTCTTCTGCTGGAGCGAAGGTGCATTAGCAGGTGACGGGGAGGCAGGTCTCTGGGTCAGGCTGCCTCGATTAATCATGGGACCACGATTCCCTGTGCACTGGTTCCCTGATCTATAAAACCACCCATGGAGTAGTTGTGAGCATTAAGTGAATTAACACATGTAAATGCACAGTGTTCAGCTCAGAGGAGATACTCAACAAATGACAGTTGTTATCATTAGTCTAAATATAAAAATTCTAGTTCTACCATTTATAGTCCTTTGTCCTTCAAGGCAATACTTGAAATTACCTAGTGTTAATAAAACCATCTTTCTAAAGTGTATTTCATTATTGCAAGCTAATGACATGGTTAGTAAGACTGACAAAACCCAAAATGCTTCCTCACTTGTTTCTCGGTCCACCTACGGTCTTTCATGCTCCTGTCACCTTTGGCTTCTAAACCGAAGACTGAGAGGCCAAGGCAGCAGCTGCCCATCACGCGAAGTAACTGGAGGCCCCTTTGTTTTCCTCTCCTCCCGAGGGGCAGTCTCATCATGAACACAGTGGTTGGGGGCTGTAAACTGTGTGCCCCAACTAACCCAGCTTGACAGTCCAACAAGGAACTGTGGAGACGTACGGCGTGGGAAGAGCCCACACCTACTGCAGTGTTAGGAAACTCGGCCTCTCTGAGCCTCGTCAGTGTTACGACGGATTCTACAACGTGACAGGATGGCAGAGGACTGTGTGAGGTAGCGTATATTAAACATACGGGACTGAGCCCAGTGGAATTCTCTCTCCCTGATATTAGTGATGCTTACCCATGCCAGTAAGGAGAGAAAATAAAACTGAGGATAAAAGGGGAAAAACCCCACGTTAAACAAATAGGTATCTCAAATTCCATCCAAGGATACAAATACAACCACATCTCTCAAGGGAGCTGCCATTTAGGAAAGGCTAAGGACTAAACCAGGGTGTATGCAGGAGAGGAGAACACAGTGTCCTGAACTCTGCACAGAGCCGGTGCCAGGTGCTGCAGGACATACTGGGAGGGTCTGGTTCTGATTTAAAACAACTCTACCTTGTAGGAGAATATAACACACCTTCAGCATTTATACTGAGTTCTGTTGAATTTTCTTCTGCAGTTGCATATGGATTGTTTCCAACCATCGGCACAAGACAATCAGTATAGAAGTAACCAATCTTATACATATTCAGTGTAGAAATAATCAGATCTATTGCAAGCTGGCCAACATTTCCAACAGATACTGCTGGCTGAAACAGTAAAATAATATATTCATTAAGTCAACCAAATTAGCAGCACTTTAAAAAGTTTAGTCAGAAGACAACAATCACAGCACTGGTACTGCACGCTTACGCTCAGGTGAATCACAGCTGGATTCTGACCCCTTCATTAGCTCCACCTTTCAGACTACTGATTGAACACTTACTAAATACCCCAATGGAATGAATCTTCCATTTCTTCAACCTAACATGGCTTCCCTCTTCACCACTCCACTGTCAAGGGTACCCCTAGTATCTTTTGGACATTACTTTCTCTATGACATTTTTCTTTTTCTTTTTTTTTTGCCAGGTATCTCCTGCAAAAACACTTCTTGTTTTTTGTGATTAATAAATATTTTTCAGGGAGATACTTTGAAATGAAGTCTAATTTCCTTTCTCAGTACACTATCACATGCTAATTTAAGCATTTATTGACATTTTATTTCTTTTTTGGCCACGCAGCATGCGAGATCTTAGTTCCTGGACCAGGGATCAAACCCGTGCCCCCTGCAGTGGAAGGGTGAAGTCCCAACCACTGGACCACCAGGGAAGTCCCCATTAATATTTCTTGTGTGCACTATTATGAAAATTATCAAAAAGTAACTTTTCTATTACCATCATCCTTTTTAAAAACTGAAATGTAATTGACATATAACATTATATTAATTTCAGTTGTACAACATTGTGATTCGACATCTGTACATACTGCAATATGATCACCTCAACAGGTCTAGTTAGTAACCAATGCCACACAGTCAGAAAAACCTTTTTTTCTTGTGATGAGAACTTTTATGTTATCATGTTAACAACTACTCATGTTAACAACTTTCAAATGTACAATACAGTATTAACTATAGTCATCATGCTTTGAGTTACATCCCGGGACTTATTTTTGACTAGAGATTTGTACTTTTGACCCCCTTCTCCCATTTTATCCACCCCTGCTGGCAAGCACCAATCCATTCTCTGTATCTATAAGTTTTTGTTTGTTTTTTTAATTCCAAATATGAAGCTTTTCTTAAGAGGTCCTCGTGTCCCTCCCCCTCCCAATAAATCCTAGGGCCTTTCTGTACCTTTTTCAACGTTCTAACCTTATTTATATACATGTGTTTCCAACTAAACTGCAAAATCCTTGAGGAATCTAGTCTTTTTTGTCACATTTTGACACCACAGAACGCTCACTGAGTGAGCCAAAGTCTTTAGCAACCCGTCTGTAGTTTCCTGGCTAATGACAACGATTCGCTAGCTTGAACCTGACTCCCGAACTAACTGAGAAAAGGTTTTCCAGGATGAAATGTAAAGCGAGTGGCCCGCACGACACTAGCCAAGCACAGGTCACTCCCCAGCACGTTCCGCTCTCAGCCACCAGGACTCGGGGCCGTAGACCCGCGCGCGTTCGGGCACCGCCGCTCGGACCCCCACTCCGCCCCCTCCCTCGGGGCCGGACTCACCATCAGGAGCGTGCACCCCGCGAGGTCGGGGACAGAGTCCCCGCAGGGAACAAACATGGTCTAGACGACTGCTACAGCGGGAAAAGCCTGCGGCCGGAAATGCGGACAGGCGGTGCGCGGGGTCCTACGAGACCTTCGGCGCGGGGTTCTTCGAGGCCTACGGCACGGGGTCCTGAGGTGCCCGTGCCACCGCCTGCCGAGGCGGCGTGCGACAGGGCCTGCGTGGAGGCGCGGTGGCAGGGGCGGCGCCGCAGGGAGCCGGCGGGCACCGCGCGGAGGCGGCGGGCGGGGCCGACCGGGGGGCGCTGGCCGAGATGACTGACAGGCGGCGCGGGGGCAGCCCGGCCGCCGTTTGGAAACTGCAGTTGGCGCCGCCAGGTTTCCCCGCCGGCCAGACGCGGCGGCCCGGGAGCGCGCGAGTCGAGCGGTCGCGGGCTCTCGCTCCGCCGCGGAGACGCTGCGGCGGCCGGGGAGCCCGAAGGGGAGCCCAGCATGTCGCTGCCTCCGGAGAAGGCGTCCGAGCTGAAGCAGCTCATCCACCAGCAGCTGAGCAAGGCGAGGCGGGGCGGGCGGCGGGGGCCGGGCTGGGGCGGGAGGCAAGCTCTGCGGAGTCGCGTCGAGCACAGCTGTGGGGCAGCAGGCCGTCGCTTCACCGGGGAGGTGGCGGCGGAGGGGCTGCCGGTGCTCTGGAGTGGAAGTGTTGCCGGTCCTTGGGGCTCAGCTGGGGCCCCGCAGCAGCCGCCTCCCGCCCGCCGCGTGCCTGTGCCGAGTGTCGGCGTCTTTCAGCCCCGCCGTGGTCTTGACACGGCATTGTGTCCCCCAGATTCATAAAGGGTCAGTCAGTTAACTCACGGTCACATCTAAAAAGTTGAAAGCTGACACTTAGCCTTTGATCGTCTCCTGCAGGTCTCTACTCTCAAAAAATTGGTTTCGGTTGAGTGTTATTTGTGGGGAAATGCTAGCAAAGGTAATAGATAAGCAGTAGAGCTTATTTTTAGAATTCGTACTAAAAAATTCATCTTTAAACGTGTTTTTCCTTTTAAAAACGTTATCTTTATTCTCAGTGAATTTCGGTGAGAGTTTCACATTTATTGTTACTTTAGAGGTCTTTCTGAATTTAGTCTACACTCTCATTATGATTATTTTTTGGGGGGCGGGTCAGTATTTTAGAAAGAGGTTAGCTAGTTGGCAATCTTTGACTGATTTGTAACGTTGTAAGCCGTAATGCGAGTTTTCTGCATAGATGGATGTCCATGGCAGGATAAGAGAAATCCTTGCTGAGACCATACGGGAAGAACTGGCACCTGATCAACAACAGTTATCAACGGAAGATTTGATCAAAGCCCTTAGACGCCGGGGAATCATTGATGATGTGATGAAAGAACTTAATTTTGTTACTGTGAGTAATTTTTAGAGGAAAAAATTTGAGAGTCTAAGTATATTCTCATGCTTACTGCTGCTCGTAGGGTCCATATTTGGGGCCTCTCCTTTTAGTAAAACTACTTTTTAAATAAGACCATTTTGTCTAGTAATATCCTTGTCTCAAGTATGAGCTACTCTACTCTTGAATGGAGCAGGTAGGATTATGCCTCAGTGAAATTGGAGTTATGGACCTGATTATTCCCTTTGCAGTGAGAGTTTTCTCTTGTTATTTTCTAGGTCTGTAACTTTAAGTATATATATTAGTCAAATTAGTTCACTCCAACCTAATTCTTTTTTACTAATATTCTATAATTTTTCTAGATTAAGCTTATTTTTAAAATAAACACATTCTTTTGGCACTGTGTTTTCTAAGATGAACAAATTATCAGTTTCTTTAAGAAAATAATTGTCTGCATAAGAACCTTCAAATCTTTTCATACAAATAGGTCAGTAGTGAGGTGATAGCCTCTCAGTACACAAATTAGTAAGTAGGTCTTCTTTTGAAACTGAGGCAATGATGAGAGACTGTGACCTCAATACCTAGGTAATATATTGTGAAAATTGGATGGACTTCATAATACACCAGGGAATAAGTGTTTTAGTACAGCATCCTTTTTTGGTTTTTGAGGTTTATAAACTCATTTGTTATAAAAATTGACCTAGTAACAGCTTCTGCTGTGTGAATGTGTCACTTCCTTATTAAAATCAGTTCTGGTCCTGGTGGAATCACAAGCCGGATGTTATATGAGGTTTGGAGAAAATTTAACCTTTTGTAAAGTGTTAAGAATTTGTTTTAGCATTCTGTGGACATGGCTTGAACATTAATTCCTTCGTGTTAGACTTTAGGAGTGACCAGTTGCATTACTGTTTTGGCAGGCTTTTCATTATTTTAACTATGCTAGGAAAGTAAGGACATTTTGAGGGGATTTTATCCTATCTACTTTTGGTTCAGTTCTTAGTCCCATTATTGGCATTTCCTTGCTTAACTATAATTTTTGTTTTCTAATTTGTTTTGATTTTTTTCTGCCATTCTAGGATAATGTTGATCAAGAACTCCCTTCCTCTCCAAAACAACCTGTTGGCTTTACTGACAGACAATCAACGTTGTTAAAAAAAAGTATGTATATTTCTTTTTAACATTAATTTAGTTGTGGATAGTACTGCATATTGATGGGCTGTACTGTTTGGTATTTGATAGAAAACATTTCGATTTTTTTTTTCCAGAATGAGATACTTATATTTTTGTGATTAATCATCCAAAAAACTTAGATTCTATTTTGCATGAAGTATATCAGAAGATTTAATGTATAGCTGGGTGGAAGCAAAAACAGGACCACCTGTTTCTCATATTTTATTAATATATCTTATAAATTGTACAGCCTTGCTTTTTTAATGGCAATGTAATTATCTAACAAGTATACTAGCTGAGTTGGTAATTGACTGAATTGCTTTGTGGAGGTGAAGGAATGTTGGATAATCAACTAAAAAATAAAGGTATCCTAAACCTTGGCTCTGACTCCTTTCTAGCTGGGAGAAAGTAGCCAGAGTGTAAATTCAGAAAAAGATATCGTATTGGGTATCTTTTCTTCGCGGGGTACACAGGGGCCTGGTATCTAGTAAATATGTTACTCTTTATTTAGTCTTTGGTTTTATTTCTGTCAAGTTATTATTTCCTATTGTCTTGATCACATTGCTTAAGTTAATTGGCAGTTTCCTCATATATATTGCTACACTTTACAGCTAATATTGATCCAACACGGAGGTATCTTTACCTTCAGGTTTTGGGTGGAAAAGCTTTCTTGGAACATCTGCAAGAACCTGAGCCTTTACCAGGACAAGCTTGTTCAACCTTTACTTTATGTTTACATTTTCGAAACCAACGTTTTCGTTCTAAACCTGTTCCATGTGCCTGTGAACCAGATTTTCATGATGGGTTTTTACTTGAAGTACACAGAGAAAATTTAGGTAAGGAGCAATAATAAATTGCCATTTAATTTTGTAAATCTTTGTTAGGTTTTATTGCAGTACAACTTCTGCAATAAACAACTTCTGCTTAAGGAGAGATTTATAATGGATGAATCTCCCAGTCTTTTGTTTTATTTTTTTTCCCTCGCTGCTTTTTTCTACTTAAACTACTTACACCTACCTTCTTGCTTTATTTTTTGCAAATTAGTTTTCCCTGAATATTATTTTTTGACTGTTTTAATGGTTGGTTCTTTAGTAATAAAAATTTAAATGCTTGTTAGGTGGAGAATGAGACAGGATCCTTCTCATTTATGAAAGATGGCTAGATTTATGATGTCACGTAACTTTTACAATCAAAGTTTAGATGTGAATCTATTACTCATTTTTATGACTTTAAAATTATGATGCTTGATTACTGTAATTATTTTACATTGTTTCTTTCTGTAAAGGTATCTTACATATTTTAGTTGTCAGTATCAAAATCTTTATAACATATTTGTAAACTTAACAGTTTTATAATTATACGTTCAGAATTTTAGATTACTGAGATGGCTAATGCACTACTAAAATTTTGTTACTTTTTACCCGGTGAAAAATGTTACCTTAATAAGGCAGTTAATGGCTTAAATTGCTAGCTCCAAGGTGCTGGATATTTCAGTTTTGTGTAGGTAATACAGTGGTTGTTTCTAGAGGCTTTGGGATAAAGGTATTTTATTCCTAAAATACCTTTATTAAAGGGAATAATGGTATAATGGTACCTTTATTAAAGGGAAATATTAAAGGGGAATGTTGACATATTTGAAGGCCTTTTATTGTGGTAGCATATATTATTTATGTACTTTTGAAGAGCAGACTTACCTCTTAGAGGTCAGAAAACACCAATATGCATTAAGTAACTAAGTAACTTGTCACAGTTCCCCCAGTCCTCTCAAAAGTTAGTGATACAAATAGGACTGTACTTTTATTCCCAGTCTGTGTAGCATGCTTCCTGAGGCATTGCCAACTTGCTCTGTTTGATTTTATTTGTTTATTATTAGTATCCTTTTCAATGAATGTATTCTTTTACATTGATCTAACTGGATATGTAATGTGGTGTAATTTTTTTGTTTATGTTACTAGGTGATGGAACTAGAATGGCTGATTCAACAACAATGTTATCAATAAGTGACCCAGTTCATATGGTGCTAATCAAAACAGACATATTTGCCGAGACCACTTTAGTAGCATCCTATTTTCTTGAATGGCGATCGGTTTTGGGCTCAGAAAATGGAGTGACCAATCTTACTGTGGAACTTATGGGTGTAGGTATGATGATTAATATCACTGTTACCTTTTTATAGCCACAGTTGGTTTGTAAATACATTTTACATTTTAAAAATGCCTTTGTAAGCCAAGGGGGAAACATGTAAAAAGAGTTTCATTGGAATTACAGTGGTTCTGTAATTACAGTTCTATAATTACAGTTACAGAACTTCACAGTCACTCTGGCCTTGTCTAAAGGAAAAAAATTTTTTTTCTGTGAGATGCATAAAGAAATCTTGACGGTTTTTTTCCTCCAAATTTATTTGCTATAAAGAAAGTTAAGATTCTTCACACACACACGAACGCACTCACCCATACGTGACAACCTCCATCCTAGCACAGCCCAGAGTACTGCGCATCCCATCAGTGCCAGGGCCTTCCTGTACCAGCGGTTCTTGCAGAACATGGAGTAGTTATTCTTCTAACCTTTTACAGGTGGGAAAGGGGCTCAAAGAAGGGCTAATTTGCTCAATGTCAGTATCAATTGTAGTATTGTTTGAGAACGGAGATGGTACCTGTCTTGTCACCATTGTTTTCCTGGACTCTTGCATGCTACCTGATACGTAATACATATTTGCTAGTGGAATGAAAAACAAAATAAAACCTGCACTGTTTTAAACACTACATATTATGCAATTACTGGGTTGATCAAAAAGATCTTATGGAAAAACCTGGACGAACCTTTTGGCCGACCCAATACTTGTGGTATTGAAATTTGGTTACAGAGTTAAACTTGGCCAGTGGACAATAGAGCTTTAGTAATTTAGATTTTGATAAGTTAGAACCCAGAATACGTTTTTCCATAAGTAAATAGTAGGGAGAAAGCTCTATGTAGGAGATTTTAAAAAATATATATCTATTTATTTATTTGGCTGCGCTGGGTCTTAGTTGCAGCGTGCGGGATCTAGTTCCCTGAGCAGGGATTGAACCCGGGGCCCTTGCATTAGGAGTGCAGAGTCTTAACCACTGGACCACCAGGGAAGTCCCAGGATATTTATTCTCAAAAGAGATACCTATTATTTGTTTTCAAATATAGACCTAACACAATAGTCATAGAATGACCTGGAAATTTCTGATTCATCAAAGAAATATTAAATAGTTCTGGTATGAAGTATATTTGTTTTCTAATTCTTTAGATCCAGGCATGGATTAAAAATTTGTATGCACATGTAATGTGAAAAATGGGAAGGGATAAATGGAAATTTACTGTATGTGACAAAATGTATAAATATTTTCTGAGAATGAGGTGTTAACAATTGCTTTGTACTCAGCCATGAAAAGGAATGAAATTGGGTCATTTGTAGAGACGTGGATGGACCTAGGGAGTGTCATACAGAGTGAAGTAAGCCAGAAAGAGGAAAACAAATACCGTGTAATAATGCATATATGCAGAATCTAGAAAAATGGTACAGATGATCTTATTTGCAAAGCAGAAATAGAGACACAGATGTTGAGAACAAATGTATGGATACCAAGGGGGGGGGTGGGAAGAATTGGGAGACTGGGATTGACACATATACATTATTGATACTAAAAAAAAGAAGAAGAAAAAAAACCCAGTTGCTTTGACTTTGTTTTTAATGAAGATAAAAATCAAGAATCATAAATTCTTTAGGTCTGGAAAGTCCTTTAAAATGTGATTTGGAAGCTAAGAAAATAGGTAATCTCCTTATAACTAGATAAAGGCCTTTGAACAAAATAAAAACTAATTTGATTTGGTTCATTTTTAATATGAATATTAAAGATGACATTAAATATTATCTTTATTTCATGTAAGTGGTAAAGTACAAAAATTCTTAAATTATTTTGGCTGAACTTTGATTGACTAAATATATATAGTATTAAAACTTCTGAAGTTACATTTATTTACATTTACAGGCACAGAATCAAAAGTTTCTGTGGGAATTTTAAATATAAAACTTGAGATGTACCCACCACTCAATCAAACATTATCTCAGGAAGTAGTGAACACACAGGTAAATAATCCTGAATTTCTCTTCTTTGTGTGTGTGTTTTCATAGTAGTATATTTACCTGTTAATTGTAGAAAGTGTTCTCTTTTTAGAAAATTATCATTTGTTAGTTTTAAGCAAGAGAAGGACAATATGAATCATTATTTAAAAATTTTTGTCTGGGGTCAAAAATGGTGGCTCTGGGGCTTCCCTGGTGGCGCAGTGGTTGAGAGTCCGCCTGCCGATGCAGGGGACATGGGTTCGTGCCCCGGTCGGGGAGGATCCCACATGCCGTGGAGAAGCTGGGCCTGTGAGCCATGGCTGCTGAGCCTGCACGTCCGGAGCCTGTGCTCCGCAGCGGGAGAGGCCACAACAGTGAGAGGCCCGCATACCTCAAAAAAAAAAAAAAAATGGTGGCTCTGACTACTGTATGGAGACTGGATTGTCCTGGGAAGTGTGAGAACAGGGAGACCAGTTAGGAGGCCCTTACAGACAAGCGATGGTGGTGTCTTCGATTAGGGTACTGGTAACGATGGAGGAAATGCAGAGATTTGTTACATATTTGAAGTAATTAATTAAGCAGAATGAATATAAATTGATATATATTTTTTAAATTTCAAGCTTGCTTTGGAACGTCAGAAAACTGCAGAGAAAGAGCGTTTATTTCTTGTGTATGCTAAGCAGTGGTGGAGAGAATATTTGCAAATTCGACCCTCACACAATTCACGGCTGGTTAAGATTTTTGCACAGGTTTGTAAGTTGTATGAGAAAAGCTTCACACCTGTATTTGAGATTTACTGTTGTAAATGTAAATTTCATTTAACTTGAATTTGTAAAATGTATTTATTTGAGATTTACTGTTGTAAATGTAAATTTCATTTAACTTGAATTTGTAAAATGTATTTATTCCAGACAAATGAAAGTTTATTTATAAAATAGAATGCTGAATTTGTAGTACTCTCTTACAGTAGTAAGTAGGTGAGTGACATAACACAATCTTTGTTTTATTTTGGTTTTCTTTTTCAATTGTTTTTCTAAACCTTTTTTGAATATATTTGATTTAAATTAGATGAAAACTCATTTTGTTTAACTTGGAGTGTGTCCTTGATAGATACTTTGTACTAAATAATTAAGTACTGGGACACTTTGCAATTTATATATAAATTCAACTTTCATGTGCAGAATTGGGAGTGTAGGCATGTATTTTTTTGTTAGGGTACTTTTTTAAGGCAAACAATATTGCATGTAATAATTTTATTTAACCCATATCTCTAAGCTGGTGATCAGCAATATTTTACAGCAATTTAGTTATGTATCTCTGCCTCTGTTGTTTATTTTTATTATAATTTAAAAATATTTATTTATTTTTATTTGGCTGTGCCAGGTCTTAGTTGGGCACGCGGGATCTTTAGTTGCAGCATGTGGGATCTAGTTCCCTAACCAGGGATCGAACCTGGGCCCTCTGCATTGGGAGCGCAGAGTCTTAAATGCTGGACCACCAGGGAAGTCCCTCTGCCGCTACTTTTTCTGTATCCTAAGCCCATTTTCTCTTATTAATGAACCAACATAAGATAAATGATCACATCCATTTTTTTTTTTACAGCTTCTGAGGAACCATTCAAATATTTTATATGTATTCAGCCTCGAGTAGGTGCTTTCATAGGAGTATAGTGTATTTTGGGTAGTATTTCTCAGATCCTATACATTTGTCTAGCTTTAACCTACATTCCCTAGATTTTAGAACAGACTAAAAATGGTTCAGTTTCTAGGTGAGGAGCTTGAGAATGGGAAACCTAGTTGACTGGTGGTGGAAATGTGGGAAGTGGCTTCTGACTTTCCAATAGCGTTGTCTATACGTTGAATGACTGGGCAGGTGACGTCAGGACAAGGGTGAAGAGAAACCAGTTGAGGTATAACTGGCTCCCTGCTGTCTATATAGTCTAGGGTGCGGTTATTCACTGCCCTGTGAATCCCGGACCAGAGGGGGGACCTGCACAGGGAGGGAGGGAGGAAGTGGATCAGAGAAATGGCACAGGGAAGAACTGAATAATGTCCTGTTGTGTATACATACACACCACACCTTCTTTATCCATTCACCCCTTGATGGACACTTAGGTGTTTCCATAACTTGGCCGTTATGAATAATGCTGCAGTGACCTGGGATGGGTGTGTAGGTATCTCTTTGAGATGCTGATTTCAGTAGCTTTGGATGTACATCCAGGAGTCGGATTGCTGGGTCGTACGATGGTTTAAGTTCTTACTGTCACAGGCTTTGGAGTCACATGGCTCAGTGTTTGAATCCTGGCTCTGTTGTGTAATAGCTGTAGCTTCAGTTTCTTTAACTTTATTTATTTATTATTGTATTTATTTATTTTTGGCTGCGTTGGGTCTTTGTTGCTGTGCGCCAGCTTTCTCTAGTTGCAGCGAGCGGAGGCTATTCTTCGTTGCAGTGTGTGGGCTTCTCATTGTGGTGGCTTCTCTAGTTGCAGAGCATGGGCTCTAGGTGTGTGGGCTTAAGTAGTTGTGGCATGAGGGCTCAGTAGTTGTGGCACGAGGGCTCAGTAGTTGTGGCACATAGGCTTAGTTGCTCTGCATGTAGCTTCAGTTTCTTTATTGATGAAATGAAAATAATAAGAGGTGTTATGAGGATTAAAAGAAAAATTGCAGGCACAACACTCAGTAGCCTAGTGCTGCATGTCAGGTGAGCACTCAAGAAGTGGTGTCCAGAATTACTTCCTCTTATTAATGTATTCTAAGAAAAAGTGTTAAAATTGGGAATGATTAACCTGTCATTACAGATAATGTTTTCCCCTTCTCCTCCAGGATGAAAATGGGATAAATAGACCAGTCTGTTCTTATGTTAAACCACTTCGAGCTGGGAGGCTTCTGGATACTCCAAGGCAAGCAGCAAGATTTGTTAATGTCCTTGGTTATGAAAGAGCCCCTGTTATCGGAGGAGGAGGTAAACAGGAACAGTGGTGCACTCTGCTGGCCTTTCTCTGTAGAAACAAGGTATCCTACACACATAATAGAACTAAAAACCAGTACATCATAGTTATTGTGAGTTTATGGTATATTTGTAAAAGAATTAACTTCGGAAAAAAGTACGTATTGTCAATTTGAACAAGTCACGATCTTGTTTTCATCATTTTCCTTAACATTTAAATGTCAGTACATTAAAAAAAAAAAACTTCACGGGATTCCCTGGTGGTGCAGTGGTTGAGAGTCGGCCTGCCGATGCAGAGGACATGGGTTTGTGCCCTGGTCCGGGAGGATCCCACATGCCGCGGAGCGGCTGGGCCCGTGAGCCATGGCCGCTGAGCCTGCGCGTCCGGAGCCTGTGCTCCGCAACGGGAGAGGCCACAGCGGTGAGAGGCCCGCGTACTGCAAGAAAACAAAAAAACAAAAAAAAACTTCACATCTTTATTTTCTCAAGTAATTTCTTATTTAACATAATGTGATTTTTGTGAGGTGTAGGGACCTACAAGCACTATAGTGTCAGAAACCAAGGTGGAGAGGTAAACAGTGAATTAGATATAGCACCAAGACCAGAACCATGGTCTTTTAGTACTATTTATGGGTTAAAATTTGCTTAGATGGTACTTTATTTTTTTTTTTTTTTTGCGGTACGCGGGCCTCTCCCATTGCGGAGCACAGGCTCCAGACGCGCAGGCTCAGCGGCCATGGCTCACGGGCCCAGCCGCTCCGCGGCATGTGGGATCTTCCCGGACCGGGGCACGAACCCGTGTCCCCTGCATCGGCAGGCGGACTCTCAACCACTGCGCCACCAGGGAAGCCCGGTACTTTTTTTTTTTTAAAGAGAAAATGGCAGTTACAAATTGAATATGGAAAAAAAAATGTTGGATTGCACGGTATTTAGTTCCAAATATAAGTATATATTTAAGAATTTGTGTATATATATTGATGTTGAACGTAAATGATTTCAGTAAACTAGTTTTATATATTATGGTATATTTTCTAATTTTCTGTGTTCTAAAATTTTGATGATATTATGAAAACAAGACTATCTTTAGCATTCCAACTCTGTTGAAACACAACAGAAAAAATAAATTTCTTTAATGTATTATTGTTTTGAAATAATTTTTAGTCTGAAGTTGTGTAAATAGTACATATGGGTATTCACAAGGCAAAGCTTATACATTGGAAGAAACCATTTAGATTAGAGATTGATTTGTCAATTGGAAAGCTTTTTAAAGACAATTGAAAACAGTTAAACATTACTTATCAAAAAAATTATTTTGATTTATTCCCAAGTTGTAGTTCCCAGAAGTTGTATGTATGGATTTAAACTTAAAATAAAAATTTCAAATATAGTAGGAATGGTACATATTTTAAATTATTATCTAAATAATTCTTTTGTAAAACAAATAATCACCCCCTTTGATTCTCTGTTTTATTTTCTTTACCTGAGTTTATTTGAAGAGATAGCACAGCTTGACTTAGAAGTTTGAAAATTATTTAAAATATTTTTCTTGCACAAACAATAGCTTTACAACAGTAAAGGTGAAATTTCACCCATAATTCTATTTTTCATCTATTTTATATTTTTATGTTTCTCTCCTGTGTATATATGATTTTTCCATAATTATAATTGATATAAATAAAATTTTGTGCCCTGCTTTTATAAATTAGCATTATGTTTTGAACATTTTCCTATGTGTTGCTACAGTCATTATGATCTCCATCTTTTAATGGCTGAATAAAGTTTTCATGAGTTGATATACAAAATCTACTTAACTGTTTTGTTGTCATAGGATCTGTTTTGCCATCATAGGAACTGTTTCTTTTGGCTAAGTTAGGCTTGCTTCCAATTTTTTTGATATCACTGCGAATGAATTTTTGCATTGAATGTCTTTGGTTATATTGTTATTTTTCTTCTGAAATTTTTTTCTAATACAAAATCTCATGTATAGAAATAACTGGGTCTAAAAGGTTGGATATTATATTTTTCAAAAGTCAATTTAACAATTATAAGGTGCTATTTGTTTTATTATTGTTAATTAAAAGACAGCAGTGTAGAGCCACTAATGCAAAATTTGGGGGGAAAGAAATCATCCCTCATTCTAACACTGACCTCAATAGTTATTTTTGCTTTTGTATATTACCTGTAGTCCTACACTTAAATATCTTCATATAATTATAGCCTTACTGTTTAATTAATTTTAATACTTTTTTCACAGAAAATATCAGATATTTTCTATTATTTTTGTTGTTTCATAATTTTTTAAAATTGTGAAAGTAATATAACATTATCAAAGAGAGTTTAGACAAGAGAAGGGGAAACTATATATATATAATCTACGCTAATTGTAGCTATTGTTGGTGTTCTGTTGTTCTTTTATCCAATCATTTTTTTCTATGTATGTATTTCCTTAAAACGATCATGCATAGATACTTTAATTCATTGTTTTAATTTAAGTTTGAGTATTTTCCTGTTTATTTTCATTTCCTACTTTTGATTTGTCAGCTTGTGTGTTCATGCCCTTTAGCTATTTATCTTTAAATTCTTACTGCTTTCCTTCTATGTTGTATGAGTTTTTTATAAACTTTGGAATCTTAGAGTGTACATATTATGACTATCAGATTTGTAGGCACTGACTTTGTAAAATAGATGCTTTTAAAATTTGTATGTTCTTTTTTTCCCTCATTGTTTTAGCTTAACACTGGACTAATGATTAAAAGTGAAAATTTAATAATACTTTTTATTTGCAGTTTTGTATTTAAAGAGGAAACAATATGAAGGAGTAAATAGTTAATTTTACTTCCTTTCATTTCCAGGGAGACTGTGAAGACCATGCCAACCTCCTGTGCAGCCTTCTTCTCGGATATGGGCTGGAAGCCTTTGTCTGTGTCGGGACAAAGGCCAAGGGAGTGTCCCACGCGTGGGTTATGACGTGTGGGACTGATGGAACCATCACTTTTTGGGAGAGTTTAACAGGACACAGGTTTGTCAACTAAGTTTATAAGGATATTAACATGAGGGTGTAAATGTTGTAAACTATAGGTTCTTTGTTTGTATTGATGATACTCAAAGACACATATTGATAATTTTGGTTATGTAAAAAATTACTTCAAGTAAGATAGCTAGGAACTAAACTCTAAGAAAATTTGTACACCTAAAATGTTCTTTACCAACATGATATTAATAAAAAATGAATTATGTTTATTTTTAATTTTGTGTAATTGGCTTATGTTTCTTCTTTTCTTTTCTTTTTGGCCATGCGTGCCACGTGGCATGCGGGATCTTAGTTCCCCGAGGAGGGATTAAACCGCGCCCCCTGCAGTGGAAGTGTGGAGTCTTAACCACTGGACCACCAGGGATGTCCTGGCATATGTTTTTCCTGATGATCGTCCCTAAGCCTAAAAATAAATACAAGTTGTAAATCATTTCTTTTGAAAATTTGATGTGGTTACCAACTCTGTGTTGGTAAATCCACTGTACTTTTTTTCAGTGTCATCAGATTTTGAAAGAGCGAAATGTTCCCTCCTTCCTGGAACATTCTCTTCCTTAGCTTCTCTCGTAGCAGTGTTTCAGTTTTCATTATTCCTCTTTGGCTGTTCTCTGTTTTCCTTCATTTTATCTTCAAATGTGAGAGTTCCTGAAGGCACAGCCCTGGGCCCTCTTCTCATTTTCCTGGGTTTTCTTTTTCCTTGGTTGATAATCATTTTAATTAGTTGTACCTAAAAATGTGTAACTAAATTATTTTGTTATATGATAAATGTTTTTGATCTTAATGCTATACACAGAATATGTTCTTTTGTTAAAGGAATAAAATTGGTTCTATATCATAAGATGTGCCATACAGTTAACATAGAGTAATCAAATTGTGGAAATAGAAGAAAGAAAAACAAGTATTAAACTGTACTCTTGGGAAATAGTTATGACCTTAAGTGTTAGAATAATTTTTTTCCTCAATAAGCTGCTGTTGTCTTATTTTTTAAGTTCTTATTATATAAAATTATGATTAACCTTTTTTAGGTACCTCCACAAACCTACGAGTCCTGATGAGCCTTCAGCTGCTGAACAGCCCAAACCGTTGTACCCGTATAGAACAATCGGTTGTGTTTTCAATCATCAGATGTTCCTGGGAAACTGTCAGCCCTCTGACTCAGTAGAAGGCTGTGTATTTGATTTGAATGATGAGTCCAAATGGAAACCCATGAGTGAGGAAGCAATTAAATCCGTTTGTGCTCCAGGGGCCACCACGTCCCTCCCTCCCTTCCCTCCGCTGTGTGCGTCCACGATCGATGCTTCGGTAACAAGCAATGAAATTGAAATGCAGCTCAGGCTACTTGTGTCGGAACACAGGAAGGTAATTAACACTGATGTTTGTGCTTTCCTGCAGTTTTTTCATTTGTTTATGTATTTAATAATTTGGGGGGCATGTAAAATAGTGCCAATCAATATTCTAGCCCTAAACAAAGCAAATTCAATCCCTTCCTTTATGAAGCTTGTAGTTTTGAAAATCATGAGAATAAAGTTCTGAGATTCAAAAATTTCTAAACTCACCAATACTTCGAGAATTTATTGCTTCCTTCTAGAAATGAAGAACGGTGGACTTGTTCAGACTTTTGTGAATTTGGATTTCCTCTTTTTAAAGTACTTACTCACATCATTCCCCATTGAAAATATTGGGTTAATTTTTTTCATATTCATTTTTTTCCAGGTTTGTTTAGTTTGTTTTGTTTTTCTATTACATTAAAGTAGGTAGATGTAAGATGGTATCCTCGTTGTGTCTTTAATTTGCATTTCCCTGATTGCTGATGAGATCAAGTTTCTTATTAGTCATTTAGATTTCTTTTGTAAAGGGCCTTAAAGGAAACATAAAAAGAACTAATCATAAAGGAAAAGATTAGTATATTTTAAGAACTTATTTTAAGAACTTATGTTCGTCAAAAGAAATCATTAAGAGAGTGAAAAAGCAGCCTTGGAGTGGGATAATTTATTTGCCACACATATAACCAACAAAAGACTAGAGTCCAAAACTTCTACAGAAGATTGATTTCTAACTCACCTTTTGGGATTCCCTAGTAGACTCCCCACCTTGGGTGAGCCCTGATACTCATGTTCCTTGAGACCATCAAAGGCAAGCTGATTATCAAGCATGTTCTCTGGGCTCCCAATTACTCTTAGCTTTGGCCTCTAAAATCTTACCTACTTGCCAACTCCTCAAAGCATTTAGGAATATGTTTTGGGAAGTATTTAATGTGGCATCTGTAGTGTGTTTGCAGCAATAGGTGGGTCAGGGCCCCAGCTCACTGCACTGCTGGAAGCCAAAGCCCCTGACTTGTGCCCTCCATTGCTTGTATTGCCTTTTAGTTTTCTTAGCTCCTGTTCACAAATGAAACCGATATTTTATTACATTGTAAGAGTTACTTTGTATAGAAAAAGAAAACAAAACTGAGCTGGATGCCATTGATGATCACTAGCTAAGTTAATGGTGTCTGTAAACCAGCAAGTGGGATTCGGAGGAAAAGTATAGGTGATCATAGACCTTGGAATCACTTGAAACCAGTTGTAACTGAATGTGAAATTAGATCTGTTATGATAATCAAAATATTTAGAATTTTGAGTTTGTTTGTAACATTAAAAAAAAAATCACGTGTCTAGATAGCAATAGTTCATTTGATATTATAAATGACATTAGAATTGCCTTCAACATGTTTTAAGTTCCCTGAGGGCCTAAAGCCTGTGCTCTTCGGTACCTTTTACAGAATAAATGCTTGGTAAATATTTGAGCTTAATTATATATGCAATTGTTTGTTGACTTTTTTCCCATACTACAGTTGAATTTATGGTGGGAGCAATCAAATTAAGCAGATTCAACCTTGCTAAACTCTTTAAAGTTAAATAAAATGTGACCTCAGGGGGCTTCCCTGGTGGCTCAGTGGTTGAGAGTCCGCCTGCCAATGCAGGAGACATGGGTTCGTGCCCCGGTCTGGGAAGATCCCACATGCCGTGGAGCGGCTGGGCCCGTGAGCCATGGCCACTGAGCCTGCGTGTCTGGAGCCTGTGCTCCGCAATGGGAGAGGCCACAGCAGTGAGAGGCCCGCGTACCGCAAAAAAAAAAAAAAAAAAAAAAATGTGACCTCAGAATTCAGTGACACTCTGTCTTCCGCGGTAGGATGATTCCTTATGGTCTTGTGGATATTAAGGAAGTACAGGATTTGGAGCCTTCACTAAAATTGCATTGGCCGATTTTTGTTGTTTCTCTAAGAAGTAAAACCTGATACCTGAGGTTCCTTTTATAATTTTTACTTCTGTGTATCCTTATAATAATAGGAAGCTAAGAAAATTATGACAGGTTTTAAAAATCTCTTGGCATACTGTAAAATAATTATTAAAATCAATAAAATAATCAATTTCCCTTTCGATTGCTGTAGGATCTTGGCCTCACTACTGTTTGGGAAGACCAGCTTTCCTATCTCTTATCACCCGCTCTGGCATCTTATGAATTTGAGCGTACAACCAGTATATCTGCGGGCAATGAAGAATTTCAGGACGCCATCAGGAGGGCTGTACCTGATGGTCACACATTTAAAGGGTTCCCGATACACTTTGTGTATAGAAATGCGCGGCGCGCCTTTGCCACATGTCTTCGGTAGGTGGATTGTAACATAGATGTTTCTGACTTAATCTCAGCCATCAGTATGGTTCTCATTTAGGAATGAGTTCAGAGTCACACAGGCAGCTCTTATGATACATCCTTCTGCCACAGGTTGTGATTCATTAGGACTGGAATGTAGCTCTAGAGAGTTCGGGATAATTTTCCCAATGGTTTTGGTGCAATCTAGTTGAGGATCACTGATCTTATATAGCGTCACTTTAAAAATTTATAGACTATGAGGAAATAGTTTATAATTTGAATAGTTTTACCAAAATTATAGAGCCATCGGTAGCAGAGACAGGATTTTTTTTTTTTTTTTTTTTTTTTTTTTGTGGTACACGGGCCTCTCACTGTTGTGGCCTCTCCCGTTGCGGAGCACAGGCTCCGGACACGCAGGCTCAGCGGCCATGGCTCACGGGCCCACCCGCTCCACGGCATGTGGGATCTTCCCGGACCAGGGCACGAACCCACGTCCCCTGCATCGGCAGGCGGACTCTCAGCCACTGCGCCACCAGGGAAGCCCCAGAGACAGGATTTTTAAAAATCTTTTTTTTTAACATCTTTATTGGAGTATAATTGCTTTACAATGGTGTGTTAGTTTCTGCTGTATAACAGGGTGAATCAGCTATACGTATACATATATCCCCGTATCTCCTCCCTCTTGCGTCTCCCTCCCACCCTCCCTATCCCTAAAAATCATTTTAAATACTGACTTTCTTGGGAATAAGAAAGTAAAACCTAAATTCATTTCTTAATTGAATACATTTTCTTTCTTCTGTAGGTCTCCTTTCTGTGAAGAAATAATCTGTTGCCGTGGAGACCAGGTGCGACTGGCAGTTCGTGTCCGAGTGTTTACTTACCCTGAATCTGCATGTGCTGTTTGGATCATGTTTGCTTGTAAATATCGCTCAGTACTATAGGACTAACTAACATTTCTATAAGAATATACCTGTATTTTATTGGAATTTTACACGTTGTATTGATACATTACTAGCTGTTTAGAGGTTCATTATTTTAAAAATCACAGTCTGGCTTGGATGTCATATTTCACTTTTGTATATACCTGACTAATAATGTTTGAAAAAAATCATGATGTGTGTATTTAAAAATTAAGGATGAAAAACTTATATAAATCTGAGTGGAAGTTAGTATAAATTAAGTGTGTATCCTATTTTAATAAATGCTACTTTGTTTATAGGTAGTCAGTAGTTTAAATATGAATATAAAATTTACTCAGTTTTCTTTACATTAGCAGGTAATCAGAACGTTATTTGTCTAAGGGTTTGAGCCATAGTAAAATTAATATGATTATTATTTTTCATAGATTAATGGGATTATTTTATATAAGTTAGGAGACTTTAACTTCACAACAGATTTATTTATTACATAGATGAAAATACATTTTGATGAGTTTACCACTTTTGTGGTTTACCCATAACCATAGGGATATTTGTGACTTTCCAGAGAGTTATGGGAAGATATGGATGCAGGAGCAGGGAAAAAACTAGTACCAGAAAAGCATAAATATTAGTAACAAAACAAACTGCACTTGAAAGTACACAAATAATTTATAAATATTTGTTAGTTTGATTCATTATAAAAGTGAATTGGGTATTTTAGAAAAAATTTATCATACCCTTTTGTTATGATGTTGAGAAATTGTTTTCTGTAATTAATATTGGCAGTCTGTTGCTGGCTGATTTTCTGTGGTCAGAGGATTCATTACTAGCCTCTCATGGAGTCCGTCTTCTGAAACCACAGTTTTTCTTTCTTTCTTTTTCCCTTTGTGGTAAAAACATCGATGTATATGTGATAAATCTAAATCAGAATTGTGTATGAGGCCACTGAAAAATAAGCCTCTGTGAGCACCTCCATGCCGATGTTTGATTTTAAATTGAGCACAGTGAGCGTTGAAGAAAGAGGCTGTAGCAGTTTGACTGTAAGAAGCTGCCTGACGGATTACTTTGCAGGTCCGTCAGCCTCTCTGCACAGCTCTCGGTTCAGTTCCTTCTCCCGCCGGGCTTCTTAGGAAAGTGAATGTGTACTGTTGGCTGTGCAAGTTATTCTTTTCATCACTTTAATTCACCATCACAAATAAGATGATTTAATGTTTTAAAAATTAAAGATATCCTAAAATTTACTTTTTGTTTTATTTTTACATATGATAACTATTTATGATTTCACTTATTTAAAAAATCTGAAAATATCTCTCCTGTATCAATTTTTATTGAAAACAATCAGGAGTTTCTTGAGAGATTGACATGACTTTAGAGGATTAGAGAGATATGAGTTAGACTTTTACTCTGTTGCTGGAATTACTCACAAAGCTATTGACAGAGAAATTGGCTTGTAGTTTTCAACTTCTGGAACAAACTCTTTATGAGGCACGTACTAAGAGGCAGACTGTATAATATATGAGATCAAGGCCGTGTTATCTTTGAGGCTGGGCTTTCTACCTTATTGTGCCAGAGTAACACAGGTACTTGTAATGCGCCTTTGGTGTAAATTCTAAAATAAATTTCCTTTCTATGCACTTTAATAGAGTCTGGCATGAATTAATATTTTCCTTTAAAGATGGTTTATTTCCAAATATTATTTCAGTCCTTTTATCACTAGAATTCTGCTATTCTTCTTACTAATTTTTCTTTTTAAAAATTAAATTTACCTTGTATATTTAGCTCTGTCATAAAAATTGTTTTTCTATTAAAATTGTAAACTTTTTAAAATATAATGCTTATATTGTGTTCTTTTTAAAAAAATATTTATATATTTATTTGGTTGTGCTGGGTTGTTTTTTTTTTAATATCTTTATTGGAGTATAATTGCTTTACAGTGGTGTGTTAGTTTCTGCTTTATAACAAAGTGAATCAGCTATACATATATCCCCATATCTCCTCCCTCTTGTGTCTTCCTCCCACCCTCCCTATCCCACCCCTCTAGTTGGTCACAAAGCACCGAGCTGATCTCCCTGTGCTATGCGGCTGCTTCCCACTAGCTATCTATTTTATATTTGGTAGTATATATAAGTCCATGCCACTCTCTCACTTTGTCCCGTGCTGGGTCTTAAGTTGCAGGAGGTGGGCTCCTTTAGTTGCAACTCGCTGGCACCTTAGTTGCAGCAGGCAGGCTCCTTAGTTGTGGCATGCGAACTCTTAGTTATGGTATGTATGCATGTGGGATCTAGTTCCCTGGCCAGGGATTGAACCCAGGCCCCGGCCCCCTGCATTGGGAGCGCAGAATCTTAACCACTGCACCACCAGGGAAGTCCCTAATGTGTTCTTTTTGACAATATGTACACTAACATAGTTCTCTCTACATATGTAATATATAATAGGTATATTTATTTCATAGAATATCAGAAACCTAGAAGCTTCATTAGTCAAGCATGAACTTGTTGAATAAAACTTAACTAAATTCAGTTTCAACTAACTGAACACTCCAGGTGCCTTTAAGATATTTTCTAGTATTGAGGTATACATGTTTAGCTATGATCTGCAAAAGCATCTATAACCTGGCAGTTCTGGAAGGTACACACATTTGAAACCCATTTTTCTACTTCTTAACAAAGATAAGAGTTGAGCCAAATGAACTGAAGGCTTATATCTGAAAATAATATATTTCATAAAGTAGTATCCTGTGCCAGATATCTCACCATTGGAAGACATTAGTTATGAACCATGAATTGCTTAAACTAATTCAAACTTCTGGTTTCATGCTCTACTAAACAAGAAAATAGCTTAGGTTAGACTACAGTTTGCAGTTTCATAATTTTTTTTTAACTCAGATAACAATTTTTTACTTTCTACTTAAGTAGATAAGTATAGGAGTTAGATCTGTTTTTTAACATGCACCTACCTGTTATATCAATGAAAGTAGCATTGCTTTCCAGCAGTTGGTAGTTAAGAAATCATTTGAGACTAGCCAAAGCGTATGTAAAATCTTAACAAAATAACCAAACACATGAACTAGAAGCCATCCAATTTCGAAGAACCTTAACATATAGTTTATAGCATATTCTGCATCTAGAGCACAACTTCAGTTATAATTACAAATGCATGTTCCTGTTGTCCTGGTCTCTTCTGTTGTGCTGGTACCATACATTTTGATTATCACTACTTTGTTGTAAGTTTTGAAATTGGGAAGTGTGAGAGTCTTCCAACTTTGTCCTTTTTCAAGATTGTTTTGGCTATTCTGGGTCCTTTGCAATTTCATATGAATTTTAGAATCAGCTTGTCAATTTCTACAAAAAGGCAGGCAGGATTCTAGGTTGCCTTGAATTTGTGTCTTGCTTTGGGTAGTATCACCATCTTAATGCTAAACCTTATGATTCATGAGCTTGGGTTGTTTTCACATTTATTTTAAATCTTTAATTTCCTTCAACAATGTAGTGTTCAGAGTGTAAGTTTTGTACTTTTTTTGTTAAATTTATTCCTATTATTATTTTTGATGCTATTGTAAATGGATTTTTTCCCTTAATTTTATTTTTGCATTGTTCATTGAAGGTGTACAGAAATACAATTGATTTCTGTATATTAATGTATCCTGCAACCTTGCTGAACTCACTTATTAGTTCTAATAGTTTTTTTCTTTTGATGGATTCCTTAGGATTTTCTTTATACACAATCAAGTTATCTGCAAGGAGAGATAGTTTTACTTCTTTTCTGATCTGGATGTATTTACTTATTCATTCACTTATTTGCCTAATTACCCTGGCTGGTACCCCCAAGCACAATGTTGAATAGAAGTGATGAAAGCGGACATCCTTGTCTTATTCATGATCTCAGGGGAAATCATCTAGTCTTTCACCATTAACTGTGATGTTAACTGGTTTTTTCATTGATGCCCTTTATTAGGTTGAGGGAGTTCCATTTTACTCCTCCTTTAAAAAATTTTTAATCACAAAAGGGTACTGGGTTTTGTCAAATACTCTTTCTGTGTCTATTAAGACGATTATGTGATTTTTGTTTCTTATTCTATTGATATGGCATATTACATGAATTAATTACCAAATGTTAAACCAACCGTGAATTTCTGGGACAAATTGTACTTGGTCAAGGTGTATAATTCTTTTTATATGTTGCTATGTTCAGTTCGCTAGTACTATTTTGTTGAGGATTTTTGTGTCCATATTCATAAGCGATACTGGTTTGTAGTTTACTTTCCTTGTGATGTCTTTGATTTTGGTATCAGAGTAACTGGTCTCACAAAATGAGTTGGAAGTGTTCCCCGCCCCCCGCCCGCTGCTTCTATTTTTGGGGAAGAGTTTGTGAAAAATTTTTGTCATTTCTCACTTTAGCTGGTAGAATTTGGAAGCCATCTGGGCCTGGGTGTTACGTTGTGTAGTTTTTTGATTACTAAGTCAATCTCTTCAGGTGTTATAGGTCTATCCAGATTGTCTATTTTTTTTCTTAAGGCAGTTTTGGTAGTTTGTGTCTCTATAGGAATTTGTCCATTTCGTCTAAGTTATCTAATTTTGATGTATAATACAATTGTTCATAGTATTCCTTTATACCTTTTTATTCCTATAAGGTCAATGGTAATGTCCTCTCTTTCATTTCTTATTAATTGGAGTAATTGGAGTAATTGGAGTCTGCTCTCTCTCCCTTTTTTTTTTCTTGGTCAGTCTAGCTAAGGGTTTGTCAATTTTGTTGATCTTTTCAAAGAATTGGGTTTTGGTTTTATTGATTTTTCTTTGTTTTTCTATTCCTTATTTCATTAATTTCCACCCTGATCTTTGTTATTTGTGTCCTTCTTGCTTTAGGTTTAGTTGCTCTTCTTTTTCTAGTGTAAGGTACACAGGTTATTGATTTGAGATTGTTCTTAATATAGTCATTTACAGCTATAAATTTTCCTCTAAGCACTGTTTTAGGTGCATCCCATAAGTTTTGGTATGTTGTTCTTCATTTTCCTCCATCTCAAAGTATTTTCTGATTTCCCATTTGATTTCTTCTTTAACCCATTGGCTATTTAGGAATGTGTTGATTTCCATGTATTTGTGAGTTACCCAATTTTTTCCCCTGCTACATTAATTTCTAATTTCATTTTATTGTGGTTGGGGAACATACTCTGTATTATTTCTATCCTTTTACATTTATTGAGGTTTGTTTTATAATATACTGCTTATCCTGGAGAATGTTCACATGTGCACTTGAGAAAAATGTATATTCTGTTGTTGGGTGGAGTGTTCTCTAGATGCCTGCTGGGCATAGTGTTGTTCAAATATTTCCTTGCTGATCTGTCCATTAGTGGTTCTAACCTAGTTGTTCAATCACTAATGAAAGTGGAATATTGAAGTCAACAACTGTTATTGTTGAATTGCCTATTTCTCCCTTCATTCCTGTCAGGTTTTTTCTTTTTTGCCATTCCATGCCACTTACAGGATCTTAGTTTCCTGACCAGGAATTGAACCCAGGCTCACAGCAGTGAAAGTGCAGAGCCCTAACCACTGGACCACGAGGGAAGTCTCCATTCCTGTCAGTTTTTGCTTCATGTATTTTGGTGCTCTGTTATATATATTTATAATTGTTATACGCATATATCCCTTTATCTCTAATAATATTTTTATTTATGTATAATAATATTTTTGTTTTAAACTCTGTTTTGCTTTCTTATGGTTGCTGTCTGCATGATTGTATCTTCTTCCATCCTTTAACTTTCAAGTAATCTGTATCTTTTAACATAAAGTGTATCTCCCATGGATGGCATATAGTAGAATCTTGTTTTTTTTTTACACTCTGCCTTTTGACTGGATTGTTAAATATATGGAATTTTTAATTTTTTAAACTAAAGTTGTAAATAATGTTTCAAATCAAACTTGATTACTTTTTTCTGGCATTATATTACTAAAACTAGTGTCTTTGGATTAGGTAAAACATGTTAAATTGGAACCTTCAGTTTTTAATAAACCTGATTGTAAGAATTGGTTAAATAGCTTGTATATTACAAGTAGAGGTTGTTTTAAATATGGTAGATGAAATTAATTCAGTAGTTACTTCTTTTTACTTTTTTTTTTTTTTGCGGTACGCGGGCCTCTCACTTCTGTGGCCTCTCCCATTGAGGAGCACAGTCTCCGGAAGTGCAGGCTCAGCGGCCATGGCTCACGGGCCCAGCCACTCCGCAGCACGTGGGATCCTCCCGGACCGGGGCACGAACCCGTGTCCCCTGCATCGGCAGGCGGACTCTCAACCACTGCACCACCAGGGAAGCCCAGTTACTTATTTTTAATTTTCCCTGGCAATATTAGGTTCTTTTTCAAAGACTTATTCAGAATTAAAGTCTTTTTGAGATATTGAATGTCTTCACATGTTATATTATTGTTCTAAAATATGTATAATAGAGATTCCAATCAGTTGGTACTTTACTTAATCACTGAAAAATGCTAGTTTTCGTGTTGTGGTCTGTACAGGTAAAAGTTGATGGCCAGCTGTGGTCTTATATCTGAGTTGATAACGACAGGACTGCAGCAGGCTGATCTTTCTGGGCCAGGCCTCATTTGCCTGTTTGTAAAATGAGATTATGAGAGGGGACCTGCCTGGAGTTGTGGGTAATCTCTTTTAATACACTTCTATTACTTTATAAGTTCTTCTTAGTTATTTTACACATTTTTAGGTGCTTTGAAAGAATTTCATTTAAATATTAATGTGTTAATTTACTGTAGAATAATTAAGGCAAACTTAAGGTGCTAAGCCTATGCTGTTAGGTGTTTAGTTTTGTCATGTTCATTGTCTTGCATAATGACATGCTTTCTTGAGTGGAGAGAAATCAGTGGAAGTATAAATAGGTAGGTGGCTGAGAATTTCAAATATCCCTAGATATGCTTGTAGGATTGTTATATAAATGAATGCCTTCTATCTTATGTGTTAAATCAGAATAAAAGTTGTGAATAGTTGGCCTACATTATCTGGGTGGTTACTTCGGTGCCCTGCTGTGGATGAGGAAAGTTGGCCCAATATTTATAATCCTGTAACATAAGTAAAATTAAAATTTGCTTCTGCTAAAAAGAAAAAAATGTATATAATTTAGTTAAAACTGAAAATGTCAGTGGCATTATGAAAGTATTACAGTTGAAGAATGACCATTACTTACCAAATCTTGCAAGGGAATAATAATACCATTAAAAGAATAGTGAGGAAGTTTGTTTAAAATATTGTAGAGCTTCAGGTTGAAATCTGGGAGTCATGTCTTTATGAATTTCAATGTCAATGATTTTCTTCTCTTTAGAAGGATTATGATGACTAGGCAGAAAGTAGGAGCAAGGGTTACAACTTTCAATTCTTGAGAGGAATGAGCATGCATAACAAATAGGAGAAAGATGTGCTCCATGAATGACTCTTGAGAAAGGATCAAGAGGCCACAGGAATTCAGGTTCACAGAACAGTGAGTGAATAAATATGAGTACAGCCGTACCTATAACCTTCCACAAAAATTACCAAGGCAAGCCTTAGAGGTTAACTAGAAGGTGCTTAATTCATTGCTTATTTAATTAGAAGGTGAGCCACATGTGTGTTGGTTACATGTTGACTTTGGAAGAGAAATGAGCCTTTCACAGGGTCAGAGTAGAATTCTATATGTGAGAGCAGCTCTAGACTTCTACCTGTGTACGTTAGGGGAAAAAGACAAGGTTTTTTGAGCAAAAAGAAAGGGCCATTTTTCATTTTCTTTTTTTGGTATAAAGATAAAAAGAAATTAACAGAGGTTTGAAAAAAATAGTTTAGCTTTGTCTCATCAATAAGGTATGAGTTTGGCCTGAAAATGGATTGTCTCTTTACCTTAAACAACCCAAAACTCTGGTCTCTTAAAAGTTTTATTGAGAATCTATATTTTCAAGCAATTATTGTTAAACATCAACATTTTTCTATGATATATTTGTGCCTTATGTTATTTTCTATTTCCCATTGGAATTAAGAAGTAAACTACTGCTTATCCTAACTTTTGAAATCCAATGAGAACTAGGCAATATGGCTAAAAAAGAGCATCTGGAAAGCTTATGTTATAGGAAGTATATTTGAATTACTTTCGGCGACTAGCAGTAATTTAAAGTAAATCACATATCTCCTGCAGACTCAAATTTCTCTAAGAGTAAAATAGTGGCTTGGCTTAAAATTTAGATCTATGAGATTTTTCCAAATCAAATCTTCTTAACTAATTGAAGCTAATAATTTTACTTATATTCAGGATGAGAATACCATCTCTCCTTGTTGGTTTTAAAATAATTGTTTCAAAGGAGAATCACATTAAGAAGTTGAAACATGACTATTGTTTGGCCTATGATTTTCCAGAGTCCCCCATGGACATACCGATATGCTACTCTTCATATGTTTTACCTCATTCCTCTACTTTTCCTCAATTTTTATCAATAGGTATATAAATTTATCTAATCAAGGTAGGATAGGTAAACTTACATATTAGATGATGCAGAATGAAAATGTGGAAAAACACTGGTTTAGGTTATAACTTAGTAAAAGGGCATTAATGGATATTTACTAAATGTTTTCCAATAAACATGTATCCTTGCCATAAGAAAAAAGCTAATTCTTTACAAGTTTATAGACTTGAGGAAACCAATTCTGTTGTGTTCTTATCTGGCCTATGTACTTCTAGTTCTGCATATAAGGTTACATGCTAATTTTCATGACAGATTTTAAAGATTTTGGTTAATATTCAATCTGATAACTGATTACAAGAGATGAGTTTCAAATTGCATTTAGGATTGTTGATGGAATTCACCTCCTTAGAGGAGTGATCATTTACAGCCCTTTGATGGGGATGAAGTCATATAGATTGCTTTGAAGATGAGTACTACTGTGGGGAGATAACTGCTGGGGTGAAACTTAAGTGCTAATGAATTCACAAGGACCAATCAAGGGAGATGGGGCATCACATCATTTATTTAAAGTGTTTAAACTATCAGAAGTTTAATCGATCATATTGGTATGTACAAATTTTAAAGCATCTGCTTTTTACTGTACTCCTGCTTGGTACAGGATGAGATGAAGTGTGAGGACTTTTTAAATTGTTCTGGGCTAGTTGAGAGACGTTTTAGTGTAGCAGAAAGAGCTGGGCTGATCAGGAGGCCTGGATCCCAGTCTACATCTTTCATTACCAGTCCTGTATTTTGTCATCTGTACGATGTCATCTGTGAGATAAATAATATCTGATCTTCAAGTTGTATAACTGAAGAAAGCACTTTGAAAGTATAAAATATCACTGTAAAGTTATAAGGTATTATAATTGTAGGCAGTGAAAAATCTAGGTTATAACACTGAAAAAAATATGCTGTTCTATTTTTTCCTTTTTGGTGCACTTTTCTAGGTGAATGTGCCTCTTAGGAGCAATTGTCTGGGAGTGTCTGGGATAAGCTTGGGCTGCACAGGCAGTGTGCTCCCCGAAAGACTCGGAGCAGCTCAGCCGGCACATCAAGAGTGTGAAGCATGAAGTACATTTATTCTGCAAAAATGATAATTAAATATAAGACAACATTTCAAGGGTTCTGTTTTTTAAATAAATACAACAATAAAATCAACGAAAACTAAAGTCATATTCAGAGTTAACACGGGCCACCACTTTTCACAGACCTCACGGCACTTTGAAGACAGCATTCAAACGTTAATTTGAGTTGTTCAGATATTTTAACTACACAGAGCAATTTTTTAAGGGTGGTGAAGCCACAGGATACAAAAACAAAATCAATGACAGAAATTGGAACAAAGTATACTGTACATAAAGGTATTTGAATCTTCGATTTTGAGTTGAAAATGAGAAAATGGGGAGGTCCCGGGTTATCCCACAGTGTTGCTTGGACCTGCAGAGATCGTGTCAGCCTCTGAGAGCCTTTGAGCTGTCAGCAGTCACTTTCTAAGAGTCCTGGGGGTGGTGGTGGTGGTGGACAGTGAGGCTTATCAAAATTATAAAGGGTTCTGAAAATCATGTAAATATTAGTACAATTATACTGTCTTTGTATAAAAAAGCATCAAGGGTTCAGGGTATACATTGACTAGATTTATCAATATAATAGAAGATAGCTAGGATTTTTTAAGGATTTACCTTTTATTTTTACTGTATACAGAAGGATCAAACATTTAACTTGTCATATTGCCTCAACTTAATTCCATATAAGCTCACAAAGGCAAGAAGTTTAATTTAAACACAGTATATTAGTCATGAATTTGTGTTTGGCAAAAACAAAACAAAAGCCGTTTTGTTGTATGTAATATTGTATATTCCTGTGAGTCAGTACCAAAGTATTTTTCTTACTCAAATGTATTCATATTTTAAAAAATTATCACTTACGAAGGGAAAAACATCCTTCTGTTGTGAATTGGTTTTAAAGATAACATTTGAGATAAAATTTGGGCTTCTTTTCCTCACTTCCACTCCCTTCCTTCTTCCTGTCATCGTTATCTTTACTTGAGATTTACTTGCTGCCCTGTGCCAGGGGTAGCAGGTGTCTGGCTCATGGATTGCTCAGCTGATTAAATCATTTGCTTGTCTTTTGAGGGGTGAGGAAAGGACAAAAATGTTAGTGATTTTTGGCTGTTGTTGTCCAAGCGCAACACTGCAGCAATATCCCATAAGGCCAGAAGATGGTGCTATTGTCTATAAAAGTAGACCCGCTGTTTTACTACATTGTTCAAACTAGTATTTTAGGGACTTCTCTGGCGGTCCTGTGGTTAAGACTCCGTTCTTCTACTGCAGGGGGCTCGGGTTCTATCCCTGGTCGGGGCACTAAGATGCCAAAAAAAGTCAGTATTTTAAAGCCGTTTGTATTTTCAAAATTCACACAGGGCCTAAGCAAACTAGAAAAATTTAGTAATTGTTTCTATGTTTTTAATCAAGAGGTTTTGTATATCTATATCTATCTATTCTATCTATATCATATAAGGCATTAGACCTTTTCTCGTCAGGTATGTGGCACACATATGCATTTTCACAAATTGGATTATGAACACATAATTAAGTGATGTTACTTTAAAGGGTTTTTTTGTATCTCTTGTAATGAAATTATAATAGGGTGCCTAGGGAGAAACTTTTTCCTCCCGTCTTTCAATTTCTTACTCTTATATCCTTCTGCTTTCCTCTCTTCTCCCCGCTCCTGCTGTATGTACTGTGGTGTCTTAGGCATTACAATGACCGTTGTAATTTCTATGGCAAGATGCAGTTGTTGAGAGTGCAGTATTAATACTGCACATAAAACTGCCTTAGAAGGTTTATTGGTACTTAGTATAGATCCATTTCTTACTTGGTTGATGCTTTCAACTCTAAGGTTCTCATACTGGACTAGTCTCAGAGTGGAATGTTACCAGTTAAACTTATTTGCCAATGAGCGATTGTTTTATCTAAGAATTATGTGTTTTATTGTGCACTTAATGAGTTCAGCGAGGCCCAGGCCTAGGAGGACTTCTTTTATTCTATGGCTGAATGCCCCAGTTCAGTTTTGCCCCTGTCCTATCGGTTCTATGAGGTATGAATAGACTGGGTTAACTGGGCTACGAGGCGTGTGGTCACTGGGAACATCATCTTGGTGAAGAGTTGTACAAACGTCACAAGCGAATCCGAGGGAACGTCTGCAGATTGTTTGCAACAAGCTTGTACCCCAGGCCCTGATCTGTGCGCTTGGGAGAAGCCAGTGAGCAAAACCCGAAAAGACCCTGTCCTCTTGGGGCTTAGGATGGAGTTGGGAGTGGAGAGGGAAGTTATCCAAGCGAACGGTCCGGTGCGTTGATGGCGACAGTATTCGACGGAGCAGGGCAGGGCACGGGGACGCGGGGGGCGAGGCCAGGGGACTACGAAGTCGGCCAGTACGCGGAGACTGGACCTGGGCGCGGGTGTTCGCGCGGGTGTGGATGCACGTGCGGGGCGGGGTCGGGCGGACCCCCCCCCCCGGGGGCGGGGCCAACCCGGGGGCGGGGCTCGGTGTGCCAGGAGAACCCGGGACAGAGGCGGGACTCAGAGGGCGGGGAGGACCCAGGCAGACCATGGAGGCGGGGTTCTAAGTGGGGGCGGGGTTCTGGGCGGGGCGCGCCCCTGGGGCGGGGCTCGGAGGGCGGGTCCGCGGACGCCATTGCGCTGCTACCGGCTGGCTGCGGTCTTGAAGGGTACGCAGCATCGCGCCTCGTTCCTGACCCTCCCCTGTCCGGTTCTCCGGCCCGGCCTAAGGCCCGTACCCGGCCTGGTCTCCGCCCCGTCCACCCCCGTCCCCGCGGCGGCGCGCGCGGCCCGCTGGGCGGGGTTCCGGGGATGAGGCGGCGGCGGCGGTGCGCGGAGAATATGCTCGGCAGCTGAGGAGACGCGGCGCCCGGAGCGCGGCGCGACCCACGGGATGGCTCAGCCGGCCGGCCCGGAGGGCGGCGAGGGGCCTCCGGACCCCGGGGCGGCCGCGGGCCCGCAGCACGCGCTGAGCCTGGAGGAAATCCTGCGGCTCTACAATCAGCCCATCAACGAGGAGCAGGCGTGGGCTGTGTGCTACCAGTGCTGCGGCTCCCTGCGCGCCGCGGACGCCGGCCGCCGCCAGCCCCGCCGCCGGGTGCGCTCGGCCGCGCAGATCCGCGTGTGGAGGGACGGCGCCGTCACCCTGGCGCCCGCCGCCAGCGACGCGGGAGAGCCGGACGCCGCCGCGGGTGAGCCGCCCCCCGAGACCCCCTTCTCCCACAGAAGGACCCCGCCGCGGGCCCTTCCCCCAACCCCCGCGACCCCTAGCCCCGTGCCCTTCCGCCCCATGGCCCCCATCTCCCACGGCGGACCCCCACCCCGGCTCCAGGAGGACCTGGCCCCCCAGGCCCCGGCCCTTCCGCCCCAGCGCCGCTCCCTCTCCGCCCAGTCTCCTACTGGAGGACCCTCGCCAAGGCCCCGGACCCTTCCGCCCTGCGGCCCCCCACCCCTCACGGGAGGCCAGGGAAGCGGGCAGGGCCTGCGGCCGAGCGCGGCCCGCTTAGGTCTGAGCGTGGGCAGGAGCGTGGGCGGGCGGCTGCGCCGGGAGTGGGGCGGGGGTCCGAGTGTCAGTGCGCGGCCTGTCGGGGCACCGAGGCTCCGGAGAAGGGGAGTGGGGTCGGTCCCCGCACGCGGGAGGCCGGCTCTGCGCGCTCGTGCTGCTCGCGGCCGAGCCCGGGTGGGATGTGTTCGGCGCTGCAGGCGTTCGCCAAGACCTGGTCGGGGAGCGGGGGGTGTGATGCGCTGGTAGGAGGGCTGCGCTTTCGCAAGGAGCTGTCAGCCGATGGTACTTTTCAAAGACTGGCAACGATATTCCCTCGGTTGGGAATGTAAAAAAATCTGAGCCCTGAGGAGAATGCTGCTATTTTGGGAGAAATGAAGAGGCTGAATTAACATAAAGATAAACAGTACGATTTCCCTGTACATTAATATTTGTTGTGATGAAAAACAAGCTTGTAAAGTAAAAAGTTGACAGGATGTCAGATAAATGGATTTTACTTAGGTCATTATCTAATGTAAATTCTTCAAGATTATCACCTTCCCATCAACATATAGCTACGGCTTACCCAGATATCTATTGATGATGAAGAGAAGATTGATAATAGGTTTCTCCAATCAGTTTTTATATAATTCAGCATTTTGAGAGACAGATCTATTAAAAGCATTAAAAAAAGAAAATCCACCCTTACTTAAAAAGTTGGTGAAAGTGTCAAAATGCTTAAGGTGAAAGATGTACTTCAGAATTAGTAAAGTGACTTATTAAATTGATTAAAATAGAGAACAGTCAAGAGTATGTTATCAATTCTTTCAGTTCCAACAGAACATTTATTATTTATTTTCGGTGTCAGGTAAACAGACTTTTAGAATTTTAATTTATTTAAAGCCAGTCTTTTTACGATTCTTTTGAAATTATTTCAAACAGGTCTTTTAGTTCATTTGATGTGTCTATTGCTTTTAAACTTGGACAATATTAGTGGGAAATACTTGGAATTATAATTTATTTACAGTGTATTAATATGATATGAAAAGATACTTTCATAAAATACAGCGAAGTCATGCCTTGAGATCCAGTGTTTCAAGGGGAAAAATGGTTATATGCAACCTCCTTTTAGAAGTAGCATTGGTAGTGGTGATTTCCAGAAGGAACAAACTGGATTTACATTGTCCTTGAACTTAATCCCAGAGTTCAAGTTATGTTTGTGGACCTACTAGTAGTTTAGTTGTCAAAGACTAATGGATTCTGGTGGTATTTTTTAAAAAAATCATAACCTTATGTTGAAGTGAATTACTTTTTGCATCAGTCATATGAATGATAACGTGTTGACTTCAATGTAATACATTCTCTCTTTCTGGAGAGAATGGCAGAGTTGTTTCCTGCAGCAGCAGTAATGGACTTGTGATCCATGCTCTTCCTACTTAGTTCTGCTTGTGACCTTTGCTGCCACTTGTGGAGAGAGCCCAAAGTTGCCGATATGGTCTTGAGCATTTTGGGGCTGATTGATTAAAAATTTGGGAAGTTCATACTAAAATAGTGTTTATATTAGATAATTTATTTCTTCTTAGTATTAAGAGTTGTTGTGTGGCTTTGGAAGGCACAACGTCTTCTGAACATTTACCCTGATTCTTAAAAACTCTGTATAACTTGGTACTTTGCACACTTGTATAAATTCTATTTTTAAGGAAAAATGGTAATCTTGAACCTCCATTCTAAGAAGCACTTTGTTTTTCATTGTAAGATGTTTAACATGATTGTATGGTGGCAGTCGACAGCATTTGTATTTTCACGTGTTATCCATTGACTTATTTTCTAAATGCAGGTTTAGGAAGTTAAGTGATGTGCTTGAATTCATACTGGTAACTCTGAATCAAATCCAGGTCTTTTAACCTCTAGCCTTTGTAGTATTGTGGAATGGAACAAACTTGGTTTGAATTGGAATCATGATTCCTCCCCTTTCTAGCTGAGTGACCTTGAATAAGTTCCTTAATCTCCCTGAGTGCAACCTTCTCATCTGTAAAGTGAGAATAGATCACTTTTTCCCTACGGGATAGAGGTTTAAGTGAGATGGTATGTGTAAAGTGCCTAACGCAAGGCTTGGTATGTAGCAGGTACTCAGTAAGTTTTAGGTCTCTCCGTCTCCTGATCTTGCGGTCCTTTCACAGCACCACGGTGTCTCTGTCCAGCTGTTCTGTAATTTTTACTCAGAATTGGGACACATGTCTAGGTCAGGGATTCTCAGCCTATGCACTGACATTTTTGACTGAATAACTCTTTGTGTGGGGGCTGTCCTGTGCCTGTGTAGGATGTTTAGCAGCATCCCTGGTCTCTACCCACCAGATGCCAGTAATCACCTGCCCCCCTTCCCTGAGTAAACGCTTCAGACATGGCCACCTGTCCCCTGTTGAGAACCATTGGTCTAGCCAATGATGGGTGGTGCCGTGGATTGTGTTTAGTGTGGGGAAATGGATCCCAGCTGTAATCTTCAAGCGTGTGAATCTTTCAGCTGGCCACTGTTCTCTGCTGTTGAGTTGAATAGTTGGTTCTTACCACTATCAGCAGTATCACTCCATTTAGTAGGAAGAAATAGCACTTCACACTCATTATTGACTTGTTTTGGAATTGAATGTATCAGTAATTGATTTTATTCTTGTTTTAATAGTATCGACACGTGCAGAGTATTCACATTCAGGTTGAATTAAAAAAATTAGAAATACATATAAGAGAAATAGAAAAATGTGGGAGGCATGGAAATGAAACCAATATCGGAAGAAAACAATGAAGAATGAATAATTTTATTTAGCATTCAGATGTAACTCAAAGTCATTTTACTAACATGGCCATGAAAGCAGTGTGATATAGGACTGAAGGAGATTAAAAAAGAAGGAAAACTAGTTCTTTAGAGAATACCTTAGGAGGAAGAGGTTAAATTATGAATCAGGATCTTAAAATGGGTAGTACATTTTATGAAGTATTTCTGTGATGACGGGAGGGTGATTTGTTGATTAGAATCAGGAGGGTTTATGATTTATCTTAGGTGGCTTACTTAAAATTTTTATTTTCCCCAATGTTTATGAACTTGTAGTCATAAAAAGACCTTATTGTTTGGTAAAAGTTTATTACATACAGGTTGGTGAAGTTTTCATTCACACCATTAATTAATGAGTCAAAGGCACTCAGGCTCTTGATATACAATCTGCTATTTTTAACCAGGGCACTTAACTGGTCTTTAGACACATTTTAGTATACACTTTCTTTAGAAAGTAATCATTGATGGAATTTAGGTTATATTCCAATCTCCACAAGATTATAACTCGTTTTTTTCTGGGATGCCACAAAGAATTATTAATGGTAGTACTAGAGCTTAGAACCATTGCATGGTTTTAGCAGCCTTGTAGACCTTAAATACCCGTCTGACAAAAATAACTTTGTTTCAGATTTGGTTTCAAAATTTTTGATGTACCTTTAGCTTTAGATGTATAAAGAGCACTTTCAAAATTATGAGTACATCTTGTTTTAAAATCATTGTAAGGGTAGTGATAGGTTTTCCTGGGAGGAACAATGAAGGACTGCGTGCATATTAATAAAGGCATCCCTTGGTATAGGGAACATTGGGGCTTTGTTTGGGATTTGAAAAGAGGATGTGATCCGTGAGGCTTCTCAGCAGGGTTCATGCCAGTTTGGTGGGGAAGTGGTCTCGGAATAATATCCTTTTTGAATTTAAAGAGAGAATATTTGCGGAGAAGGTTGAAATAGTGAAAACATATTTAAAACGATTAATTTTTGTTCACTCTTGATATTTTTCTTGAGTGTTTACATTCTGATCATTAAATGAAAGGAATACTTGAGGTGTGTGTGTCCAGGGTAGCGGTTGGGGGTGAATAACAGTATTAGGGGTTGGTGAAATACCTTGTCAGTTAACAGCAATAGGTAAGAATTATTCCATGTGAACAATATGTCCAGATATGTAGGCTTAATTCAATTTTAAAAACATGCACTGAGTCCCTACTACGTGCAAGCAGTGTCCAAGTTTAGTCATTATAGAGGAGAAAACAGAACATAAACAGTGATCAGTTTACCGTGAAGCTAATGCAGGTCAATTTGGAACCTGCTCCCTTACACAGTCTCCTTCTGGGCCCTGGGTTGGGGGGGAGGGGCTTTAACCATGTGTCCAGATGACCATTTGCAAGATTAAGATATTTTAGCTATAATCAGTTAAGATTGCTGTCAGTTTTAACTCCAGTTTACTCTCCAACATACTCCCATTTGGGTTGTGTGAGAATGGCCACAGACATTTTTGGGAGAAATTTTGGAATAATGCATTTGTGGTTTTGTACCTGTATTTCTGCCTTATGCAAAGGAAAACGGTGGAAAAATATCAGTCACATATACATATTGATACGTAAGTAAGTTGGGACTCTTTTGGGAAACGATTTGTCTTACTAAGAGTTTTGACTCAACTTTAGAAGGAAAAGAAATCATTGGTTTACCAAGGACTATATGTTGATAAGAGATGATGAGTTACACTCTGCCTGTTTTATTTGTAAGGTGGGAATCGCTTTCCTGCTTGGTAGGTTCTGTTAAATGGCAACAGTTCCCATCCCACTTTCATAATATTGGAGTCGTATTATATTTCCCATTTGCTTCCTGTTGGCTAAGTAGGAAAAAAAGAAACTACCGTCTCCCAGATTCCTGTTTAAAACTATGAGGAAAATATTGCATGTTGCTAAATTGCCAAATTTAATGTTTTTTAAATAAATTTTGAGATAATTTTAGATTGAAGAAAAGTTGCAAAAATAGTGCAGAGGGTTCCTGTGTGCCTCTCACCTGTTTCCCTTAATGTTAACATCTTATATTACTGGGTACGTTGGTCAAAACTAACTAATGGCATATCACTATTAACTAAACTTCAGACTTCACTTGGAGTTCCCTAGTTTTTCTATTAGTGTCCTTTTTCTGTTCCAGAATCCCACCCAGGACACCTGGTTGCATTTAGTCATCATGGCTCATTAGTCTCTTCTCTCTGTGGCAGTTTCTCAGACTTTCCTTGTTTCCCATGACCTTGAGAGTCTTGAGGGTCTTGAGGAGTACTGGTTGGGGGTTTTGCAGAATGTCCTTGCATTTAGGTTTTCCTGCTGTTTTCTTGACTAGGCTGGGGTTATGCGTTTGAGCGAAGAGTACCAGAAAGGGGAAGGGCTCCCCTCGTCACACTGGATTGAGGCACATGATATCCATACAGCACCACTGGGGATGTGAGCCTTGTTTGCCAGGTTTCTCCAATAAAGAGTTTTACTGTTTTTCCCTTTTCTATACCTTATTCTTTGGAAGGGAGTTACTGAGTCCAGTCTGCATTCACGGGGCCTCCTCCTGGAGTGGTGAATATCTACTCAGTATTTTTTGGAATTTTTCTGTAAGGAAGATTTGATTCTTCTCCCCATTTACTTATTTATTCAATCATTTATTAAGTCTGGATCCACGTATGTTTTACGCGTTATCTGTTACCATGTTATTTCTTTTGTTGCTCAAATTGTTCAAGCTGTGGCCATTGGAAGCTCCTTCAGGTTGGCTCCCATGTCCCTTTTTTTTTTTTTTGGCAGTACGTGGGCCTCTCACTGTTGTGGCCTCTCCCGTTACGGAGCACAGGCTCTGGATGCACAGGCTTAGCGGCCATGGCTCACGGGCCCAGCCGCTCTGCAGCATGTGGGATCTTCCCGGACCGGGGCACGAACTCATGTCCCCTGCATCGGCAGGCGGACTCTCAACCACTGCACCACCAGGGAAGCCCTCCCATGTCCCTTTGATGTGCCCCATCCTTTTGTGTTTTTGAGCACATCCTTACTTTCTGGCACTACAAGATGCTTCAAGGCTTATCATGTGTATTTTCTGCCCCAGCCCTAGAATCAGATATATCTCCAAGGAGCTCAGGGATGGGTGTCCTTGTTGTTACTAAGGTGTTTCTTTTTTTCTTTTTCTTTTTTTTTTGTCTGAGATATACATTATAAAGTAATAACTAGAGTCATGACTTACAACATTATACCAGAACATACAAGATTTTTAGAAATTTCGTGTAATGAAATTTCATGTAAACATTTATATTAACATATTTCCCTACAAATAGCCCAAAGAAAGTTTAATATTAGTTGGTTTTTTTGTTTTTTTTATATTGCAGTTTCTTATTAGTCATCAGTTTTATACACATCAGTGTATACATGTCAATCCCAATCACCCAATTCAGCACACCACCATCCCCACCCCACTGTGACTTTCCCCGCTTAGTGTCCATACGTTTGTTCTCTACATCTGTGTCTCAACTTCTGCCCTGCAAACTAGTTCATCTGTACCATTTTTCTAGGTTCCACATACATGCATTAATATACGATATTTGATTTTCTCTTTCTGACTTACTTCAGTCCTTATGACAGTCTCTAGATCCATCCACGTTTCAACAAATGACTCAATTTCATTCCTTTTTATGGCCGAGTAATATTCCATTGTATACATATACCACAACTTCTTTATCCATTTGCCGGTTGATGGGCATTTAGGTTGCTTCCATGACCTGGCTATTGTAAATAGTGCTGAAATGAACATTGGGGTGCATGTGTCTTTTTGAATTATGGTTTTCTCTGGGTATATGCCCAGTAGTGGGATTGCTGGATCATATGGTAATTCTATTTTTAGTTTTTTAAGGAACCTCCATACTGTTCTCCATAGTGGCTGTATCAATTTACATTCCCACCAACAGTGCAAGAAGGTTCCCTTTTCTCCACACCCTCTCCAGCATTTGTGTTTGTAGATTTCCTGATGATGCCCATTCTAACTGGTGTAAGGTGATACCTCATTGTAGTTTTGATTTGCATTTCTCTAATAATTAGTGATGTTGAGCAGCTTTTCATGTGCTTCTTGGCCATCTGTATGTCTTCTTTGGAGAAATGTCTGTTTAGGTCTGCCCATTTTCTGATTGGGTTGTTTATTTCTTTAATATTGAGCTGCATGAGCTGTTTATATATTTTGGAGATGAATCCTTTGTTGATTCATTTGCAAATATTTTCTCCCATTCTCAGGGTTGTCTTTTCGTCTTGTTTATGGTTTCCTTTGCTGTGCAAAAGCTTTGAACTTTCATTAGGTCCCATTTGTTTATTTTTGTTTTTATTTCCGTTACTTTAGGAGGTGAATCAAAAAAATCTTGCTGTGATTTATGTCAAAGAGTGTTCTTCCTATGTTTTCCTCTAAAAGTTTTATAGTGTCTGGTCTTACATTTAGGTCTCGAATCCATTTTGAGTTTATTTTTGTATATGGTGTTAGGGAGTGTTCTAATTTCATTCTTTTACATGTAGCAGTCCAGTTTTCCCAGCACCACTTACTGAAGAGACTGTCTTTTCTCCATTGTATATCTTTGCCTCCTTTGTCATAGATTAGTTGACGATAGGGTTTATCTCTGGGCTTTCTACCTTGTTCCATTGATCTATGTTTCTGTTTTTGTGCCAGTACTATATTGTCTTGATTATTGTAGCTTTGTAGTATAGTCTGAAGTCAGGGAGTCTGATTCCTCCAGCTCTGTTTTTTTTCCCTCAAGACTGCTTTGGCTATTCGGGGTCTTTTGTGTCTCCATACGGATTTTGAGATGATTTGTTGTAGTTCTGTAAAAAATGCCATTGGTAATTTGATAGGGATTGCACTGAATCTGTAGATTGCTTTGGGTAGTATAGTCATTTTCACAATGTTGATTCTTCCAATCCAAGAACATGGCATATATCTCCATCTGTTTGTATCATCTTTATTTTTCTCATCAGTGTCTTATAGTTTTCTGCGTACAGGTCTTTTGTTTCCCTAGGTAGGTTTATTCCTAGGTATTTTATTCTTTTTGTTGCAGTGGTAAATGGGAGTGTTTCCATAATTTCTCTTTCAGATTTTTCATCATTAGTGTATAGGAATGCAAGAGATTTCTGTGCATTAATGTTGTATCCTGCAACTTTACCAAATTCATTGATTAGCTCTAGTAGTTTTCTGGTGGCATTTTTAGGATTCTCTATAGTATCATGTCATCTGCAAACAGTGACAGTTTTACTTCTTTTCCAATTTGTATTACTTTTCTTTTCTTTTCTTCTCTGATTGCCTTGGCTAGGACTTCCAAAACTATGTTGAATAATAGTGGTGAGAGTGGACATCCTTGTCTTGTTCCTGATCATAGAGGAAATGCTTTCAGTTTTTCACCATTGAGAATGATGTTTGCTGTGGGTTTGTCGTATATGGCCTTTATTATGTTGAGGTAGGTTCCCTCTATGCCCACTTTCTGGAGAGTTTTTATGATAAATGGGCGTTGAATTTTGTCAAAAGCTTTTTCTGCATCTCTTGAGATGATCATACGATTTTTCTTCTTCAGTTTGTTAATATGGTGTATTACATTGATTGATTTGCGTATATTGAAGAATCCTTGCATCCCTGGAATAAATCCCACTTGATCATGGTGTATGATCCTTTTAATTTGTTGTTGGATTCTGTTTGCTAGTATTGTGTTGAGGATTTTTGCATCTATGTTCATCAGTGATATTGGTCTGTAATTTTCTCTTTTTGTAGTATCTTTGTCTTGTTTTGGTATCAGGGTGATGGTGGCCTCATAGAATGAGTTTGGGAGTGTTCCTTCCTCTGCAATTTTTTGGAAGAGTTTGAGAAGGATGGGTGTTAGCTTTTCTCTAAATGTTTGATGGAATTCACCTGTGAAGCCATCTGGTCCTGGACTTTTGTTTGTTGGAAGATTTTTAATCACAGTTTCAATTTCATTACTTGTGATTGGTCTGTTCATATTTTCTATTTCTTCCTGGTTCATTCTTGGAAGGTTATACCTTTCTAAGAATTTGTCCATTTCTTCCAGGTTGTCCATTTTATTGGCATAGAGTTGTTTGTAGTAGTCTCTTAGGATGCTTTGTATTTCTGCGGTGTCTGTTGTAACTTCTCCCTTTTCATATCTAATTTTATTGATTTGAGTCCTCTCCCTCTTTTTCTTGATGAGTCTGGCTAATGGTTTATCAATTTTGTTTATCTTCTCAAAGTACGAGCTTTTAGTTTTATTGATCTTTGCTATCGTTTTCTTTGTTTCTGTTTCATTTATTTCTGCTCTGATCTTTATGATTTCTTTCCTTCTGCTAACTTTGGGTTTTGTTCTTCTTTCTCTAGTTCCTGTAGGTGTAAGGTTAGATTGTTTACTTGAGATTTCTCTTGTTTCTTTTGTTTGTTTGTTTTGCGGTACACGGGCCTCTTACTGCTGTGGCCTCTCCTGTTGCGGAGCTCCGGACGCGCAGGCTCAGCGGCCATGGCTCACGGGCCCAGCCGCTCCGCGGCATGTGGGATATTCCCGGACCTGGACACAAACCTGCGTCCCCTGCATCGGCATGTGGACTCTCAACCACTGCGCCACCAGGGAAACCCTTCTCTTGTTTCTTGAGGTAGGCTTGTATAGCTATAAACTTCCCTCTTAGAACTGCTGTTGCTGCATCCCATAGGTTTTGGATCGTCGTGTTTTCATTGTCATTTGTCTCTAAGTATTTTTTGATTTCCTCTTTGATTTCTTCAGTGATCTCTAGGTTATTTAGTAACATACTGTTTAGCCTCCATGTGTTTTGTGTTTTTTACGTTTTTTCCCCTGTAATTCATTTCTAATCTCAAAGTGTTGTGGTCAGAAAAGATGCTTGATATGATTTCAATTTTCTTAAATTTACTGAGACTTGATTTGTGACCCAAGATGTGATCTGTCCTGGAGAATGTTCCATGTGCACTTGAGAAGAAAGTGTAATCTGCTGTTTTTGGATGGAATGTCCTATAGATATCAATTAAATCTGTTTGGTCTATTGTGTCATTTAAAGCCTCTATTTCCTTATTTATTTTCATTTTGGATGATCTGTCCATTGGTGTAAGTGAGATGTTAAAGTCCCCCACTATTATTGTGTTACTGTCGATTTCCTCTTTTATAGCTGTTAGCAGTGGCCTTATGTATTGAGGTGCTCCTGTGTTGGGGGTGTGTGTGTGTGTGTGTGTGTGTGTGTGTATATATATATATATATATATATATATTTATTTATTTATTTGCGGTACGTGGGCCTCCCACTGCTGCGACCCCTCCCACTGCGGAGCACAGGCCCCAGATGTGCAGGCCCAGCAGCCATGGCTCAGGGCCCAGCCGCTCTGTGGCATGCGGGATACACCCGGTCCGGGGCACAAACCCGCGTCCCCCGCATCGGCAGGCAGACTCCCAACCACTGTGCCACCAGGGAAGCCCCCATATATATTTATAATTTTTATATCTTCTTCTTGGATTGTAGTGTCCTTCCTTGTCTCTTGTAACATTCCTTATTTTAAGGTCTATTTTATCTGATTCGAGTATAGCTACTCCAGCTTTCTTTTTATTTCCATTAGCATGGAATATCTTTTTCCATCCTATCACTTTCAGTCTGTATGTGTCCCTAGGTCTGAAGTGGGTCTCTTGTAGACAGCATATATATGGATCTTGTTTTTTTATCCATTCAGCAAGCCTGTCTTTTGGTTGGAGCATTTAATCCATTCACGTTTAAGGTAATTATCGATATGTATGTTCCTGTGACCATTTTCTTAATTGTTTTGGGTTTGTTTTTGTAGGTCCTTTTCTTCTCTTGTGTTTCCCGCTTAGAGAAGCTCCTTTAGCATTTGTTGAGAGCTGGTTTGGTGGTGCTGAATTCTCTTAGCTTTTGCTTGTCTGTAAAGCTTTTGATTTCTCCATCGAATCTGAATGAGATCCTTGCTGGGTAGAGTAATTTTGGTTGTAGGTTCTTGCCTTTCATCACTTTAAGTATATCATGCCACTCCCCTCTGGCTTGTAGAGTTTCTGTTGAGAAATCAGCTGTTAACCTTATGGGAGTTCCCTTGTATGTTATTTGTCATTTTTCCCTTGCTGCTTTCAATAATTTTTCTTTGTCTTTAATTTTTGCCAGTTTGATTACTGTGTGTCTTGGCATGTTTCTCCTTGAGTTTATCCTGTATGGGACTCGCTGTGCTTCCTGGACTTGAGTGGCTATTTCCTTTCCCATGTTAGGGAAGTTTTCAACTATAATCTCTTCAAATATTTTCTCTGGTCCTTTCTCTCTCTCTTCTTCTTCTGGGACCCCTATAATGCGAATCGTGTTGCGTTTAATGTTGTCCCAGAGGTCTCTTAGGCTGTCTTCATTTCTTTTCATTCTTTTTTTCTTTATTCTGTTCCATGGCAGTGAATTCCACCATTCTGTCTTCCCGGTCACTTATCTGTTCTTCTGCCTCAGTTATTCTGCTATTGATTCCTTCTAGTGTAGTTTTCATTTCAGTTATTGTATTGTTCATCTCTGTTTGTTTGTTCTTTAATTCTTCTAGGTCTTTGTTAAGCATTTCTTACATCTTCTCCATCTTTGCCTCCATTCTTTTTCCGAGGTCCTGGATCATCTTCACTATCATTATTGTGAATTCTTTTTCTGGAAGGTTGCCTATCTGCACTTCATTTAGTTGTTTTTCTGGGGTTTTATCTTGTTCCTTCATCTGGTACATAGCTCTCTGCCTTTTCATCTTGTCTATCTTTCTGTGAATGTGGTTTTTGTTCCACAGGCTGCAGGACTGTAGTTCTTCTTGCTTCTGCCCTGCTTTTGTTTTCAATACAGAAGAAAAATTGAAATGGTAAAAGTTTTGGTTATTTTTGTTGTTCACACTTCGTTAGATTTGGGAAGTATCTCTGGTATCTTGCTTTTACTGGCTTGCCCACCACTGTCTGCTTGTATATTCTATTCATTCCTTTGTTTAGCAGTTGTTTATTAAATACCATAGAGCCAAGTTGAGTAGGGAGGCTTGGAGAGAGCAGTCTGCCCAACTGTTTATCAGAAAGGAGATATACCTGGGAACTGAAGCCAGAGGAGCCTGTATTGGGGATAAACTTGGATGGACTGGAGCTGAGGGGAGGTCAGTGAAATGTGACCTGGCGTCAAGTGTGGATTGACCGAGATGCATAGATGCTCAAGAACTGGTTTGGGCACTTCCCTGGGGTGCAGTGGTTGAGAATCCTCCTGCCAGTGCAGGAGACACGGGTTTGAGCCCTGGTCTAGGAAGATCCCACATGCCACGGAGCAGCTAAGCCCGTGTGCCACAACTACTGAGCCTGCGCTCTAGAGCCCGCGAGCCACAACTACCGAAGCCTGCGTGCCTAGAGACTGTGCTCTGCAACAAGAGAAGCCACCACACTGAGAAGCATGCTCACTGCAATGCACGGTAGCTCCTGCTGTCTGCAACTAGAGAAAGCCCACACGCAGCAATGAAAACCCAACGCAGCCAAAAAAAAAAAAAAAAAAAGAATTAAAAAAAAAAAAAACTGGTTTGGGACAAATCTTGTGACCACTGGCCTCCCTCTTGAAAGTACTTCCGGCACCTCTGGGCTAGAGGTGTCCCTAAAATAGCAGCAGAACTGTGCAGAATGTTGACAATCAACCAGATTTGAAATCGTTCCCCATTTTGTAAATGTGCATTTTCTTTTTTAACTTTTTTTTAATGGGTATCACACTTTTTTTTTTTTAATATTTATTTATTTGGCTGCGCTGGGTCTTAGTTGCAGCACGTGGGATCTTTAGTTACAGTGTGTGGGATATAGTTCCCTGCCCAGGTATTGAACCCAAGCCCCCTGCATTGGGAGTGCAGAGCCTTAACCTCTGGACCACCAGGGAAGTTCCTACGCATTTTCATTTTAGCTCTGAAGTGTAACATGTAGATAAAATGCTTGTAAAATGTTTTAAACCAAACAAACAAAAGAGATGAAAACTAAGTATCTATCATTGAGGAAATGGTTTTTGGTCTTGTCTAAGTATTTGACTGTTATATGGGATTGTGATTATTTTAGGGGACCAGAAAAATACTGATGTATATAAATAGTAATGCGTATTTATTAGGAAAGGTAGTGGTATTTTCCCTAATTCTAACTTCTGTGTAGTTACTTTCGAGCAGTAGTTTAACAAGTAGTTATCGAGTAGTAGTTTAACAAGACAAGATTTTTTTTTTCCTGCACGGGCATTGAATTTGTTATTTGGTTTATCTGGTCCAGACTGCTGTTCTCAGGGCAGTATCTAACTGGCATTCTATTAATTTTAAATAGATACCTTGTTTTGCTGCTTGCATTATCCTCATCATACAAAGAAAATACATTAAGAAAATGTTATACCGGATTTTTATGCAATTTGAGCAGTTTTCATCTAGTTGCATGAGAGTTCAACAGCTCTTTTTGGTTTTAGTGATGACAGGCTGGTAATCAGAATTTCTTAAAGACTCTGGTGTATGTTGTATCTATTTGAAGGTAATTAAATCACTGACCACTTCTGTCTAAAAATCTAATTTCTTTTGACATTTCCTCCTCAAAACTTATTTTCTTGGGCTTTTTAAAACTTTTTTGGAAGTTTAGTATACGTACAGAAAAGTGCACAAATCATTAATGACACAATCACGTAAATACCAACCTGATAAAGAACAAAGGAATGTTACAAGTAGCCTTCCACATGTAATCAGTGTCTTAGTTTATCACCATACGTTGGGCTTGCTTGCTTGCTTGCTTATGAACTTTATATGTGTGGAATCTTTATGTGTTTTTTGTGTCTGGCTGCTTTTGTTCAACATCATGTTTGTGAGATAAATTACTTGTTGTTGCATGTTGCTTTAGTTTGTTTTTATTGCTATACAGTATTCAACTGCATGAAAAAACCAAAGTTGATTTACCCATTCTGCTGTTGGTGGACGTATGAATTGTTTGAAGTTTTTAGTTATTTCAAATAACATTGCTATGGACACTTCTGAATATATATATGTACTTCTGTTAGGTATATATCTAGTAGACTTGCTGGATTGTTGCATGTGTGTCTCTTGAGTTTTAGTAGATATTGCCAAGCAGTTTTACAAAGTGCTGGTTTCAGTTTACCTTTCTTACTAGCAGTGTATCTGCTGCTCCGCATCCACTCTAATACTTGGAAATGTTATTAAAAAATAAGAAGTTTAGCTGTTTGAATAGTACATATCTCCTAATGGTTTTAAGTTGTGTTTATCTGATGGCTAATCAGGTTGAGTGCCTTTTCATATGTTTATTGGCCTTTTGTGAAGTTTCTGTTCAGGTCTTTTGACCATTTTTCTATTAGGTTTTTTTCTTATAAGATATATAACATAAAAATTACCATTTTAACCGTTTAATTTAATGGCATTAATTACATTCACAGTGTTGTACAACCATCACCACTATATATTTCCAAAATTTTTCACCACCACAAACTGAAACTGTAACCGTTAAGCAGTAACTGCTGGTTTTCCCCTTCCCCAGCCCCTGGTAACTGCAACTCTACTTCTGTTGTTTTTTCTCTCTCCTTATTTTTACATGTTCTGATTTTTGTGTACTCTGGATACGAACCATTGGCCAGCTGTGTGTATTGCAGTTATCTTCTCCAACTCTGTGGCTTTCCTTTTCACGTTGTTAATGGTGTGGTTTTTTTAAAATTAATTAATTAATTAATTTATTTTTGGCTGCGTTGGGTCTTCGTTGCTGCGCACGGGCTTTCTCTAGTTGCTGCGAGTGGGGGCTACTCTTCGTTGCGGTGCACGGGCTCTAGGCGCGTGGGCTTCATTAGTTGTGGCTTGCAGGCTCTAGAGCGCAGGCTCAGTAGTTGTGGCGCACGGGCTTAACTGCTCTGTGGCATGTGGGATCTTCCCGGACCAGGGCTCGAACCCATGTCCCCTGCACTGGCAGGCGGATTCTCAACCACTGCGCCACCAGGGAAGCCCTAATGGTGTGTTTTGATGAATAGAAGTTTTTCACTCTGCTATATTTCTGATGTCACTCTCCTAGAAGTTTTGATATATCATCACATTTTTATTATCACTAAATTCAGGTATCTTTCTGATTTCCATTGTAGTTTCTTCTTTGATCCATGGGTTATTCTGTCAATTTTTGTTTATATTGAGACTATATTTTTAGATGCATACAAATTTAGAGTTGTGATAACGTCTTGGTGGATTGACCTTTTTGTCAATGTGGCTATAGTTACGTTTGTAAAGTTACATCAGCTTTCTTTGACTAATGTTTGCATGGTGTATTCCTTTTCATAATTTCACTATTAATTTTTTTTCTATTTTTACATTTAAGGTGTGTCTTTTACGAGGAGGATATCGTTTGGATTTGTTTTTTATCTAATATAGCAATATGTACTTTTAAATTGGATTATTTATTTTATTTACACTTAATGTAATTACTGATTTTTAAAATCAGTAATTTAAAAGCACATTATCTTACTCTTTCCATTTGTCCCACCAGTTCTGTATTAACTTTCTATCCCTTATCTTCTTTTTGATTATTTTTTAATTGTTGAAATTTCTTCCTTCATTAGCTTGCTTATTGTATATTCCTTTACTGTTCTTTTTCATAGTTGCTTTACAACATGGATTATTGACTTTAAAAATATATATATTTAGTTATTTATTTTTGCCTGCGTCGGGTCTTAGTTGCGGCCTGCAGGCTCTTTAGTTGTGGCGTGCGGGCTTAGTTGCCCCGCGGCATGTGGGATCTTAGATCCCTGATCAGGGATCAAAGTGCACCCCCTGGGGCTTCCCTGGTGGCACAGTGGTTGAGAGTCCGCCTGCTGATGCAGGGGACGCAGGTTTGTGCCCCGGTCCTCCGGGAAGATCCCACATGCCGCGGAGTGGCTGGGCCCGTGAGCCATGGCTGCTGAGCCTGCACGTCCGGAGACTGTGCTCCGCAACAGGAGAGGCCACAACAGTGAGAGGCTGTGTACCGCAAAAAAAAAAAAAAGAAAGAAATAAAAGTGCGCCCCCTGCATTGGAAGGTAGATTCTCAACCACTGGACCACCAGAGAAATCCCAGATTATTGACTTTTTATTAAAGTTTCATATAAATTACTAGTTATATTACTCTCTGGACAACGCAGAGATCTTAGAACACCGTCACTCCATTTATCTCCTTTTGCTTTTTTATTATTGTTGACATGTATTTTAGTTCATCATAGATTTTAAATATAATATTTTTGTACAGTTTAATATTCATGTGGATTTTTCCAAATATTTGCTCTTTCCGTGCTGTTTGTTTGTTCCTACATTACTATACTTTCTTCTGGGATTATTTTCTTCCTGCCTGAAGAGCTCCCTTTAGTATTTACTTTAGTGCAGGTCTGCCGCTGTTGAATTCACTGTTTTTGTTAGTCTGGGAATGTCTCTATTTTGTCTTCATTTTTAAAGCAAATTTTAATTAAAATGTAACTAACAGAAAAGTGCATAAATCATAAATGATGACTTTTCACAATGTGAGTACACTCACATTAGCAGGACACAGATCAAGGAACAGAACATTACTACCATCCCAGAAGGTCTGCCTGTGCACCTTTTTAGTCACCAACCACCCCGAGTCACCACCATCATGACTTCTAATGCCATATGTTAAGCCTGTATTTGAGCTTAAGTATATAGAATCAACCAGTATTAGGCTACCTTATTTCTGACTTCTTTCTCTGAACTTTGTGACATTGGTCCACATTGTTGTATATAGTTGTAGTTTGTTCATTCACATTTTAGTGTCATATTCCATTGTATGACTAGACCATAATTTATCCATTCTACTCTAGATGGACATTGGAGTTTTGGGATCTTGCATTTGGACATCCAGTTATTGGATATTATGAATAATGCTGCTGTGAACACTATTAAACATGTCTTTTGGTGAACAAATGTAGCATTTGTTCCAGGTATATACTCAACCTCAAACCCCCCTCCATCATACCAATGAGCTACTTAGATATTCACCACCCATATAGACATCCCCCTAGATTCGCCAGCCATTTTATCAAAAATTTAATACTAAATCTGACACAAACCACACAACATAACCATATAAACACCACCTATATGTAACAAGTTAATGTAGCTTAAACACTTAAAGCAAGGCACTGAAAATGTCTAGATGGGCTCGCTAGCCCCATGAACATACAGGTTTGGTCCCAGCCTTTTTGTTAGTTTTTAATAGAATTACACATGCAAATATCCGCACTCCGGTGAGAATGCCTTCTAAATCACTAAGATTAAAAGGAGCAGGTATCAAGCATGCTGTACCAGCAGCTCACAACTCCTTGCTCAACCACACCCCCACGGGAGACAGCAGTGATAAGAATTAAGCCATAAACAAAAGTTCAACTAAGTCATATTAATAAGGGTTGGTAAATTTCATGCCAGCCACCGTGGTCATACGATTGACCTGAATTAATAGAATTATGGTGTAAAGCGTGTTAAAGAATTATACAAAATAAAATTAAACCTTGATTAAGCTGTAAAAAGCCATAATTAAAGTAAAAATAAACTACGAAAGTGACTTTAACATATCCTGATTACACGATAGCTAAGACCCAAACTGGGATTAGATACCCCACTGTGCCTAGCCCTAAACCCAGATAATCATAAGAACTAGAGTATTTGCCAGAGTACTACTAGCAGCAGCTTAAAACTCAAAGGACTTGGCGGTGCTTCACACCCCTCTAGAGGAGCCTTTTCTATGATTGATAAACCCTGATAAACCTCACCAACCCTTGCTAATCCAGTCTATATACCTCTATCTTCAGCAAACCCTAAAAAGGAGCAAAAGTAAGCCCAACTATAACACATAAAAACGTTAGGTCAAGGTGTAACCTATGGGGTGGGAAGAAATGGGCTACGTTTTATACACCAAGAATACCCTTTATCTATACGAAAGTTTTTATGAAACCTAAAAACTAAAGGAGGATTTAGTAGTAAATTAAGAATAGAGCACTTAATTAAATAAGGCCATGAAGCACACACACACCGCCCGTCACCCTCCTCAAGTGCTATGACAAAGCCACAGTTTATTAACATATGCTAATCAATTATATGAGAGGAGATAAGTCGTAACAAGGTAAGCATACTGGAAATTGTGCTTGGATAAACCAAGGCATAGCTTAAATAAAGCACCTAATTTACACCTAGAAGATTTCATAACCAATGTATGCCTTGAACTAAGCCTAGCCCACACTCTTCCCACCATACTAACACTAACTAGTCAAATAAAACATTCACTGGACATCTAAAGTGATAGAAATTTAGACGTTGATGGCGCTATAGAGGAAGTACCGTAAGGGAATGATGAAAGAAACATTAAAAGTAATAAAAAGCAAAGCTTATCCCTTGTACCTTTTGCATAATGACTTAATTAGCAACAACTTAACAAAGAGAACTTAAGCTAAACTACCCGAAACCAGATGAGCTACTTATGAACAGTTACTAGAACAAACTTATCTATGTGGCAAAATAGTGAGAGGATTTATAAGTAGAGGTGACGAGCCTAATGAGCCTGGTGATAGCTGGTTGTCCAGGAAAATAATTTCAGTTCAATGTTAAATAATACTAAAAACCATAATAAGCTTCAACGTATCTTTAAACGTTTGTCTAAAAAGGTACAGCTTTTTAGAAATGGGTACAACCTTAACTAGAGAGTAAAAACAAGCAACACCATAGTTGGCTTAACAGCAGCCACCAATTAAGAAAGCATTCAAGCTCAACAACTAACCCATCTCAATTCCAATATTAAGTAAATCAACTCCTAGTCTTACTACTGGACCAATCTATAAAATTATAGAAGCAACACTGTTAATATGAGTAACAAGAAGTATTTCTCCTTGCAACTAATAATATACTGATAATTAACAGTAAATAAATACAGTGCAACACTAAACTATTTATTAAATACACTGTTAATCCAGCACAGGTGTGCACCCAAGGAAAGGTTAAAAAAAGTAAAAGAGGGGAAGATGGCAGAAGAGTAAGACGCGGAGATCACCTTCCTCTCCACAGATACACCAGAAATACATCTACGCGTGGAACAACTCCTACAGAACACCTACTGAACGCTGGCAGAAGACCTCAGACCTCCCAAAAGGCAAGGAACCCCCCACGTACCTGGTTAGGGCAAAAGAAAAAACTAAACAGAGACAAAAGGATAGGGACGGGTCCTGCACCAGCGGGAGAGAGCTGTGAAGGAGGAAAAGTGTCCACACACTAGGAAGCCCCTTCGTGGGTGGAGACTTCGGGAGGCGGAGTGGGGGAGCTTGGGAGCCGCGGAGGAGAGCACAGCAACAGGGGTGCGGAGGGCAAAGCGGACAGATTCCAGCGCAGAGGATCGGGCCGACCGGCACTCACCAGCCGAGAGGCTTGTCTGCTCGCCCGCCGGGGCGGGCGGGACTGGGAGCTGAGGCTCCGGCTTTTGTCGGAGCGCCGGGAGAGGCCTGAGGTTGGCGGCGTGAACACAGCCTGCAGGGCGTTGGTGCGCCGCGGCTGGCCGGGAGAGAGTCCGGGGAGGGGTCTGGACCTGCCGAAGAGGCAAGAGACTTTTACGTCCCTCTTTGTTTCCTGGTGCACGAGGAGAGGGGATTAAGAACGCTGCTTGAGAGAGCTCCAGGGACGGGCGCGAGCCGCGGCTAAGAGTGCGGAGCCCAGAGACGGACATGGGACGCTAAGGCCGCTGCTGCCGCCGCCAGGAGGCCTGTGTGCGAACACAGGTCACTAGCCACACGCCCTTCTGGGGAGCCTGTGCAGCCCGCCACTGCCAGGGTCCCGGGATCCAGGGACGGCTCCCCGGGAGAGCGCACGGCGCGCCTCAGGCTGCAGCGTCACGCCGGCCTCTGCCGCTGCAGGCCCGCCCCGCACTCCGTGACCCTCCCTACCCCCCGGCCTGGGTGAGCCAGAGCCTCCGAATCAGCGGCTCCTTTAACCTCGTCCTGTCTGAGCAAAGAACAGACACCCTCCGGCGACCTACACGCACAGGCGGGGCCAAATCCAAAGCTGAGCCCCTGGGAACTGTCAGAACAAAGAAGAGAAAGGGAAATCTCTCCCAGCAGCCTCAGAAGCAGCGGATTAAAGCTCCACAATCAACCTGATATACCCTGCATCTGTGGAATACCTGAATAGACAACAATCATCCCAAATTAAGGAGCCCTGTGGATGAAAGGCTCTTGGTGCTGCAGCCAGGAGTCAGTGCTGTGCCTCTGAGGTGGGAGAGCCAACTTCAGGACACTGGTCCACAAGAGGCCTCCCAGCTGCACATAATATCAAACAGCAAAAATCTCCGAGAGATCTCCATCTCAACGCCAGCACCCAGCTTCACTCAACGACCAGCAAGCTACAGTGCTGGACATCCTATGCCAAACAACTAGCAAGACAGGAACACAACCCCACCCATTAGCAGAGAGGCTGCCCAAAATCATAGTAAGTCTACAGACACCCCAAAACACACCACCAGACGTGGACCTGCCCACCAGAAAGACAAGATCCAGCCTCATCCACCAGAACACAGGCACTAGTACCCTCCACCATGAAGCCTACACAACCCACTGAACCAACCTTAGCCACTGGGGACAGACACAAAAAACAACAGGAACTACGAACCTTCAGCCTGCAAAAAAGGAGACCCCAAACACAGTAAGATAAGCAAAATGAAAAGACAGAAAAACACACAGCAGATGAAGGAGCAAGATAAAAACCCACCAGACCTAACAAATGAAGAGGAAATAGGCAGTCTACCTGAAAAAGAATTCAGAATAATGATAGTAAGGTTGATCCGAAATCTTGGAGATAGAATGGACAATAGAATGGACAAATTGCAAGAATCAGTTAACAAGGACCTAGAAGAACTAAAGATGAAGCAAGCAACGATGAACAACACAATAAATGAAATTAAAAGTACTCTAGATGGGATCAATAGCAGAATAACTGAGGCAGAAGAACGGATAAGTGACCTGGAAGATAAAATAGTGGAAATAACTACTGCAGAGCAGAATAAAGAAAAAAGAATGAAAAGAACTGAGGACAGTCTCAGAGACCTCTGGGACAACATTAAACGCACCAACATTCGAATTATAGGGGTTCCAGAAGAAGAAGAGAAAAAGAAAGGGACTGAGAAAATATTTGAAGAGATTATAGTTGAAAACTTCCCTAATATGGGAAAAGAAATCATTAATCAAGTCCAGGAAGCACAGAGAGTCCCATACAGGATAAATCCAAGGAGAAATACGCCAAGACACATATTAATCAAATTGTCAAAAATTAAATACAAAGAAAACATATCAAAAGCAGCAAGGGAAAAACAACAAATAACACACAAGGGAATCCCCATAAGGTTAACAGCTGATCTTTCAGCAGAAACTCTGCAAGCCAGAAGGGAGTGGCAGGACATATTGAAAGTGTTGAAGGAGAAAAACCTGCAACCAAGATTACTCTACCCAGCAAGGATCTCATTCAGATTTGATGGAGAAATTAAAACCTTTACAGACAAGCAAAAGCTGAGAGAGTTCAGCACCACCAAACCAGCTCTACAACAACTGCTAAAGGAACTTCTCTAGGCAAGAAACACAAAAGAAGGAAAGGACCTACAATAACGAACCCAAAACAATTAAGAAAATGGGAATAGGAACACACATATCGATAATTACCTTAAATGTAAATGGACTAAATGCTCCCACCAAAAGACACAGATTGGCTGAATGGATACAAAAACAAGACCCATATATTTGCTGTCTACAAGAGACCCACTTCAGACCTAGAGACACATACAGACTGAAAGTAAGGGGATGGAAAAAGGTATTTCATGCAAATGGAAACCAAAAGAAAGCTGGAGTAGCAATTGTCATATCAGACAAAATAGACTTTAAAACAAAGACTATTAGAAGAGACAAAGAAGGACACTACATAATGATCAAGGGATCGATCCAAGAGGAAGATATAACAATTGTAAATATTTATGCACCCAACATAGGTGCACCTCAATACATAAGGCAAATACTGACAACCATAAAAGGGGAAATCGACAGTAACACATTCATAGTAGGGGACTTTAACACCCCACTTTCACCAATGGACAGATCATCCAAAATGAAAATAAATAAGGAAACACAAGCTTTAAATGATACATTAAACGAGATGGAGTTAATTGATATTTATAGGACATTCCATCCAAAAACAACAGAATACACATTTTTCTCAAGTGCTCATGGAACATTCTCCAGGATAGATCATATCTTGGGTCACAAATCAAGCCTTGGTAAATTTAAGAAAATTGAAATTGTATCAAGTATCTTTTCTGACCACAACGCCATGAGACTAGATATCAATTACAGGAAAAGATCTGTAAAAAATACAAACACATGGAGGCTAAACAATACACTACTTAATAATGAAGTGATCACTGAAGAAATCAAAGAGGAAATCAAAAAATACCTAGAAACAAATGACAATGGAGACACAACGACCCAAAACCTGTGGGATGCAGCAAAAGCAGTTCTACGGGGGAAGTTTATAGCAATACAAGCCCACCTTAAGAAGCAGGAAACATCTCGAATAAACAACCTAACCTTGCACCTCAAGCAATTAGAGAAAGAAGAACAAAAAAACCCCAAAGCTAGCAGAAGGAAAGAAATCATAAAAATCAGATCAGAAATAAATGAAAAAGAAATGAAGGAAACAATAGCAAAGATCAATAAAACTAAAAGCTGGTTCTTTGAGAAAATAAACAAAATAGATAAACCACTAGCCAGACTCATCAAGAAAAAAAGGGAGAAGACTCAAATCAATAGAATTAGAAATGAAAAAGGAGAGGTAACAACTGACACTGCAGAATTAAAAGAGATCATGAGAGATTACTACAAGCAACTCTATGCCAATAAAATGGACAGTCTGGAAGAAATGGACAAATTCTTAGAAATGCACAACCTGCCAAGACTGAATCAGGAAGAAATAGAAAATATGAACAGACCAATCACAAGCACTGAAATTGAAACTGTGATTAAAAATCTTCCAACAAACAAAAGCCCAGGACCAGATGGCTTCACAGGCGAATTCTATCAAACATTTAGAGAAGAGCTAACACCTATCCTTCTCAAACTCTTCCAAAATATAGCAGAGGGAGGAACACTCCGAAACTCCTTCTACGAGGCCACCATCACCTTGATACCAAAACCAGACAAGGATGTCACAAAGAAAGAAAACTACAGGCCAATATCACTGATGAACATAGATGCAAAAATCCTCAACAAAATACTAGCAAACAGAATCCAACAGCACATTAAAAGGATCATACACCATGATCAAGTGGGGTTTATTCCAGGAATGCAAGGATTCTTCAATATACGCAAATCTATCAATGTGATAAACCATATTAACAAATTGAAGGAGAAAAACCATATGATCATCTCAATAGATGCAGAGAAAGCTTTTGACAAAATTCAACACCCATTTATGATAAAAACCCTGCAGAAAGTAGGCATAGAGGGAACTTTCCTCAACATAATAAAGGCCATATATGACAAGCCCACAGCAAACATCATCCTCAATGGCGAAAAACTGAAAGCATTTCCACTAAGATCAGGAACAAGACAAGGTTGCCCACTCTCACCACTCTTATTCAACATAGTTTTGGAAGTTTTAGCCACAGCAATCAGAGAAGAAAAGGAAATAAAAGGAATCCAAATCGGAAAAGAAGAAGTAAAGCTGTCACTGTTTGCAGATGACATGATCCTATACATAGAGAATCCTAAAGATGCTACCAGAAAACTACTAGAGCTAATCAATGAATTTGGTAAAGTGGCAGGATACAAAATTAATGCACAGAAATCTCTGGCATTCCTATATACTAATGATGAAAAATCTGAAAGTGAAATCAAGAAAACACTCCCATTTACCATTGCAACAAAAAGAATAAAATATCTAGGAATAAACCTACCTAAGGAGACAAAAGATCTGTATGCAGAAAATTATAAGACACTGATGAAAGAAATTAAAGATGATACAAATAGATGGAGAGATATACCATGTTCTTGGACTGGAAGAATCAACATTGTGAAAATGACTCTACTACCGAAAGCAATCTATAGATTCAATGCAATCCCTATCAAACTACCACTGGCATTTTTCACAGAACTAGAACAAAAAATTTTGCAATTTGTATGGAAACACAAAAGACCCCGAATAGCCAAAGCTATCTTGAGAACGAAAGAAGGAACTGGAGGAATCAGCCTCCCAGACTTCAGACTATACTACAAAGCTACAGTTATCAAAACGGTATGGTACTGGCACAAAAACAGAAAGATAGATCAATGGAACAGGATAGAAAGCCCAGAGATAAACCCACGCACATATGGTCACCTTATCTTTGACAAAGGTGGCAGAAATGTACCGTGGAGAAAGGACAGCCTGTTCAATAAGTGGTGCTGGGAAAAGTGGACAGCTACATGCAAAAGTATGAAGTTAGATCACTCCCTAACACCATACACAAAAATAAGCTCAAAATGGATTAAAGACCTAAATGTAAGGCCAGAAACTATCAAACTCTTAGAGGAAAACATAGGCAGAACACTCTATGACATAAATCACGGCAAGATTCTTTCTGACCCACCTCCTAGAGTAATGGAAATAAAAACAAGAGTAAACAAATGGGACCTAATGAAACTTAAAAGCTTTTGCGCAGCAAAGGAAACCATAAAGAAGACCAAAAGACAACCCTCAGAATGGGAGAAAATATTTGCAAATGAAGCAACTGACAAAGGATTGATCTCCAAAATTTATAAGCAGCTCATGCAGCATAATAACAAAAAAACAAACAACCCAATCCAAAAATGGGCAGAAGACCTAAATAGACATTTCTCCAAAGAAGATATACAGAGTGCCAACAAACACATGAGAGAATGCTCAACATCACTAATCATGAGAGAAATGCAAATCAAAACTACAATGAGATATCATCTCACACCAGTCAGAATGGCTATCATCAAAAAATCTAGAAACAATAAATGCTGGAGAGGGTGTGGAGAAAAGGGAACCCTCTTACACTGTTGGTGGGAATGTAAATTGATACAGCCACTGTGGAGAACAGTATGGAGGTTCCTTAAAAAGCTACAAATAGAACTACCATATGACCCAGCAATCCCACTACTGGGCATATACCCTGAGAAAACCATAATTCAAAAAGAGTCATGTACCAAAATGTTCATTGCAGCTCTATTTACAATAGCCCAGAGATGCAAACAACCTAAGTGTCCATCATCGGATGAATGGATAAAGAAGATGTGGCACATATATACAATGGAATATTACTCAGCCATAAAAAGAGACGAAATTGAGCTATTTGTAATGAGGTGGATAGACCTAGAGTCTGTCATACAGAGTGAAGTAAGTCAGAAAAAGAGAGACAAATACCGTATGCTAACACATATATATGGAACTTAAAAAAAAAAATGTCATGAAAAACCTAGGGGTGAAACAGGAATAAAGACACAGACTTACTAGAGAATGGACTTGAGGCTATGGGGAGGGGGAAGGGTAAACGGTGACAAAGCAATAAATAGGCATGGACATATATACACTACCAAACGTAAGGTAGATAGCTAGTGGGAAGCAGCCGCATAGCACAGGGACATCAGCTCGGTGCTTTGTGACCGCCTGGAGGGGTGGGATAGGGAGGGTGGGAGGGAGGGAGACGCAAGCGGGAAGAGATATGGGAATATATGTATATATATAACTGATTCATTTTGTTGTGAAGCTGAAACTAACATACCATTGTAAAGCAATTATACTCCAATAAATATGTTAAAAAAAAAAGAAATGAATATGTACATATTAAAATGTAAATTATAAAAATATGTTTAAAACCTGTTATAAACGTCTTATGATCAAAAAAAAAAAAAAAAAAAAAGTAAAAGGAACTCATGGATTATAAACCCCGCCTGTTTACCAAAAACATCACCTCCAGCATCAACCAGTATTAGAGGCACCACCTGCCAGTAACAACTGTAAATGGCCGCGGTATCCTGACCATTCAAAGGTAGCATAATCATCTGATCTCTAAATAAGGACTTGTGTGAATGGCTACACGAGGGTTTTACTGTCTCTTACTTTTAATCAGTGAAATTGACCTCCCTGTGAAGAGGCGGGGATGACAAAATAAGACAAGACCCTAGGGAGCTTCAGTTAATCAGCCCAAAAAACCATAATCTTAAACTACCAAGGAATAACAAAATTTCACATGGGTTGACAATTTTGGTTGGGGTGACCTTGGAGCACAGAAAAACCTCCGAGTGGTTAAAGCCTAGACCCACTAGCCAAAGCATAATATCACTTATTGATTCAAAAAATAGATTAATGGAACAAGTTACCCTAGGGATAACAGCGCAATCCTATTCTAGAGTCCATATCGACAATAGGGTTTACGACCTTGGTGTTGGATCAGGACATCCCAATAGTGTCACCGCTATTAAGAGTTCGTTTGTTCAACAATTATAGTCCTACATGATGAGTTCAGACCTGAGTAATCCAGGTCGGTTTCTGTCTATTATGCATTTCTCCCAGTATGAAAGGACAAGAGAAATAAGGCCCACTTTAAACAAGTGTCTTCAAAACAATTAATGATCTAATCTCAACTTAATAAGCAAACACAAAATAATCACCCAAGACCAGTGTTTAGTTAGGGTGGCAGAGCCCGGTAATTGCATAAAACTTAAATCTTTATGCCCAGTGGTTCAAATCCTCTCTCTAACAAGATGTTTACAATCAACATCCTAATGCTCATTATTCCTATTCTCCTAGCCGTAGCATTCTTAACATTAGTAGAACGAAAAATCCTAGGCTACATACAACTCCGAAAAGGACCAAACATTGTAGGACCACACGGCCTACTCCAACCTATTGCTGATGCAATCAAACTATTCACTAAAGAACCCCTACAACCAGTCACATCCTCCACCTCCATATTTATCATCACACCCATCTTAGCCTTAACTCTAGCCCTAACAATATGAATCACCCTACGCATGCCATACCCCCTCATCAACAAATCTAGGAGTGTTATTCATGCTAGCAATATCAAGTCTAGCCATATACTCTATCCTATGATCTGGATGGGCCTCCAACTCAAAGTATGCACTAATTGGGACCCTACGAGCAGTAGCACAGTCTCATACGAAGTAACACTGGCAATCATCCTCTTATCAGTGCTCTTAATAAACAGGTCCTTTACCCTATCAACCCTAGCCACAACACAGGAACAACTATGGCTAATCTTCCTATCATGATCACTAGCCATAATATGATTTATTTCCATCCTTGCAGAAACCAACCGAGCCCCTTTTGATTTAACAGAAGGAGAATCTGAACTTGTGTCCAGCTTCAATGTAGAATATGCAGCAGGCCCCTTTGCCATATTCTTCCTAGCAGAATACGCCAACATCAGTATAATAAACATGTTCACAACAATCCTATTTCTAGGAGCATTCCACAACCCATATACACCAGAACTATACACAATTAATTTCACCGTTAAAACATTATTGCTAACAGTATCTTTCCTATGAATTCGAGCATCCTATCCTCGATTCCGATATGACCAATTAATATACCTACTCTGAAAAAGCTTCCTGCCTCTAACACTAGCCCTATGCATATGACACGTATCACTACCATTCATAACGGCAAGCATCCCCCCACAAACATAAATATGTCTGACAAAAGAATTACTTTGATAGAGTAAATAATAGAAGTTCAAGCCCTCTTGTTTCTAGAATTATAGGAATTGAACCTACCCTTAAGAATTCAAAATTCTCCGTGCTACCATATTACACTACATTCTACAGTAAGGTCAGCTAAACAAGCTATCGGACCCATACCCTGAAAATGTTGGATTATATTCTTCCTGTACTAATAAACCCCATCATCTCTGTCATTATCCTAGTAACTGTCATTTTAGGAACTATAATCATAATAACCAGCTCCCACTGACTTTTGGATTTGAAATAAACATAATAGCCATCATCCCTATTTTAATAAAATACTTTAACCCATGAGCCATAGAAGCCTCCACTAAATATTTTCTAAAACAAGCCACGACATCCACACTACTTATAATAGCAGTCATCATTAACTGTGATAGTCCGGCCAGTGGACTATCACAAACTTATTCAATCCAACAGCATCAACAGTAATAACAGTAGCCCTAGCCATAAAACTAGGATCGTCCCCTTTTCACGTTTGAGTGCCCGAAGTAACACAAGGCATCCCATTAACAGCAGGTCTAATTCTATTGACATGACAAAAACTTGCACCCCTATCAATCCTCTATCAAATCTCACCATCAATTAATCTAAACCTAATATTGTCTCTGTCTATACTTCCTATTCTAGTCAGAGGTTGAGGAGGATTAAAGCAAACACAACTCTGAAAAATCATAGCTTACTCATCAATTGCCCACATAGGATGAATGACAGCCATCTTACTATATAACCCAACTATAACCATCCTAAACCTAGTAATTTATATCATAATAACCCTCACTATGTTCATACTATTTATTCACAGCTCAGCCACCACCACAGTATCACTATTACACACATGAAACAAAACACCTGTCATCACAACCCTCACCATGACCACCCTTCTCTCAATAGGAGGACTCCCGCCACTATCAGGATTTATGCCTAAATGAATGATTATTCAAGAAATAGCAAAAACCAATAATATTATCTTACCCACACTTATAGCCACCACAGCACTACTTAACCTGTACTCCTACATACGACTTACATACTCTACAGCATTAACCATCTTTCCTTCCACAAACAACTTAAAGATAAAATGACAATTTGACTCTACAAAACAAACAATCCTTTTACCAACCATAATCGTAATATCTACAATACTTCTACCTCTCACACCAATACTGTCAATCTTAGAATAGGAATTTAGGTTAAATCAGAACAAGGGCCTTCAGAGCCCTAAGCAAGTACAGTTTACTTAATTCCTGCCTAATAAGGATTGCAAGACTATATCTTACATCAATTGAATGCAAATCAAACACTTTAATTAAGCTAAATTCTCACTAGATTGGAGGGATACATCTCCCACGAATTTTTAGTTAACAGCTAAATACGCTAGTCAACTGGCTTCAATCTACTTCTCCCGCCGTGAGAAAAAAAAAAGGCCTGGAGAAGCCCTGGCAGGGTTGAAGCTGCTTCTTTGAATTTGCAATTCAAAATGATCAGTTCACCACGGGACATGGCAAAAAGAGGACTTAACCTCTGTCTTTAGATCTACAGTCTAATTCCTACTCGGCCATTTTACCTATGTTCATAAACCGCTGATTATTCTCAACCAACCACAAAGATATTGGTACTTTATACTTACTCTTTGGTGCTTGAGCCAGAATAGTAGGCACTGGCCTAAGCTTATTAATTCATACTGAACTAGGTCAGCCCGGAACTCTACTCGGAGACGACCAAATTTACAACGTAGTAGTAACAGCTCACGCATTTGTAATAAGTTTCTTCATAGTCATACCCATTATGATTGGTGGATTTGGAAATTGGCTAGTGTCCCTAATAATTGGAACACCCGATATAGCTTTTCCCCATATAAATAATACGAGTTTCTGACTACTCCCTCCTTCTTTCTTATTGCTACTGGCATTATCAATAGTTGAAGCCAGTGTGGGTACAGGTTGAACTGTATACCCATCCTTAGCCAGAAACTTAGCACATGCAGGAGCTTCAGTTGACCTTACTATTTTTCCCCTATACTTTGCTGGTGTATCCTCAATTCTCGGATCTATCAATTTTATCACCACTATCATCAATATAAAACTGCCCGCTATAACCCAGTATCAAACACCATTATTCGTATGATCAGTACTAATCACAGCAGTATTGCTTCTATTCTCCTTACCTATACTAGCAGCTGGAATCACTATATTGCTAACTGATCGAAACCTGAACACAACCTTTTTCAACCCTGCGGGAGGAGGAGACCAATCTTATATCAACACCTATTTTGATTCTTTGGACACTCTGAAGTATATATTTTAATCCTGCCTGGATTTGGGATGATTTCACACATTGTAACCTATTACTCGGGAAGAAAAGAACCTTTCGGATACATGGGTATAGTCTGAGCTATAATATCAATTGGATTCTTAGGGTTCATTGTATGAGCCTACCACATAGTCTCAGTGGGTATAGACGTTGACACACGAGCATATTTTACATCAGCCACTATAATTATCATCATTCCCACAAGGGTGAAAGTGTTTAGCTGACTGGCAACACTCCACGGATATAATATTAAGTGGTCCCCGGCCATGATGTGAGCCCTGGGTTTCGTTTTCCTTTTCACAGTCAGCAGACTAACAGGCATTGTCCCAGCTAATTGATCATTAGACATTGTCCTTCATGTTATCTACTATGTAGTCGCACACTTTCCTTATGTGCTCTCAGTGGGAGCTGTTTTCGCTATCATAGGAGGATTTGTGCACTGATTTCCACTATTCTCAGGATATACACTCAACATGAGCAAAAGTTCACTTTGTAATCATATTTGTGGGTGTCAACATAACTTTCTTCCCATAACATTTTTTAGGCCTATCTGGTACGCCTCGACAATACTCCGACTACCCAGATGCCTATACAACATGAAATACTATCTCATCGATAGGCTCATTGATCTCATTAACAGCAGTCATCCTGATAATTTTCATTATCTGAGAAGCATTCGCATCCAAACGAGAAGTACTAACAGTAGAACTCACTACTACAAATTTAGAGTGACTAAATGGATGTCCTCCACCATATAATACATTTGAAGAGCCAACCTACTTCAATCTAAAGTAGTCAGGAAAGGAAGGAGTCGAACCCTCTTTTATCAGTTTCAAGCCAACACCATAACCGCTGTGTCTTTCTCCATGAACGAGATATTAGTAAAATTTTATGTAACTTTGTCAAAGTTAAGTCACAGGTGGAAATCTTGCATATCTCTATGGCATATCCCTTTCAACTAGGTTTTCAAGGTGCAACATCACCCATCGTGGAAGAGCTACTACACTTTCATGACCACACACTAATAATTGTCTTCTTAATTAGCTCCCTGGTTCTTTATATTATTTCACTAATACTAACAACTAAGCTAGCACATACTAGCACGGTAGATGCACAGGAAGTAGAAACTATCTGGATTATTTTACTGGCCATTATCTTGATCTTAATTGCCCTACCATCATTTTGAATCCTTTACATAATAGATGAAATTAATAATCTGTCTCTTACTGTAAAAACTATAGGTCACCAATGATACTGAAGCTATAAATATACTGACTACAAAGACCTAAATTTGGCTCCTATATAATCCCAACATCAGACCTAAAACCAGGGGAACTACGACTGCTAGAAGTAGATAACCGAGTAGTATTGCCCATAGAAATAACGATCCGAATACTAATCTCCTCCGAAGACGTATTACACTCATGAGCCGTACCTTCCTTGGGCCTAAAAACAGATGCAATCCCAGGACGCCTAAATCAAACAACCCTAATATCAACACAACGGGGCTTTTATTACAGACAGTGTTCAGAGATTTGTGGATCAAACCACAGCTTCATGCCAATTGTCCTTGAGTTAGTGCCTCTAAAATACTTTGAAAAATGATCGCATCTATGTTATATTCTCATTAAGAGGCTAGATTAGCGTTAACCTTTTAAGTTAAAGACCAAGAGCTAAGATTCTCCTTAATGGCATGCCATAATGAGATATATCAACATGATTTATTACCATTTCATCTATATTTCTAACACTATTTATTATATTTCAACTAAAAGTCTCAAAGCATATCTACTACCCCAACCCAGAGTCAACACTCACTAAAGTGCAAAAACAACCTACCCCTTGAGAAACAGAATGAACAAAAATTTGTTTGCCCCTTTCATAACCCTGATAGTAATGGGCCTCCCCATAGTCATTTTAATTATTATGTTCCCAGGTATTTTATTTCCAACATCAAAACGACTAGTTAACAATCGCATAATTTCCCTTCAACAATGACTAATCCAACTTACATCAAAACAAATAATAAGCATCCATAATCATAAAGGACAGACTTGATCCCTAATACTAATGTCACTCATTCTATTTATTGGGTCAACCAACCTTCTTGGACTACTGCCCCACTCATTTACACCCACCATGCTGCTCTCAGTGAATGTGGGAATAGGCATTCATTCCCCTATGAGCCGGTACCGTGGTTATAGGTTTCCGCAACAAAACAAAAGCATCGTTAGCTCACTTCCTACCACAAGGCACACCCGCCCCTCTCATCCCCATGCTAGTAATTATCGAAACTATCAGCCTGTTTATCCAACCGGTAGCACTAGCTGTGCGATTAACGGCCATTATTACAGCAGGTCAAATATTAATACATCTAATTGGAGAAGCAACCTTAGTGCTAATAAGCATCAGCACATTCACAGCTCTCATTACATTCATTATTCTCACCCTACTCACTATCCTCGAATTCGCCGTTGCTATGTATTTATCCTCTTAGTAAGCTTATATCTTCATGACAACACATAATGACCCATCAGATCCTTGTGTACCACATAGTAAATCCTAGTCCTTGACCCCTTACAGGAGCCCTTTCAGCCCTTCTCATAACGTCAGGCCTAATCATATGATTCCACTTCAACTCAATAATTCTACTAATACTAGGCCTACTAACTAACACTCTAACAATACATCAGTGATGATGAGATGTTATTCGAGAAAGCACTTTTCCAAGACCACCACACACCAACTGTCCAAAAGGGACTTCGATATGGAATAATCTTATTTATTGTCTCAGAAGTCCTTTTTTTACCAGCTTCTTTGAGCCTTCTATCACTCAAGCCTCGCCCCTACCCCTGAGTTAGGCGGGTGCTGGCCACCAACAGGCATTTGCCCTCTAAACCCCTTAGAGGTACCACTCCTCAACACTTCCATGCTATTGGCCTCTGGCGTGTCTATTACTTGGGCCCACCATAGCCTTATGGAAGGAAATCGTAAGCATATTCTTCAAGCCCTCTTTATTACAATTACTCTTGGTATCTATTTTACACTCCTACAAGCCTCAGAGTATTACAAAGCCCCATTTACGACCTCAGATGGGGTCTACAGGTCAACTTTCTTCATAGCCACAGGATTCCACGGACTGCATGTAATCATTGGATCTACCTTCCTTATTGTTTGTTTCCTGTGCCAATTAAAATTTCACTTCACGTCCAACCATCAGTTCAGCTTTGAAGCCACTGCTTGATACTGACATTTTGTAGATGTTGTATGACTATTCCTTTTCGTATCTATCTATTGATGAGGCTCATAATTCTTTTAGTATTAATTAGTGCAACTGACTTCCAATCAGTTAGTTTTGGTACACCCTGAAAAAGAATAATAAACTTAATACTGACCCTATTAACAAATACAACACTAGCCTCATTACTCATACTCATCGCCTTCTGACTCCCTCAACTAAACACGCAGAAAAAACAAGCCCTTACGAATGTGGACTTGACCCTATAGGATCCGCCTGCCTACGTTTTTCCATAAAATTTTTCCTAGTAGCGATCACATTCCTCCTTTTTGACCTAGAAATTGCTCTCCTACTGCCCCTCCCTTGAGCAACCCAAACAAACAACCTAAAAACAGTACTCACCATGGCTTTACTTTTAATTATTGGCAATTAGCCTGGCCTGCAAGTGAACTCAAAAGGGACTGGAGTGGGCTGAATATGGTATTTAGTTTAAAACAAAACAAGTGGTTTTGACTCATTAGATTATGATTAGACCCATAATTACCAAGTGTCTTTAGTACATATAAATATTATTATAGTGTTTACTATATGCCTCATAGGATTACTAATATATTAGTCTCACCTAATATCCTCACTGCTATGTCTAGAAGGCATAATATTATCACTATTCATCCTGGCGACCCTAGCAATCCTAAATTCACACTTTAGCCAGCATAATACCAGTCATCTTGCTGGTGTTCACAGCCTGCGAAGCAGCACTCGGGTTAGCCTTGCTAGTAGTAGTATCAAATACCTATGGCACTGATTATGTACAAAACCTCAACCTCCTCCAATGCTGAAATTTATTATTCCTACAGTCATACTAATACCCCTAACTTGATTATCAAAAAGCAACATCATCTGAATTAAATCCACAACCCGTAGCCTACTAATTAGTTTCACAAGCCCACTTCTTTTTTTAAAACTTTATTTATTTATTTATTTATTTATTTATGGCTGCGTCGGGTCTTCGTTGCTGCGCGTGGGCTTTCTCTAGTTGTGGCGAGCAGGGGCTACTCTTTGTTGTGGTGCACGGGCTTCTCATTGTGGTGGCTTCTCTTGTTGCAGAGCATGGGCTATAGGCGCGTGGGCTTCAGTACTTGTGGCACATGGGTTCCAGTAGTTGTGGCTCACAGACTCTAGAGTGCAGGCTCAGTAGTTGTGGTGCACGGGCTTAGTTGCTCTGTGGCATGTGGGATCTTCCCGGACCAGGGCTCGAACCTGTGTCCCCTGCATTGGCAGGCAGATTTTCAACCGCTGGGCCACCTGGGAAGCCCAAGCCTACTTCTTCTTAACCAATTTAGTGACAGTAGCTTTAACTTCTCGTTAGTATTCTTCTCTGACTCCCTATCCGCACCATTACTGGTCCTAACAATATGGCTCCTTCCCGTAATACTAATAGCCAGTCAATCTCACCTACTCAAAGAACCACTAATCCGAAAAAAATTATACTTGACAATACTAATCATATTACAAACATTTTTAATCATAACATTTACCACCACAGAACTAATGCTATTTTACATTATATTTAAAGCTACACTAGTTCCTACCCTTATTATCATCGCCTGCTGAGGTAACCAAACAGAACGCCTTACTGCAGGACTTTTTTATTCTACACACTAGTTGGATCACTCCCACTGCTAGTGGCATTAGTATACATACAAAACACCACGGGCTCTCTGAATTTCCTCGTATTTCAATACTGAGCCTTACCACTATGCAACTCTGATCCAACGTCTTTATATGACTGACCTGCATGATAACCTTTGTAGTAAAAATACTCCTCTATGGCCTCCACATTTGATTACCCAAAGCACATGTAGAAGCTCCCATCGCAGGCTCTATAGTCCTTGCAGCCACATTACTAAAATTCGGGGGCTACGGCATATTACGAATCACATCAATACTGAACCCCCCTTTGAGAAGATAAACAAAATTGATAAACCATTAGCCAGACTCATCAAGAAAAAAAGGGAGAAGACTCAAATCAGTAGAATTAGAAAAGTAAAAGTAACAACTGACATTGCAGAAATACAAAGGATCATGAGAGATTACTACAAGCACCTATATGTCAATGAAATGGACAACCTGGAAGAAATGGACAAATTCTTAGAAAAGCACAACCTTCTGAGACTGAACCAGGAAGAAAAAAATATACACAGACCAATCAGAAGCACTGAAATTGAGACTGTGATTAAAATCTTCCAACAAACAAAAGCCCAGGACCAGATGGCTTCACAGGCGAATTCTATCAAACATTTAGAGAAGAGCTAACACCATCCTTCTCAAACTCTTCCAAAATATAGCAGAGGGAGGAACACTCCCAAACTCATTCTACGAGACTACCATCACCCTGATACCAAAACCAGACAAAGATACTACAAAAACAGAAAATTACAGGCCAATATCACTGATGAATATAGATGCAAAAATCCTCAACAAAATACTAGCAAACAGAATCCAACAGCACATTAAAAGGATCATACGCCATGATCGAGTGGGGTTTATCCCAGGAATGCAAGGATTCTTCAGTATACGCAAATCAACGTGATACACTATATTAACACACTGAAGGATAAAAACCATATCATCTCAATAGATGCAGAAAAAGCTTTTGACAAAATTCAACATGCATTTATGATAAAAACCCTCCAGAAAGTAGGCATAGGGGGAACTTACCTCAACATAATAAAGGCCATATATGACAGACCCACAGCCAACATTGTTCTCAATGATGAAAAACTGAAACCATTTCCACTAAGATCAGGAAAAAGACAAGGTTGCCCACTCCCACCACTATTATTCAACATAGTTTTGGAAGTATTAGCCACAGCAATCAGAGAAAAAAAAGAAAGAAAAGGAATCCAAATTGGAAAAGAAGAAGTAAAGCTGTCACTGTTTGCAGATGACATGATACTATACATAGAGAATCCTAAAGATGCTACCAGAAAACTACTAGAGCTAATCAATGAATCCGGTAAAGTGGCAGGATACAAAATTAATGCACAGAAATCTCTTACATTCCTATACACTAATGATGAAAAATCTGAAAGTGAAATTAAGAAAGCACTTCCATTTACCATTGCAACAAAAAGAATAAAATACCTAGGAATAAACCTACTTAAAGAGACGAAAGACCTGTATGCAGAAAACTATAAGACACTGATGAAAGAAATTAAAGATGATACAAACAGATGGAGAGATATACCATGTTCTTGGATTGGAAGAATCAACATTGTGAAAATGACTCTACTACCCAAAGCAATCTACAGATTCAGTGCAATCCCTATCAAACTACCAATGGGATTTTTCACAGAACTAGAACAAAAAATTTCATAATTTGTATGGAAACACAAAAGACCCTGAATAGCCAAAACAATCTTGAGAAAGAAAAACAGAGCTGGAGTAATCAGACTCCCTGACTTCAGACTATACTACAAAGCTACAGTAATCAAGACAGTATGGTACTGGCAGAAAAACAAATATAGATCAGTGGAACAGGATAGAAAGCCCAGAGATAAACCCATGCATATATGGTCACCTTATTTTTGATAAAGGAGGCAAGAATATACAATGGAGAAAAGACAGCCTCTTCAATAAGTGGTGCTGGGAAAACTGGACTGCTACATGTAAAAGAATGAAATTAGAACACTCCCTAACACCATACACAAAAATAAACTCAAAATGGATTAAAGACCTAAATGTAAGGCCAGACACTATCAAACTCTTAGAGGAAAACATAGGCAAAACACTCTATGACATAAGTCACAGCAAGATCGTTTTTGACCCACCTCCTAGAGAAATGGAAATAAAAACAAAAATAAACAAATGGGACCTAATGAAACTTCAAAGCTTTTGCACAGCAAAGGAAACCATAAACAAGACGAAAAGACAACCCTCAGAATGGGAGAAAATATTTGCAAATGAAGCAACTGACAAAGGATTAATCTCCAGAATTTTCCAGCAGCTCATGCAGCTGAATATCAAAAAAACAAACAACTCAATCCAAAAATGGGCAGAAGACCTAAGTAGACATTTCTCCAAAGAAGATATACAGATTGCCAACAAACACATAAAAGGATGCTCTACATCACTAATCATTAGGGAAATGCAAATCAAACTACAATGAGGTATCACCTCACACCAGTCAGAATGGCCATCATCAAAAAATCTACAAACAATAAATGCTGGAGAGAGTGTGGAAAAAAGGGAACCTTCTTGCGCTGTTGGTGGGAATGTAAATTGATACAGCCACTATGGAGAAGAGTATAGAGGTTCCTTAAAAAACTGAAAATAGAACTACCATATGACCCAGCAATTCCATTACTGGGCATATGCCCTGAGAAAACCATAATTCAAAAAGAGTCATGTACCATAATGTTCATTGCAGCTCTGTTTACAATAGCCAGGACATGGAAGCAACCTAAGTGTCCACTGACAGATGAATGGATAAAGAAGATGTGGCACATATATACAATGGAATATTACTCAGCCATAAAAAGAAACGTAATTGAATTATTTGTAATGAGGTGGATGGACCTAGAGTCTCTCATACAGAGTGAAGAAAGGCAGAAAGAGAAAAACAAATACCGTATGCTAACACGTATATATGGAATCTTAAAAAAAATAAAAAAGGTTATGAAGAACCTAGGGGCAGGACAGGAATAAAGGCACAGACGTAGAGAATGGACTTGAGGACACAGAGAGGGGGAAGAGTAAGCTGGGACGAAGTGAGAGAGTGGCATGGACTTATATATACTACCAAACGTAAAATAGATAGCTAGTGGGAAGCAACCTCATAGCACAGGGAGATCAGCTCAGTGCTTTGTGACCACCTAGAGGGGTGGGATAGAGAGGGTGGGAGGAAGACACAAGAGGGAGGAGGTATGGGGATATATGTATAGCTGATTCACTTTGTTATAAAGCAGAAACTAACACACCATTGTAAAGCAATTATACTGCAATAAAGATGTTAAAAAAAATGTGAGGGAAAGTTAGTGTTTGACCACCACTTATACTAGTTTTAAATTTAAAAAATCATATAGTATTCTTGAATTTAGCTTTCTTTCACTTTATCACTTTCTAACTTGTTTGATATTCACTTACTCATAATTTAATTTAGCCTCTTTAAATCCTTGGGAGTTTTGGGGGGCTTACTTACATTAATAATAAAATGAATGTAAATATAACTTTTTCCCCTAAACTGTTGAAACCAATTTCATTTGAGAACTGTAAGATAAGACATAGCTTAGATGAAACATTTGGTTACTCTTTTTTCTGATGTGTATAAAATTAAATTTTATTGGTGGGGAATGATTAAATGATTAAAATTTGTAAAAAAAATTTCTAATGATAGTTGATCCCTAACTCTGACCTCCTTTGGCAGTTAATAGTCATTTTGATTCCATTTGCATTTAAAGAACTTAGTATTGGGTTGGTTAAAAACCTGAACGAACTTTTTGGCCAACCCTATATTTTACTCATAGGTATAATACATATATATATATATATATATATACACACACACACTATATATATATATATACTAAAGGTTAAATAACTAAAAATGTGTGCCTAGGTAGTTTTTATAGTTTAAATCAGGTATACCCAATCTTGATAGAGGATAAGTAACATATTCGGGCAAATGGATATAGATGGCAGTTATGGTGCTGTATCTAAAGGAGCTTCAGTCTGGGGATAGAAGAAGTACCTGAGATACCTCTCTGGCAGGGTTCCTCTTGGCTAGGATGGTCTCGTACATGATCAGAGGCCACAGTGGAGAGGAGATTCTTAGGAGAATACACAGGGTATGAAATGCATGACAGCCAGATTTTTTTCAATTGATAGGAAATATGAGAACATTTGGGATTGACACTCTCTAGTCATCTCTTTTTATGATTTGGCTTGGGGAATTCCCCTCCAAGTTCTACTTGTTCTTGAAGAAAAGTGATAAAGTGCTGTGATCTCAGTGTATTTTTGAGGTCTCATGAAACTCAGGCAACTAATGTTTGGATTAATATCACTAGGGAAATTTTTTTAACCCAAATCCACACTGTACATGAAAAGGACCACAACTTCCATCATCGCATCCAACACAGGAGTGTTAGAAATGTGGCCTCTGCACTGCCCATCCCTCTGTGCCATGGAAACATTACTAAATGGTCACGGGCTCCTCCCACCCCATAGCTGCCCTCAGAACTCTTCTGAAAGTGGCATCCTAGACAGCCACTACTGTTCGACTAGAATCTGCACAGGAGGGGAAACCTCTTTGCTATACAAGCTTTGAGTGTTGCTAAATTACATGAAACAAAGATAGTATTTGAGTTTTGTTGAAAAAAGTTATGCTGAAACTGAAGTAATTATTTTTCAGTAGAAAATACTTGACATTTAATGATGTTTATTCTATGAGATGATATAAAGTTTAGTTAATTAAGGTTGCTAAATAGAAAAAAATAACCTAATAATTAACAAAATGTATTACTAGGACTTTCATTTCAGAACAGGCTCAGTTATATTTGATTACTCTAGTGCCATGGAATAGGTTGGGAGGGTTTGGTGGTGGAGGAGGGGCAGAAATCAGGGGTGTTAGCTCTGTAAGGCAGTCAGCTGGGTTCGTCGGATGAGCAAGCAGAATCAGAAGGGAGGCAGGGGCTGCAGATAAGGGCCAGCAAGTGGTCTCTGCTGGGGATATTAGGTCCAAGGGCTAGGTAGTCCCTAGGAAGGCAACTGGCAATAATAAGCCAAGCCACGGCTTGCTTCCCTTTTTTTTTTTTTTGAGATAAAGGATTTAGTTACAGGATCTAGGATGCAAAGTACTGTCTGAGTCTCAAAGTTAAAGCAGAAGCCCCCACATTTCAGAATTGGGTTAAACTTGAGGTTTATGGCAAAGGTGACTTGACGCTGAAGGTTCTAGAGCCTGGCTTGGGGCAGAGTCTGCCAATGGGGTCAGATGATCTCAAGGAAGGAGAGTCAAATTCTGGGGAGAACCTGTCACATAGACATGTTGTCCATGAGTGAAGAGATGAATGAATGCTTCGTCCATAAGTGGTACTCAGATGAAAGGTTATGTTCCTCACCAGGGTCAGGATCAAAATCAGTCATCTGAAGGGAATTCCCTGGCGGTCCAGTGGTTAGGACTCCTCGCTCTCACTGCCTAGGGCCCAGGTTCAATCCCTGGTCCGGGAACTAAGATCCCACAAGCCATACAGCGTGGCCAGGAAAAAAAAAAAAATCAGTCATCTGTAAGAGCAATGCTGATTATACAAGGAAACATATAATGACTTTAAGTTCTATACTTCCTTAAAATGGTAAGATTATGCTCCAAATCCTACAAAATGTGATTAAGTGTATTGTTCACACTGATTATTCAGGGGTTTCCTTTGTCTTATTAAAGGGACTTATAAAGCTCACATAAACACATCATATTTTTTTTCTCTGCCCACATTTATTAGTTGTGAGCAGGGGATGAGTAAACCAAAGTGATACTTAGCAAATTTAAAAAAAAATTATTTATTTATTTGGCTGCGCCAGGTCTTAGTTGCAGTATGTGTGATCTAGTTCCCTGACCAGGGATCAAACCCAGGCCCCCTGCATTGGGAGCATGGAGTCTTAACTGCTGGACCACCAGGGAAGTCCTGGTACTTAGCAAAATTTGTTGTTAGTATTCTTTATTTTATTTTATTTATTTTTTAACATATTTATTAGAGTATAATTGCTTTACAATGGTGTGTCAGTTTCTGCTTTATAACAAAGTGAATCAGTTATACATATACATATGTCCCCATATCTCCTCCCTCTTGCGTCTCCCTCCCTCCCACCCTCCCTATCCCACCCCTCTAGGTGGTTACAAAGTGCGGAGCTGATCTCCCTGTGCTATGTGGCTGCTTCCCACTAGCTATCTATTTTATGTTTGGTAGTGTATATATGTCCATGCCACTCTCTCACTTATTCTTGAACTTTGCCCCCTAGTGCCAACCCGTGCTTCACTTCTGGGCACTCGTTGCTTCGTAGTCTCTCCCTTACTGGGCTGGGTGACTGGTCCCAGTTCTTTGACCTTCCCTGAGTCATTTTATTCTTCAGAGCTTGAGCTTCCCCAGCTGTAAAAATGAAGGTTTTACAGCAGTGCTTCTCAGGTCTGGGCTTCACACCAGCAGGTAGAATATGTTTGATCCATATAAAGCAAGTGTGGATTAATTTGAAGTATTAATATTTCATTAACAATAATTTATTTTCTTAGAATTTAAAAGAGCATTGTGGGGGTGGTTTGAATGACATGGATATCTAGAAATGTCTAGGAAATTTTGGATGGATGCCTTTTGTCTTTAATATGTTTCTGGCAGAGGTGTTCAGAATAGTTCCATTGATCATAGCATTTCCTTTAAGATTGGGGCCTTGTGAAAATAATTGTCAGTCCATCTGAATGAAGCTTTCAACCAGAGTTATTCAGGGTAGAGAGATGAAAAATTATAATAACCGGAATCATTCTTAGTACTGTCAGTTTTGGAAGGAGAACTTGAGAGGTAAGATAAGACTCTCTGCCTGTGCACAGGCAGTGGACGATGAGCACTACATGCCCTGGACGGGACAGGGAGGAGAGAAGATGGTGAGGGGAGGACAGAGGAGAGTGGGGTGAGGGCCGTGAGCCCCATGTCTTCTCCTGTGGCTGACGCAGCACGTACAGGTGCAGGGGACTCAAGGTGGACAGACGGCATGGCGGGCTTCCTCCTTACAGGCCAGGGCATGGGTGTGGGTCTGTCAATTATACCTCCATATCTGAGGGGTCAAGCGGTCTGTGGACCACAGCTTTTTGGGTTTGGGAGAGGAGAGTCTTTTTGACTTATTTTCTCCCTGGAGAGAATGCTTCAAAGACTTAAGTGGTAATAGAGCTAATGTTTTATCAAGTACTTATCGTGTGACAGGTGACAGGCTAAGCAGTTTACTTTGATTATTACTTTTGCTCCTCACAACAACCCTGTGATAGGTACTGTTATTAACCTCCACCTTACAAATGGGATGTGAAGTGTAGAGGCCTTAAGTACAGCCAACAGCCCACCTGGGATTCAAACCCCCAAAGTCTGGCCCGGAGTCCTTGCTCTTAACCACTGTGCTCTGTTGTCCTGTGCCCTGTGGGTCATTCTCTATGGGATTAGCCAGTATACAGGGTGGCCTGAAGGTCATGTTTGGGATGGTGAGAGGGCGTCATATTGCTTTGACTTTTTAATGGTCTGTATATTTGTTTTCTGTAACAAATCACCAATAATTTTGTGGCTTAAAACAATACAAAATTATTATCCTACAGTTTTGTCAGTCAGAAGTCTGAAAATGGGTCCTATGGGCTAAAATTGAGCTGTTGGCAGGGCTGTATTCCTTCAGGAGCCTCCAGGGGAAAATCTGTTCCTTGCCTTTTCCAGCCTCTAGAGAGGCTTTCCACATTCCTTGGCTTTGTGTCCCCCTTCCTGCAATCATGTCACTCCAGCCTCTGCTTCCATCACCACCGCTCCTTCTCTGGATCTCTTGTAAGGCCCCTTGTGATCGCATTGGTCCCACCTGGATAATCCAGGGTACTCTTCCCCACCTCAAGACCCCTAACCACAGCTGCAAATCACTTTGCCGTTAAAGTAATGTATTCACAGAGTCTGAGGATGAGGATGTGGACATCTTTGGGGGCGGGGGTGTCATTATTTGGCTTATGTAGTCTCTTTATGGGTTGATGATAGATATGGCCATTCCAGACTTTCTTATTTCACTTTTGAGTAATAACTGATGAAACCCCCCTTCCCACTACCCTGGCCTGAGCCTCTGCTGATGTTGTCCCCCCCCCGCCCCCGCCGCCCCCACCCAGATACCATCACATGAGGAGAGGAGAGTGTGTGTGTTAGGAAGCTCTGGAGAGAGGTGTAGAGTAAAAGGTAGTGGCTTTTAAAGATGTTAGTGAGCAGGTATAAAAATGAGCTGAATTTTACAACAATCCATCATATGACTTAGCTACTTTTTGTATTTCAAAGTCTATACCTCTTTTACATGGTTGTAATCTGGTAAACATAAAAATTTATATTCAGTTTCTCTATAGAACATTTTATCACAAGAGTTTTGAAGAATACTAAGATCTTTCTGTTAATTCATGCTGCCGGTTTTACTCAGGACTTTATTTTCATGTGTCCACATCACCCTTCTTTCCACAGGGTTGTGATGATAAGCCCACCAGTTGCTGAGCCCCTACTGTAGGCATTATGCAGAGCGCTTCAAAACATTTTTTATTTCATTTAATTTTCGTATTGGCCTCATGAGGTTGGAATTATCCCACTTTTTTTGTAGATGAGAAAGCTTAAAACTCTGGGAAGTATCTTATTTTAAAGTCGCATCACACAATTATTAAGTGATGGAAGGACGATTTGAACCTAGGCCTGTCAAAATCTAAAGGCTTTTTCTTGATACTTATTGTACCAGATGGCCTTACCAAGGCAACCAAGAGAAAGCTTACTTAGATACTCAACTGCTTCAACATCAGCAGTTGTGAAGAAATATATTAGCACAGGGACATTATGGTGGTGGAAGGTTAAATTTTATTTCATTCTTACTGACAGCCAGGACAAGAAGAGAAACTTAATGAAACTCTTTAGCTGGTCAGAGAGTATACTAGTTTTCTCCCATTTCTACATTCTAAGTTCCTGTTAATCTTTGAGCATTTATATAACTAGTGAATTTGTTTGACATAGAGGATAATGATTTTATAATTTAACAGTCAAAATAAAAGTATCCCCTATGTAGCTGTTTCTTGTGTCAAATGTATAGCTTTTTTTTCCTCATTAAAAATGTAACTTGGAAAAAATGATTTTATGGGGGAGCTGGGTATAAGCTGATTACAGAGTTTCCCTGTCCTTACTTTTGATACAGAAACAGCAAACTAGGGACTTCCCTGGCGGTCCAGTGGTTAAGGCTCTGTGCTCCCAGTGTAGGGAGCATGGTTCGATCCCTGGTCGGGAAACTAATATCCCACATGCTGCATGGCGCGGCCTAAAAACAAACAAACAAACAAACCCCCCCCCCCCCCCAGCAAACTAAAGTATATGCTGATCATGGATTCTAAGCCCTCAGTGGCCACGGTGTTTCAGAAATCCAGGCTTGGTTAGGCTGCAGGAATTATTTTATTGCTAAATTTTAGCCTGTTAACTGTTCAAAACTATTCTCTTTTTTTTCCTAGTATTAATATAAAAACTGTCCAAAAAGCCTACTACTTCTCTCTTATAAAATATTTGAGTTCTTAAACTAGTGCTGTTGTTGATCAGTTTTGATCAAGTCGTTGAGAATACTTTCCTTGGAAAAATGGAGCATGGTCAGGGCATCCTTCTTTCCTTCTTCCCCTACTCCACCTGTGATTAGCCCATCAGCAGGTTCTGTGCGTTCTGCTCCTTGATTCATACCTTGCCCGCTGCTTTTCTTCCTGGATGCTGCCACCACCAGGCTGGCAGCCCCGTTGCTCCCCAAGACAGTGACAGTGGCCTCCTCACTGACCGCAGGCTTTCACTTGGATCCTCTCTGCTGCTTTCTTCATATGGCATGACTGACCTGGAAACCTATCTCGCACCAGCTCACGCTCTTTCTAGCATCTTCCATGAGCTTCCCATTGTACTTCACCTCAGATTGAAACTCCCTGTACTGTCTTTCAAGGCCCATGTGATCTGCCCCCGCCTGTCCTTGCAGAAGCTTCCAGGGCCCTCCCACAGCTGCTACCTCGTTCCAGACAGAGCAGCGGCTTCCCCAACCCTGCAGTGAGTTGCTACCCCACTTCAAGATCTCTATTTAAATGTCATCTTCTCAAGGAGTCTTTCCTGCTGTTTTCTTTCTCTCCCTTTTCTGTCCTTAATGGCATTGATAACCAGTTGTAATTATTTTATTTGATTGCCTTCTTTGGTCTCTGTTCACTAACATGTAAGCCCTATGGGGCAAGCACCATGCCTGACTTGTTGGCTGCTTTATCATCAGTGTTACCAGTAGTATTTAGTAGGAATTCAGTAAATATTTATTGAAGGAACGAGGGGGATAGGAGTGAGCTGGCGAGAAGGCAGGTGTACCTATTGATACTGCTTTGCTTCACCATGAAAAAGAACATAGACCTAGACACTGCCCAGAGTTTGGTCACAGAGGAAAAAAATTGTAGAGTAATTCTCAGAGCCATTTATTCATCCTAAAAGTTACCGGGATTCTGTGTCTTTTTGGCAGGCATAGTTTGCCTTTTGTGTATTCAGCTAATTTGAATCATATTGATAATGTGACTGTGTGATAATTCAGCCATATGCTGAGGTTTCTACCCCGAAGACTGGAGTACTACCTTAATTTAAAACTGTTATTCACCTCTGTGAACATCTGTGAATTTTTTTGAAACTGTGCCTTAATTTCCACGAGATAGTTGTGTGGTTCATCAGAATTTGTGATTCCATTGAGGTGAGGCCGTTTCAGAAAGTGCTGTGTGAACAGCAGGGCTCTGAGTGGCCTACTGGGTGGGATGTGTTCCCTCTGGTACCTTATTGAGCAGGCCTGCTGAGTGGGATTATCTGATTATCAATATTTGAGATTTAAAATGTCTGCTAAAGGTGACAGTGTTTCTTAGGTGATGAGTTCTTTATGACAGACATTTCATACTAGGACTAGTGTGGTTTTTTAAAGCCATTCTATGTTAATTTATAGGAAGACATTAGTTTTTCTGTTTACTGGGACATGAGGGAACTTGTCTAGTAAATCTTAAGAGCATCAAATATTTCAGAATTAGTTAAAAAGAAGGGTCTAAACCCCAGCCTTGATTCTTGCAGCATTGTTAAAATGCTCTTTCCTTTTGAGAAATACTGAACTGAATTTTTGGCTTGCTATGCAAATCATCCCTCTTCCTAGTGTGTAAGTACTTTGATAATGTTAAAATATTTTGAAACTTAATGTTTAAGTACTATTTCAGATATTTGATTTTATTTTGTATCATCACATAGTTAATCTAGCCTTCTAATTAAATTTAACCTAATAAAAATTAATAGAATCAATAAATCAGTAAAGTTGTTACTTTAATTGAAAGAACTAATTTACTGCATTTAATAATCTCAAACCTTGCTTAGGCCTACCATCAGCTTAGGTTACTGGGATTGTTGAAAGTGAAGTCATGGGGTTGTTGAAAGTGAAGTCATAAGATTGTAGGTTTTAGAGAGATTCCTTAGGTCTGGTTCTGTAAACAGAGGTGGCCAGCCTTTGAAGAAAGGCTCAAAGGTGTCACATGAAAATCCTAGGTGCTGTACTGGAAGTTTCCAACTGTTAAATCGGGGGTGCCTTTCCCCAGAAACAATGTCAGCAGTGGTAGGTAGCTGGGATGCTGGGCCCTGCAAGTGGGAATGGAGGAGCAGGGTAACAAAAGCACACTGATACTTTTGCGGGGGTCGGAGCCTTGGAGGCTTCACTTCGCTCTGTCATTTTGTGCATGTTTGGCTCCTCAGGCTCAGATTACCCATTTATGGATGAGTGGATTGGGAAAGATCATTTCCAGGATTCCTTGAAGCTCTGCTGTCATGTAATTGGGATTTTCTGATTCCTGGGTCAGAGTCTGAGCAGGGATTTGGATGGCAGAGTAGTACAGGTGGTCAGGCACTTCATACTTAACCACCTTTTCTTATTTATTTATTTATTTAATTTATTTTTGGCTGCGTTGGGTCTTTGCTGCTGCACACAGGCTTTCAATAGTTGGGTTGAGCAGGGGCTACTCTTCATTGCGGTGCGCGGGTTTCTCATTGCGGTGGCTTCTCTTGTTGCGGAGCATAGGCTCTAGGCACGCAGGCTTCAGTATTTGTGGCTCGCGGGCTTAGTTGCTCCCCGGCATGTGGGATCTTCCCAGACCAGGGTTCGAACCTGTGTCCCCTGCATTGACAGGCTGATTCTTAACTACTACACCACCAGGGAAGTCCCTAACCACCTTTTCATATTTGTGTGACTTACCAGTTCAGATTGAATAACGGAAAGCAGTGTGTGTTCTCACAAAAATTTTGGTACTCTTACAGGAAAGCATTTTCAGTTTTATAGTAGAGGTCACTGAAAAAATCTTACAGGACTTTGTACCTCTGTCATTCTTTGGGCACTTCATTACTTTCTAGTGCAAAGTAATGAAGCTTATCTAATAATTTACCTGTCCCAGCCCTGATTTCTGCCAATTTCCCAGAGTCCTGGTTCCTTTGAGTGGGAATGGGCTAGGAATGCTCTTGCAAACTGGGGTGCTCTTGCTTCTCCCTCTTTTGGAGGGCAGAGCTAGGAAATAGATGGTTTTCTGAAGTTGTATAATACCTCTTGGTCCAGTTCGCCACTGCAGGGCTCTTCTCTGCTTCCCACGTGTTAGGTGTATATTCTTTTCCCTCTGTTGCTGATTCCCAACAATATCACTGTATTTACTAGTTTGCTCAGTGATACAGTACATACAAAATAGTTTCAGAATTTTTCACCAACGCTATTACCAACAACAAACCTACTACATAAAATTGTTTTTCTTTGTAATTCTCTTTACCCTGAGAATGTATCATACCGAAGATGTGTATCCATGTACCCTCAAAGAGGTTACTCTCTGTTATGACTTGTCTTAATACTGTATTTCTCCCTCCCTCTTCCTCCTTTACAGAGTAGACACTCAGTAAATATTTGCTGAGAGGTATTCTGTGCCCTTCTGTGAGCTATTCCTGTCCACAGTACTTTCCTATGTTAAATTAATTACCATTTCTCTAGGAGTGAAGTATAATTAATCTACCAAAAGCACTAATGTTCTGAGCAGTCATATATAAATAAATAAAAGATAATATATAACATGAAAAATGTAACTATAATATATAATTTTATATAACACTAAATATATAAGTTATATATTTATCAAACTCTAGTATATACACACATATATTAAACCCATTTTATCTGTGTCTTCATATAATTTAAAATTATTTATTGCTTATATATCATTTTTAATTCACAGAACCCAAGGTTCCTTATTTTCTGGTCTCAATTTCAGCCAGTATTTCACATTAGTATCATTAGGTCAACAGAAATGTGGGTTTCAACTTTATTTTTCATCTTAAGAGTTAGGAGGCATATAAAAACATTATTTATGTTTTTTTTTGGTGGTATCATCATAGACTCTAAGGTATATAAATTCTCATTAATCATTAAAAAAAATGGAGCAACCCATTAGTTGTTGGGGAGAAGGAGTTAGCTAGGAGGAAAGATAGTTTTGGTTGGAGGGAAAGAGGTAGAGATAAATATGTATTTGAACTTAGGACAATGAAATTTAAGAAATGTAGACTGGAGAAATTATGTATTATTTTTGTTAAAGCTACTTAATAAGTGATTCTCCTTTAAAAATAGCAGTCTTGGGCTTCCCTGGTGGCGCAGTGGTTGAGAGTCCGCCTGCTGATGCAGGGGACACGGGTTCGTGCCCTGGTCCCGGAAGATCCCACATGCCGTGGAGCGGCTGGGCCCGTGAACCATGGCCGCTGAGCCTGCCCATCCAGAGCCTGTGCTCTGCAGCGGGAGAGGCCACAACAGTGAGAGGCCCGCGTACAGGGAAAAAAAAATAAATAAATAAAATAAAAATAGCAGTCTTTTTATTTTGAAAGTATGTTTTAATCACCCGAATTGACAGAAATATGTAACTGTACATGTTCTTTGGTATTATGTCTCAGTGATGACGAGAAAGTGTTAACGTTGGTGCAGCCAAATATTGTTCAGTCTGGTTATTCTATAGATGATCCTCTACTGGAAGAATTACTAAATTAATTATATGGTTGTGTCTATTCATGTATTAAAGAAAAATAACCATCGTATATTAAATAGGAGTTTGAAACATTTCTGCGTTAATTGAAACAATCAGTGTAACTTTAAACTGGAAATATATTTAGGGAAGAGCCCAAGAGTCTTTTAAAGATTTTTTTAAGGTATTTAAAAGTATTTTAAATGGTACTTTTTAAAGGCCTTTAAAGTATTTTAAGTTATTTTAAAAAGAAAGCAAGAAAATATATTTTTATTTTACTTTCATTAATTTATATATGTATTAAATATGTGTGTATGCTTCATATCTTATTACAGTTAAGCATGTTCTTCCCATCTTTTTCTTTATTATTCTTTTATGGGTATTTTTAAACTTAAATCCTTAAGCAGGACCTTCCAGAAATTTGGTCATTTTAACACCTTTATTTTGTATAAATTTTCATAGATATAATGAAGCCATAGTCAGAATAGCTCAGATATTTTTTGTCAATGATAAAAAAACCAAAATCCTCTGAAAGTAACTTTTTGTATTTTCATTACAGGTAAATTGGAATATTCACATTGTACAGAAACAGAGGTAAGAGAAATCCTCAAATATTTCTCAGTAATGCAGCTTTGAAGTTCTATTTAGACTAACTTGAGTTCTGAAATATCTCACTATGGGTTTTTGGTTTTCTGATGAGGATGTACTGAGAGAAAGTATATATCTTTTATATTTAGGAAGAGTAAAATGTGAAGAAAAATCAGTTATCTCGTCCATAGTTTTAAAATGTCAAGGTGTGTTATAAAGATCAGCTTAGTCATAGTTTAAAAAATTTCCTATGTTGTTGTTTATGAAATGGAGTTAACTAAGATTCAGAGCCCTTAATAAGAAGTAGTTTACATTCAATTTTTAAAGAATCCAATGTAGTGTGTCATAATAAATCTTTTAAATGTGTTGGACTCCTATGGAGTTGCCTGGGAGTAGGAAAAAATAGGGACTTGGAAAGTGTTTCAGCAAGATTGTTGATGAATTAAATGATTTGTCATTTGTATAAGTAGGTTTATTATTTTCTAATAATTTAAAATTCTGATTGTGAAATTTAATGCGACTCCATGTGTCCCTTGCAGAAATTTCAGTGGTGACACTGAAATATGAGGGCAGCATTGATGAATTATGTATGTGTGGTGGTCTTTTCTGGAGCTGTTGCGTCATACTTAATTAGGAGTCTTAGGTCTTTTGTTAATGGCAATGCCTAATTAAGGATTTAAGAAGTTATTTTTCTAATTTTATAATACATTTACATGTTGATGTAGGTTTTATTAAATTTTAATTGTTATTTTAAGTAAGATGTAAGATTCCTAAGGGATTATATTATATAATAAAGAAGCAAAAATAATTTATTCTTTTTTGCATTCAGAAGTTATTCAACGCATTTTATGTTTTCTGTTCAACTTGAGAAGTAGAAGTAATTTCTTCCAAATTAGCTGTAAAAATGATCAAGAACTTAATATTTTTATATTGTGACAATTTTTGATGTATTGTTCAATATGATATAAAGGATTGGGATTTGATTTGAGTCCAAAAATACAAGTTCTGTCTGTGGTTTCTGGTGTGCATCTTTCTAGCTATGTAATTTTGAGCAAGTAGTTTTTTGTCGCAGAACTTTGGCTTTCTTACTTATAAAATGTTAAAGATAATCTCTGTTAATCTCATGGGTTGTAAAATTTTAACATGATTATATAGGTGAAAAAGTTTTATAAACTCTAAAGACGCTATTATCTACATCAGAATGATACAAATATAATCAGCATTCATCTGCATTTAGGTAATGAAATGTAAGGATTTTACATACAAGACATAGTTGTAAATCTCATTATTCTTACTATGTTTTGTTGCCATAAAATCAACATGGTTTTAACATTTTGTTTAGCACTTGCTTTGTATAGGAATGTCACTTCATGTTATCTCCTCTTTGATCCATAACTTGGATCACCAAAAGAATTGGAATCTAAACAGAACTCTCAGATTTTTTTTTTTTTTTTGGTCTGTTTGGAGAGGGAAAATCATGAGAAAATAAAAAGTTCAGTGTGGGGCTTCCCTGGTGGCGCAGTCGTTGAGAGTCCGCCTGCCGATGCAGGGGACACGGGTTTGTGCTCCGGTCCAGGAAGATCCCACATGCCGCGGAGCGGCTAGGCCCGTGAGCCATGGCTGCTGAGCCTGCGCGTCCGGAGCTCCGCAATGGGAGAGGCCACAACAGTGAGAGGCCCGTGTACCGCAAAAAAAAAAAAAAAAAAAGTTCAGTGTAATATTCAGTTTACAGAATGGGTTCAGGGTATTTTTTAGAGTAACAGTGGTCATTACCTCTGGGGAAGAGATTGGGATTGTGGATGGTGGTTTATCTATATTGCTTGGATTTGTTTTGAAATGAGAATGTCACTGTATATTACTTTGATAATTAAAATAATAAAAAGTAGGGGCAGTAGAGGGAGTGGGAAATTTTTCAAGAAGTTTGACTCCAGAGAAGGAGGAGATAGTTTAAGTAGGAAGTTTTGTTTTGTTTTGTTTTTTAGCTTGGGTAAGACCATACATTTGATGCTGGTAGTGGTAGAAAGGGGGCAGAGACAGAGAGGGGGATTTTGCAAAAATGTAAAACAATACCACCCCTTTCACTATTTTTTTTTTTGAGTTTCTATAAAAACGTTACACATATTAACATATTTAATGTTATTTTAAACAATTTTAATTTGAATGATTCAATCAAAATTTCTCAGTTTTATACAAATAGAACTACCATACGACCCAGCAATCCCACTACCGGGCATATACCCTGAGAAAACCATAATTCAAAAAGAGTCATGTGCCAAAATGTTCATTGCAGCTCTATTTACAATAGCCAGGAGATGGAAGCAACCTAAGTGTCCATCATCGGATGAATGGATAAAGAAGATGCGGCACATATATACAATGGGATATTACTCAGCCATAAAAAGAAACAAAATTGAGTTATTTGTAGTGAGATGGATGGACCTAGAGTGTCATACAGAATGAAGTAAGTCAGAAAGAGAAAAACAAATACCGTATGCTAACACATATATATGGAATCTAAGGAAAAAAAAAAAGGTCATGAAGAACCTAGCGGTAAGATGGGAATAAAGACACAGACCTACTAGAGAATGGACTTGAAGATATGGGGAGGGGGAAGGGTAAGCTGTGACAAAGTGAGAGAGTGGCATATATACACTACCAAACGTAAAATAGATAGCTAGTGGGAAGCAGCCGCATAGCACAGGGAGATCAGCTTGGTGCTTTGTGACCACCTAGAGGGGTGGGATAGGGAGGGTGGGAGGGAGGGAGATGCAAGAGGGAAGAGATATGGGAACATATGTATATGTATAACTGATTCACTTTGTTACAAAGCAGAAAGTAACACACCATTGTAAAGCAATTATACTCCAATAAAGCTGTTAAAAATTTCTCAGTTTTAATTTCTAATACAATAAATGTTTGATAGGTTATAGCTCATATAAACAAAAACTCCTTGGACTCCCTGGTAATTTTTGAGTGTAAAAGGGGTCCTGAAACTAACTAGTTTGAGAACTGTTGGGCTGAGGCCTGAAGAGCAGAGATACTTCTTCCTGAGAAATGGAATTGGGGGTCGAGAGAGGTCAAACCAGAGCCCTAAGGTGGATGGTGGAAGGTGAGGAAAGTCGTGATATAGGGATGAAGCCAATCTGTTTTGAGAACGAGGGTCAGAACGGTGACTTCTAGAGTCTCTTTTCACCCTAAAATTGCTTTTCTGTTGAGAAAAGAGATTCCCTGTATCTCTTGTAAGTCAGAAGCCCCACGGGCCCTCTCTGGAGTTGGGTCCACTCCAGCCAGGGCTGCGAACCCCGGTGCATGTGGGAGGAGTGGGAAGGGGCCTCGACCACCGAGAGCACTTGGAGGCCCATGGCTCACGTGCGCCCAGCTTCTCCCTGGGAGGAGGGAGGGGCGCGCCTGAGCTCCGTCAGCGCCCCGTTTTCTTCGCTCTGGTCTTGTCCTAAGGCGACTCGTTGTACAAGGTCGATCCTTGAGCGTGGAGCCGGTGAATGAACACAGTGGGGTCGTGGTCGTGGGAGCCGGTGAATGAACACGGTGGGGTCATGGTCATGGGAGCCGGTGAATGAACACGGCGGACGCTTGCGGCTTCTCGTGGGGGAGAAGGTCCGACTCCTGGCGAGGCTCCCAGACCCGAGGGGAGCCGCAGCCCCCTCACCTTTCCACGTGCCTGAAAGACGTGACTTGAAGTGTTTGACTGTTTTTTAATAGTTTTCTTAGTACATAAAAATCATATTATGGATTCTTTTCTAGTTTTACTGATAGTTCTCTTTTTAATACTTCACCTGTATTCACAAAAACCAAGCGAAACTAGGACTTTAGAGAAAGCAAGGAGGCCATACATAGGCATTCAGTCAACTGTTATGGGATTTCGTACCTCAAGAATAGCTTAATGTTTATTAAAATCGGGTGTTTTTCCTTATTTCTCACTGTGTGGAAATTTGTTTTAATACACTGGATTATACGAGTATTTTCCAGCGTTTGAACTCATGAAAGGAAATCTTTCATGTAATTTGTTTTAAAAGATATGCAAAATTTTTACTTTAATAGGCAATTTAATTTTTTTTACAGCTTTGTTTCTATTTTTTGAAGATATAATTTACATACAGTAGAGTTTAAACTTTTTAGTTAAAATTATTCGAGTTTTGACAAACACCATCTACACAGTCAAGTTCAAGTTCCATCACCCCCCCCAGGTTCCCCCCCACTCCCCCTCTTGTCTTTCCCTCCCCAGCCCAAAACTCCTGGCAACCACTGATCTGTATTCTGTCCCTTTGGTTTTGAGGAGGACCTGCAAGGTAAATAGTGTGTTACTCTCCCTCGGCCTCGCCTCCCGGAATGGCTCACAGCTCATATTGGTAATTTATAAACTCTTGAGTGAAAAAAAACAACAAAAAAAGTCTTGAGTGACTGACCTGTACTTGGGATTTGCTTGTCAAGGAAGCAGTCCCAACCACAGTTGAGGGGAACTTTCACTCCCAGTTTACAAGTTTTTCCTTCTGCCATTATTTAAATAGTCTTGTGGGTTATATACTCTTATACTTGAAAAAAAGGCTAAGCACTTAAAAATACTAAAACATTTGAATTTTCAAGCATCTTAATTGAGACCTTTTCATTGTTTTTAGCTTTCCAAATTTCATCACATTCTGTCTTCTATTAACTACAGTTAATTATGTAGCACTCAGAGGCCCTTTCCCTTTAGCAGGCAAGAAGGTTAAATGAGTAACCAGGACAGTCCTGTTCTGTTCTCCTTGATGGATTTGCTGTATTTTAAGTGGAGTTGGTTAAAGCATTATATAAAGTTAAATAACTTATGTCAATACTTTAATCTTGATAGAGCTAGTTTGTAAAAATCAGAGCATAGCGGAAAAATTTAAGCTTTACTGAGGGAAACTATGAAAAAGATTCATCTTCCCATCTTAGAAATAAAGTTCATGTGTACTGTATATAAGTACTTACTGTTTCATTCCCACATACATTTTTTTTTTTTTTTTTTTTTTTGCGGTACGCGGGCCTCTCACTGTTGTGGCCTCTCCCGTTGCGGAGCACAGGCTCCGGACGCGCCGGCTCAGCGGCCATGGCTCATGGGCCTAGCCTCTCCGTGGCACGTGGGATCTTCCCGGACCGGGGCACGAACCTGTGTCCCCTGCATCGGCAGGCAGACTCTCAACCGCTGCGCCACCAGGGAAGCCCCCCACATGCATCTTTAAAAAATACTTTAGAGCTTACTCTATGCTGAGTTACTGTTATAGGCATTAATTTAATTCTCACAACAAATTTATGAAGTGGATACTATTATTTGCATTTTGGAAATGAGAGCTAAAGTACGGAGAGGTTAAGTAACTTACCCAAGGCCGTATAGCCAGTATGTTGCAGAACCACATCTCTTCACCTTTCTTATGTTTGTGTTTATCCAGCCTTTATTTGTCTGCTGTGTGAGGCATATGCATAATGCTGATAATTAATTTTGTGCCCCACTGGGGACAGTGAAATTGTCCTTATTCTGTATATGCTTCTCACCTATGACTCTTTCAGTCCTGGCATTATGTAGCCCAGGAATATGTTTCTTTTGAATGGAAACCAGAAAAAGGAGTGAACGAACGCCAGCCACGAAACTCTAGCCCCATTGTTAGGTGAAGGGTCTGTACTGGAGTAATTTGTGAATTAGTCTGATTCTAAATTACTCAGAATGACTCAAGAATTACGCGGCATATCAATATTTTAACCACCTGGGAAGTCAGACCTAGAATTAGTCTGCTTTGTGGGGAAACCCAAAGATTTTGAGAACGAGCCAAGAAATACATCATAGTTAGTATTTGGACTTACTGCATTCTGATTATGTACAGTTTTTGATAGAAACTGGGCTATGTGAAAAATTTTAATGTTTCCTGAGCAGCCTAAAATAAACTGCCAAAGGTAGTATGTGGGTGTTTGCTGCTTTAACGCAGAGTATAATACGAAAAAAATATCCATTTTGTCTTCAGCTAAATCAGCCCCCTGTACTTTGATTTTACTTCTGGCTCATGTAGACTCATGGTGATAGCTGGATGAGTAATCTCTCTTTTAATTGACATTTGATAGCCCTCAGTTAATTTCAAATGTAACTAAAAAATTAACATGAAAGAAGTATGTAATATCTTTACAAAAATATTTGCATCAGCTTTAGCTGCATAGTGAGCCTTTTTTAAAAAATTTAATTTATTTTTGGCTGTGTCGGGTCTTCGTTGTTGCGCGTGGGCTTTCTCTAGTTGTGGTGAGTGGGAGCTACTCCTTGTTGCAGAGTGCAGGCTTCTCATTGTGGTGGCCTCTCGTTGCGGAGCATGGGCTCTAGGCATGTGGGCTTCAGTAGTTGCAGCACGCGGGCTCAGTAGTTGTGGCTTGCGGGCTCTAGAGCGCAGGCTCAGTAGTTGTAGCGCAGGCTCGGTAGTTGTGGCTCATGGGCTTAGTTGCTGCACGGCATGTGGGATCTTTCCGGACCAGGTCTCGAACCCGTGTCCCCTGCATTGGCAGGCGGATTCTTAACCACTGCACCACCAGGGAAGTCCCGAGCCTGTTTTGTGTGATTGTGAAAATAGTATTTGATACCAAACTTAGTAAATCTAGGAATATCTAGCAGAAACAACAAGGTATTACTATCACATCTGCCCTTTTATTGGAAGGCATTGTCTGATCTTAAACCTTGATTTAAGGGTTTATAAACAGGATTGTGTGATAAGTTAAAATGATGATACGTGTTCTTTAAAAGGATTGGAAGAGTAAGTTCAAATTAACTGCTGGTAATAACAGCATTTTCTCCTTGATCAGCAGGCTAGAAGGAAGAGGAAGTATACTCACATTCCGCTTCCTGTCTTTTTGGATTAAAGAATCCAAACATGCCTAAATTTACACAGCCATTTGATTGACGTTAACTTATATGGTCTGGAAATCGGTTTGTGTGCCTTCAGAGTAAATTGTGTCTACCTTTGAGTTGTTACTTCTGAGTGTCAGTACTAATGGAGGTTGGTAGTGAGATATTGATGATGTGATTTCATGTATCATCAGATGTAGACTGGCGGCATCATGAAAGCTCCTCTATCTCTCTCTCCTCTGCCCCCTCATTCCCATCGCTCCCTTCTCTTCTCACTCTATCTCAGATAATATTATCAAAATGGCCTTCTGTGGTACAGTCATACATGTCGTAAATACAGGGGACATTTGTGGAGCCCTACATCAAGGACACCCTACATCAAGGACACAGGACAAAAATTCTGGAATTAACCAAGCCCCCATAGCAACTGCTGCCATGGGCTCTCCTAATCTAAACCGGACAGCCCCATGACTCCATATTAGGCAAAATAATCACCATGTAGTAACGTTGTAGCATCCTGACCAATCACCTAATGCCATCCTGACAGCAGGAGTTTTCTTTGTCTTGAGGCTGTAAAAGTTGGCTACCAGCCCACAAAGGGGGTCAACTTCCCTGGCTACCAGGAAGTCAGCCCGCTCTTCTTGCAGCGACCCTTTAAGGCCTGCTGTTCTTACAGCGACCTTCTCTTTAATAAACTCTGTCTTCCTTACATTCTGCCTTGTGTCTGGAAATTCTTTTCCAACCTGCACTTGGACCACAACATTGTTTGACCATAGGACACAAAATTTATAACAAGTAGTGTTCCTTTGTGTAGTTTTTACTATATTTGAAGACCAGTGACAGTTGTACTCTATGTATGTCTCACAAAGGGTTTCAGAGTAACCAGATTATCTGGGAGTAAACACTTTATTCTTGAAGGAACAGAAAGTTTACCTTTCAGGTAACTTAAGCACTTCTAAGTACTTTGATAATAGAGTAGAAAGTTTTCTTAATAATTTGCCTTAAAAAATAATAATTTGCCTTATCCAGGGGCCATATCAATCTGCCTTAATGAATAGTTTAAATTTTAAATGTTTTTAATATGATAAAATAGAAATTTTCAACACAGATAATACAATGCTGATAGTATCAAAGTGGAAAGGAGCTAGATTTTTTTTAAAATTTATTTATTTTATTTAATTTTATTTTATTTTATTTATTTTTGGCTGCATTGGGTCTTCGTTGATATGCGTAGGCTTTCTCTAGCTGTGGCGAGCGGGGGCTACTCTTCGTTGTGGTGCGCGGGCTTCTCGTTGCTCTGGCTTCTCTTGTTGCGGAGCACAGGCTCTAGGCGCGTGGGCTTCAGTAGTTGTGGCACGTGGGCTCGGTAGTTGTGGCTCGCGGGCTTTAGAGCGCAGGCTCAGTAGTTGTGGCGCATAGCCTTAATTGCTCCGTGGCATGTGGGATCTTCCTGGACCAGGGCTCAAACCCGTGTCCCCTGCATTGGCAGGCTGATTCTTAATCACTGCGCCACCAGGAAAGTCCAAAGGAGCTAGATTTTTATTTCCTTTTCAAAGTACCTTTCTTTATAGAAATTATGTTAGCTTGTTGTATTTTGTACCACAGGCAGATACAGAGAAGGAAGTAAAAATAACTTCATACCCTACCATCTAGTTGTAATGACTGTTTAGAATATTCTTCTAGACATTTCTTCCCATATATACGTAATAAAGTTGACTTATTCTTTGAGCACCTTTCTGTGCTACTCTTAGGGATACGTGCATCTTTGTGTAAATGACAAACTTGGCTTTAAGGAGTTAGCCAGGCTGATGGAAAGGGTTTGGATATGGAGTGGAACTTTCCAGGCAAAAGGACATCATAGTGAGGACTCAGAGAGCAAGCTTGTTGAAACTGACAGACAACAGGATGTCAACATGGAGAGTGTGAGGGGGAAGGTATAGGAAATGGAGGCAGACAAGTGGTGCCAGGTCTTAGAGGCTGTATTAAAGATTGGATGTAGATCCAGTGTCTCTTCAAGGGAAAAATCATTTCCTTCCGAAATTTTCTTCTGTTTCATTACGGTCATTCTTATTTTGCTATGTATCTTCATTTGCTTGTAGTTAGGAGGGGTATCGTTTTTATGCATTCACATTTCATCAGTTAAAGCATCATTTAATTAAATTGTTTTTGTAGTCACATAAGTAGAGTTGTATGAATAGGTTTGGGACCAGACTCAACTGACCTGTGGTAAACGTTCAGCTCCCCTACCTGGTGACCTAAGAGTAGCTAGCCTGTTCATGGCCAGTAGTTGTCACAGAGATCAGTCAGTATGGTCTCTAGAGGACTGGGGAGTGTGAGATGGGTAAGTCAGCTAGATAGAGGCTGACTAAGAGAGCTTCTGCGGTTCAGTGTGGTGTCTCTTGGCATCTTCCCTAAATTTTGTAGAGATTTTACTGTATTTGGCAGATATTGTAAGACATATTTAAAAGAAAAGCCTGTTAGCAGTAAAATTGATGTTGTGATATTGTGATAATTACCTAATTTCTTTTGATGATGATGTTTCTTAATTTTTTGTGAGAGGTTTATTGAAATGTAATTCACAAATGGTCGGTACAAGTTAAACGACCATTTAACGTGTGTGATTCATTAGCTTTTGTTATATTCACAGAATTATGCAGCCATCACCACAATCACTTTTAGAACATTTTTGTCACCTCTAAAAGAAATCTGTTACCCTTTAGCTATCATCCTCCATCTTCCCACTTCCCCTAGCAACCACTAATTTACTTTCTTTCGCTGTAGATTTGTCTGCTCTGGACATTCCATGTAAGTGAATCATAATATGTGGTCTTTTGTGACTGACTGTGATTTTCACTTAACATAATGTTTTCAGTCTTCATCTGTGTTATAGCATGTATCAATACTTCACTCCTTTTTAGTTCTGAATATTCAACTGTATGGATAGACCATATTTTGTTTTCACCCATTCATTAGTTGGTGGACATATCAGTCATTTCCACCATTTGGCCATTATGTGTAACACTCCTATAAACATTTCTGTACAGGTTTTTGTGTGGATGTAAGTTTTTATTTCTCTTGGATATATACACAAGAGCAGAATTTGTTGGGTCAACTGGTAACTCTGTGTTTTAACTTTTGAGGAACTGCCACATTGCACCAGCAGTGTATGAAAGTTTTGGTTTTTCCACATCCTCGCTGACACTCCTTATCATCTGACTTCCGTTCTAGCCATCCTAGTGGGTGTGAAATGGCATCTCGTGGTATGGATTTGCATTTCCCTGATGACTGATGATGTTGAGCAGAGCATGTTTTCATGTGCTTATTGGACATTTGTACATCTTTGTAGAAATGTCTGTTTGGATCCTTTGCCCATTTTTTAATTGGGTTATTTGTCTTTTTATTATTGAGTCGTAATAGTTCTTTATATATTCTAGAGACAAGTTCCTTGTCAGATACATGATTTGCAGCTATTTTCCCCTATTCTGTGAGTTTTCTTTTCATTTTTTTAATGGTATCCTTTCAAGCACAAAAGTTTTTAATTTTGATGAAGACCAGTCTTCTGTTTTTTCTTTCTCGTTTGGTGGCATATCTAGAAGTGCATTGCTAGGGACTTCCCTGGTGGTCCGGTGGTTAAGACTCCGTGCTTCCACTGCAGGGGGTGTGGGTTTAATCCCTGGTCGGGGAATTAAGATCCTGCATGCCGTGTGGCACAGCCAAAAATAAATAAAGAAAAATTAATTTTTACATATGGTATGAAGAGTCCAACATCATTCTTTTGCATGTGGATATCCAATTGTTCCAGAGCTATAGTTTCTTTTTTTTTTTTTTTTTTTTTTTTGCAGTATGTGGGCCTCTCACTGTTGTGGCCTCTCCCGTTGCGGAGCACAGGCTCCGGACGCGCAGGCCCAGCGGCTATGGTTTACGGGCCCAGCCACTCCGCGGCATGTGGGATCTTCCCGGACCGGGGCATGAACCCGTGTCCCCTGCATCGGCAGGCAGACTCTCAACCACTGCGCCACCAGGGAAGCCCCAGAGCTATATCTTGAAGAAACTATTTTTCTTCATTGAATGATCTTGGTACCCTTGTCAAAAATCAGTTGACCTGATGTGATTATAAATGGGATTGTTTTCTTAATTTTGTTTTTGGATTGTTCACTGTAAATATTTAGAAGTGCAATTTATTTTTGTATAATGATCTTGTATCCTGCAATCTTGCTGAACTCATTTATTAGTTTTAGTACTTTCTTAGTAGATTCCCTAGGTTTTTCTATGTAAGAGATCATGTCATCTGTGAATAGAGAGCTTTTCTTCTTCACTTCCAATATGGATGTCTTTTATTTCATTTTCTTGCTGTTTTTTTTTTTTTTAAAGCCTTTTTGAAAAAGATTAATTATTTTGGCTGCATTGGGTCTTCGTTGCTGTGTGCAGGCTTTCTCTAGTTGCGGTGAGCAGGGACTACTCTTGGTTGTGATGCGCGGGCTTCTCATTGTGGTGGCTTCTCTTGTTGCAGAGCGTGGGCTCTAGGCGTGTGGGCTCAGTAGTCGTAGCTTGCGAGCTCCAGAGCACAGGCTCAGTAGTTGTGGTGCATGGGCTTAGTTGCTCTGCGGCATGTGGGATCTTCCTGGACCAGGAATTGAACCCGTGTCCCCTGCATTGGCAGGCAGATTCTTAAACGCTGCTCCACCAGGGAAGTCCCTTGCTGTTTCTTTTTAAAAATTGTTTTTATGGAACTCAGAGTCAGAGGGTGGAGTAATCCCCCAAACTCTTTAAGTAATTTACTTCAAATCTGTTTTATGAGAGAATATTTAAATGTTTGAATGCTAAATCAGAGACTTTTGAAATAATCTTTATATAATTTATATTTCAAGTAGAAATATAAACTTTTGTGTGTTGAAACATAGTTTGGCCTAGTATGACTGAATTTTGAGCTGTTTTTTGTTTCCCCTTAGGATCATTTTCTGTTTAGAGTATCAACTTTATTGCAAGAGTACTTTATAGAATATAAGTTTAAAAGGTATGTATGGCTTTCCAGTGAGGAGTTGGTGCCTGACTTTACTTGTTGCACTCCCATGTTTTTATTCAGAGGTTTTTTGTTTTTGTTTTTTTAATTAATTAATTAATTTTTGGCTGCGTTGGGTCTTCGTTGCTTTGCACGGGCTTTCTCTAGTTGCAACGAGTGGGGGCTACTCTTCATTGCGGTGTGCGGGCTTCTCATTGTGGGGGCTTCTCTTGTTGCAGAGCATGGGCTGTAGGTGTGCAGGCTTCAGTAGTTGTGGCACACGGGCTTAGTTGTTGTGGCTTGCGGGCTTTAGAGTGCAGGCTTAGTAGTTGTGGCGAATGGGCTTAGTTGCTCCGCGGCATGTGGGATCTTCCTGGACCAGGGCTCGAACCCATGTCCCCTGCATTGGCAGGCGGATTCAGAACCGCTGCGCCACCAGGGAAGTCCCAGAGCTTGTGTTTTAATACATAAATAAGTAAATAATTTGGTTAGGGTTACATGAACATGGCAAAAATGAGAACAGTGGATACATGCTTTGGACACAAATATTCCCTCTTTACTCTAGAGGCAATAGTACTTGATTTCTTAAGCTTATTTATATAAATTTGGCTTTATTAAACTTGGAATTTTATTTTTTCCTTCTGCATGGTTAATAAAATTAGGTAGTTAATTCCACCATAATAAAAAGGAGCAAAACAATTATTTGGTACTTTTCTCATTAAGGTATTTTCAAATATATTATTCTATTACTGTTATACAGCTTACACAGGGAAAGAAATTTAATAAATTAATTAAAAATGGATCCACAACCTGTAATTGTGAAATGGGCCCAGGGTCTCATGATATTGGGCCAGTAGGTATGGCCTGTAATTATGACTGTCAGGTATTGTTAGAAGTGTCCCCTGTTGTTTTTGCAGGAGTCTTTGTTACCAGATCTGATTTTAACTTGGGAAGGGAGGAAAGCAGAATGCTTACAGGAAAGGAGCTGGCAAAAACATTGAAGGAGATTGTGACCTTAAAGTTTTTATTTAAACAGCTTGTTGTTTTCTGTTTTAAATTCCTTTGTTCTGAAAGGGACACAGGTCCTTTTAAGAATGGGAAATGGGAAAATTCTGCAACCCATGACAAGCTGTAAAAGGTTGCTAAGGAGATTCTGATGAGAAGGGGTAGTATTTAGATGATCTGTTACTGAGCTCTGACTTTAAAGGGAGGAAATGAAAGGAGGAGGGTGCTTTTATTTCACTCCTTTTAACTTTTAGGAAGCATGCAAAAGCAAGAATCTTCTTTTTCCTTAAACACAGAATCACTTGGTTTGGATTAAATTAATTTGTGTGGTGTTAACATTATATTTTAAAATATTTAAGTATAGGACATTGAAAAAAGTGCGCAGATTTTTAGGTTGTAGCTTGATAAATTTTTACAGATAGTGATAATATTGTATTTTAATGTCACTTAAATGTTCTCTATTATATATGTCTTTGAAGAATATTATCTTAAAATGTTCGATTTCAAGTGACCATCAAAGTGATAATTTCAAAGTATTACAGATTTTTATTTTCTGTTTTTAATTGCATGTTGCATTCCCCCACATTCTTTCCCAGTCTCCTGCTTGTTAAAACAAAAACTACGGGAAGAATTTCTTCCAGGAAGGAAGCAACCATTCTGTTTGGAACTTGTTTAGAGCAGTGCTGTCCAATAGAAATATAACGGGGGACCACATATGTAATTTTAAATGTTCTAGTAGCCACATTAAAAAATAAAATGAAACAGGTGAAATCAGTTTTTATAATATATTTTATTTAACCCACTATTTCTGAATTATCATGTCAACGTGTAATCAATATGAGAATTATTAATGAACTATTTTGTATCTTTTTTTCATACTAAGTCTTTCAAATCTGGTGTGTATTTTGCTTCAGCACTTCTCAGTTTGGGCTAGCCACACTTCAAGTGCTCAATAGCCACATTTGGTTAAAGAAATAGGGAGAAGAAGGAATGGAAATATTTAAGAAATGAGAAATTTGAAAGGACCAGAATAGTTTTAGTTCTGAATTATCTTTAAAAAATCATGAGGCTTAGTGGGGAGGCAGTAACAATGTTGAAGGGCTTGGTTAAATCTTGGTAAAACAGTAGATGCCTATTCTCAGATATACTGAGTAGATTCTAGGTAGGCAAGGGGGAGAGAGATTCCAGGCATGAATAACTGTGCTAATGAAGTGATTTCAGGGGCACCTGAGTCACAGAGTTGATTACCAAGCGCTTGAAGAAGCTATTGGAGACTAAAGTCCTTTTTCAACAAACATTTCTTGAGCACCTGCTGTGTCTAGGCTGTCTTCTAGGATTTGGGATACACCAGTGAACAAAACAGACAAAAATCTTGGCCCTCAAATATTTGCATTATACTAGGGGTAGACAGAAAATAAATATGATAAATAAGTGAACTATAGTATGTAGAAGGTTATGAGTGTGTTGGAGAAAATTAATATAGAAAACTGTGATGGGGAGCATGGTGGTAGTAGTGATGGTGGTAGGTTTGCATTTTTTAACAAGGTGATTAGAATGGACCTCCCAAAATGGTTACAAATGAGCAAAAGCTTGAAGGAAGTAAGGGAGCAAGTATCTAGGTATCTGGGGAAGAGCATTTCAGACAGAGTGAACAGTTCTGCTCCGGTCTGAAGGTGGGAGAGTATCTGCTGAGCTCCTGTGGTGGCAGGAGGCCATTGTGGTGGGAGCAGAGAGGAATGGGGTACCAGATCACCAAGGTAGTGCTTCTCCGACCTTAACATGCATACAACCCCCCTAAGGATCTTGGTAAAATTTAAATTCTGATTTGGTTGGTTTTGAGTGGAGCCAGAGATAACAAACTCTCAGGTGCTGCTCCTGCTGATGTTAGGACCACACTTTGATTAGCAAGGATGTAGGGCCTTAAAGGCCATTGTAGGACTATGTAAATGTGAGACTTTTGAGATCACCAAAGGAACGAGGGTAGACAGAAAAGAGAAGGGACTAAGGGCTGAGCCCTGGAATACCCCAACATTAAGAGGGTGGAGAGACAAGGAGGAACCAGTGAAGAAGCCTCAGAAGAAGTGACCAGAAAAGTAGGAGGAAAACCATGTGAGGGTCGTGTCCAGGACACCGAGTAACTAAAGCACATCTAGGAGGAGGAAGTGGCCTACTGTATGAAATGCTGTCTAACAGGTAGGTGAGATGAGAACTAGGAATTGGTTATTGAGTTTGACAGTGTGGTGGTTGCTGACAGGCAGAGTTGGTGTAGTGGTGTGGGGGCAAAAGTCATACTGCAGTGAGTTTAAAAGAGAAAGGAAAGAAATTGGAGACAGTAAATAAAGGCAACTTATTGAGGCATTTTCCTGTAAACTGTGGGTATATCAGTTAATCTACTCCATAACAAATAACTCTGAAACTTAGTGGTTTAAAACAACAAACATTTGCTCTCTCACCATTCCTGTGGGTCAGGAGTGGCTTATCTGAGTGCTCTGGCTCGTGTTTCTCAGGAGGTTTAGTCAGGATATTGGCCAGGGTTGCGGTCATCCTAGGGCTCAGCTGGGGGTTGGGGAGGGCCTCTGCTTCGACTATGGCTCCCTCACACAGCTGCTGGCGGGGGCCTCAGTTCCTCACCGCATGGCCTTCTCGTAGGCAGCACGGTGGCTGGCTTCTTGCAGAGAGTGTGACCCAAGATCGAGAAGCTAGAATGTCTTTGATGCCCTAGCCTTAGAAGTCACATTCTGTCACTTGTACTGTTTTCTGTTGGTCCTGTGGACACAGTGTGGGAGGCACTACATGAGAGAATAGGTGCCAAGTGTGGGGACTATCAGGGGCCACCTGGGAGTCTGGCTAACCCGGCAAGCGTTAGGAGAGTTAGGACGATAGCTGGAGAGGAAGGTGGGATCCCAGAGAGTTCTTAGTTTTTGTTTTATTTTTGTATTGATAAAAGAAGTAACAGCATATTTGTATGTTGATCCAGGAATGATCCAGTATACAAAGGAAGACTGTTGATGCAGAATAGGACGGAGAATTGCTGGCGAATTATCCTTGAGGGTGGGAGCTAGAGCACAAGTGAAGGACTTGGGAATCGGCGTCACACAGGTTGAGGACAGTCCATGTGGAGTAACAGGAGGGAAGACAGAGTCTGTGTGTATGGGGGGTGTTCAAAGGCAGTTAGACGTGATGGCAGGGTTTTTGTGGACGTGCTCTTCTGATGACTTCAGCCCTCGCAGTGACATGAGCATCAGGGTCCTTCTTGGCGTGTGGGCATGGGAGAGGAGGAGGGGAGATAGTCAGCTGGGACAGTGGGAGAGTCCATGGGCTAAGGAAATGTTGGTGGCTTCTGGGCTGCATTAGCCAGCCACATGAGAGGAAGAATTGTAAATTTAAATAAATTTAAAGCAAGATCAGTCCGTATAGTTTTCTGTTTTGCTCCAGCCACATTCATTTGTCAAAGGCAGGTGAAGAGTGGGGTTTAACCAGTGTGTGGTGTAGTCAAAGGAGGTGAGGGAGAGTGAAAAGAACATAGGATCAATGGATTGGAGATCCTGGTGGGGTCAAAAGATTATTCGAGTCAGATCCTAGAGGGAATGAACTAGAAAGCTAGAAGGAGGTTGTCAAAGAAAGGGACCCTTGAGATGGAGGTGATGGAAAGTTGCACTTATTGGTAATGAGGGAGTCCGGGGTATTGCCACTGCAGTGGGTGGCACAGAAACGAGAGGCCAGGGTGTGGAAAGGTCCTGTTAACTTCACCAAGAGTTGAGGGAGGAGAAGGACAGTGAAGCCACAGGTCACGTCCTGGCACTGTGCGGGGTACAGTCACAGATGAGAGCAGCGAGGAGGGCAGGTGTGGTCTGGGACAGAAGAGGCAAAGCTGGGGAGCTTTGAGGGGGAGTCAGGGAGATGGGCGAGGAGGCACTGTGAGAAGCAAGGAGGACATCTTCCCAATTCCAGGCCCAGTGATTTGAGAATTATTACAGAAAGGCCAGCCAGGACCAGCACTGCCCCTGGGGAGATTCAGGCTTAGGTTAGAGCAAGAAGGGGAAGGGGGAGCGTTCAGAGAAATTGAAGATACAGGGAACCCTTAGTTGTGCACAACGGAAGGATTTCAAGAGTTGGGGAGGGGTGGGCCCAGGCCTAGAAGAGGGGACCATGGAGCCTTGTGGGATGCAAGGTGGGGAGGTGGGTCACGGGCGCCTGTGGCTTCTGTCCCCGTTGCCATCAGTGGGGACACAGGCAGGGTGGTCTTAGTGCTGGTGCAGGTCTCAGGGCAGATGAGGTGTAGGGCGGTGGGCTCTGGAGAGGAGTGCATGGGGCTACCTGTGATGCCAGCAGGTGAGAGACCCTGACTTCTCCCTGGCAGTGGAGCAGGCAACTGCTTAGGGAAAAAAAGGCAACAGCCCTTCTCACCTGGGTAATGACTGGGAGAGATGGGGGGAAAGCAAGTCAGACTTCAGTACTTGAATTTGCTGTGTTGGTGAACTGGCTCTCAAAACAAAACAAAACAACACTGATTTCTGTGGTCTAAATACTGCCACTTGGCCAATTTTAAGCTATCAGAAGTTTAACCAGCCAGCTTGCAAAATTCTGAAATTCTGCCCCCGGGCTCCAGATTAGTGGCTCTGGACTCTGCAGCTTGCCGTGCACTGTAGGGCTGACTCCGTGTCTTCTCTTTAAAATCATTTCGCCCCATTTGGGAGCTTTGGAGTTAGGCAGGCCTGGAACTAGTACTAATCCTCAATTTTGCTTTTGTATAGCCCCTAACCTTAGTGAGCCCCAGTTTCCTGTCAGTAAACTGATGATATTACCACCTGTCCCTGGGGTGGTTGTAAGGATTAGAGATCAGATAGGAAAAGTACCTAGGACAGCTTCTGGCATGGCAGATACTATTGCTATTATTATTATTGTCATCACCTTAATGTAAAACTTTGTTAAAAGGAATTCACAAACCAGATTATATACTGCATTTTCATATGCAAACATAGGAGTAGAGATTGCAGTTAATGTTTTGGAGAGCAATTTATCATTGAAGAGCATGGGTTTAATCCATTAATTATATTTCTAGGAACTTTTTCAAAGGAAATAACTCTGAATGTGTGCAAAAATGTAGCAAGAAGATATTTATTTGCAGCACTTTTTAAAATAATTTATTTTATATTGGAGCATAGTTGATTAACAATGTTGTATCAGTTTCAGGTGTACAGCAAAGTGATTCAGTTATAATGCAGCACTTTTTATAAGAGAGAAAAGTTAGCATCTGTCTAGCTGTCTCACTGTTGTGCAAGAGAAGACTCTACATTATTAAAAACAAATGGATGGAATAGAATTGTTTATGTGAAAAGATGGTCCATTATGGTATAAAACAGGTTATCAAATAGTAGGTACCAAATGATCCAATTTTTATTAACAAATATGAACAGGACAAATATAATGAACTGTTAATAGTGAGATATAGATATATATATAATATTCTTTTATTTTTTAATGTTGAAATATATATTTTTTAAATTAGGAATTATGCTTCCATTTATTGGGTCAGATCATAAGTGTTTTCCATTAAAAAATTTTTTTCATTGAAGTATAGTTGATTTACAATGCTTTAGTTTCTGGTGTACAGCAAAGTGATTCATTCATATATATATTCTTTTTCATATTCTTTTCCTTTATGGGTTATTATAAGATAATGAATATAGTGCCCTGTGTTATACAGTAGGACTTTGTTGTTTATCTGTTTTATATATAGTAGTTTGTATCTACTAATCCCAAACTCCTAATTTATTCCCCCCCTTCCCCTTTGGTAACCATAAGTTTGTTTTCTATGTCTGTGAGTCTGTTTCTGTTTCATAGATAAGTGCACTTGAATCATATTTTAGATTCCACATGTAAGTGATATATGGTATTTGTCTTTCTTTGTCTGACTTCACTTAGTATGATAATCTCTAGGTCCATCCTGTAATGTTCCTTTAGATTGCTTGTATTTTCCGAGATTTCTTTCTTTTTTTTTTTTTTTGGCGGTACGCGGGCCTCTCGCTGTTGTAGCCTCTCCTGTTGTGGAGCACAGGCTCCGGACGCGCCGGCTCAGTGACCATGGCTCACGGGCCTAGCCGCTCCGCGGCATGTGGGATCTTCCCGGACCGGGGCACGAACCCATGTTCCCTGCATCGGCAGGCGGACTCTCAACCACTGTGCCACCAGGGAAGCCCCCGAGATTTCTAATGGATATATTTTGCTTTTGTAATAAGAAAAGAGACATCATGGATATATGTTGGGGTGGAGAGTAGGTATGTGAGGTGAACATACATTTGCTTTCTTACTAGTTCTGAGTGACTTGAGCATTCTGCACCATTTGTCCAAACTCAGACCCAGTCCTGTGACTAAGCCCGGGATGAGCAGGGAAGGCAACAAGCCATGCTCATTGCCTTAGAGCCTGGCCACAAGTCAGCGATAGTGTAGTAGATTCCCATAAAATTCAGTGTCTTTAGGGATTTCAATGATTTTCACTAGGAGAGAAAATCGAAATAGGGTTGAGGTGGAAAGCATCTGACAAGGTGACCCAAAAGAAAAAAATGTGAGACGTAGGGGAAAGTTAGCAGTTGCAGGCCATCCTAAAAAGATGAACTGCAATTTCTTTTAAAGACTTTCCAGGAATATTGTTGAATTAGCACAATCCATTTTCAAGAAACAGGACCTTGTGATTGTCACAAGTTACTCAAGCAATTAGAAACCAGGAAATTTGATCTTATGTAAACCAGTACATGAGTCACACAGTCAAACAAATATAGTAACAAAGCTGAGAGATCCTGTGTGGTTCTTATACCAGATGACTTCTCAGATAACTGAAATATTTTCTGCAGTTTGTTTACCTTGAGCTAAGTAAAAAGCAAGTTGCGTGTCTTAACAAAGTTATCTTTTATCCCATTGTTCAGCAGGTACGAGAGTAAGTCAGGTTTTTAATTATGTGTAGAGTACTAATAAAAGGGAACATTAACACTGTTAACTGTAAAAGTCAGGCAATTATAGGGAGAAAATAATTTACTGGTTTTAGTAAAATAAGCAGCCCTGGAAAGGAGCTAGACCAGGAAAGTAGCCCCTGAGCTAGGGAGGCGCAGAGACACCCCCTCCCCCTGCCCTCCCACTCCCTCCTCCCTCTTTCTTTCTCCTTCTCTCCCTCCTCCCTCTCTCCTTGTACCTCTTTCCTTTTCCTTCTTTCTACAAGAAAGCACCTACCCTGTGCTAGACACTGTTTTAGGCTTTGAGAGTATAACAATGGGCAAGACAGACAAAAACCTCTGCTTGTGTGGATTCACATTCTATTGTTTATAGATAACATGCAAATAAATGTATATAAAATAATGTATTAAGAGCTATGAAGGAAAATAAAGGAGGGCAAGGGAATAGAGCATAAGTGGGCAAGGGGGTGGAGTGGACAGAGAAGAGAAGGGTATATTGTAGGAGTGAAGGTCTCTTTCATGGTGACATTTGAGCAGAGATCTGAATGATGTGAGGGAATAAGCCAGGCAGAAGAAAAAGCAAGTGTGAAGGCATTGTACAGAGAGGTACCCAGGTGGTCACAGAACATCAAGGAGGCCAGTGTGGCTCGGGGAGGTGGTGGGTGAGGTCAGCCAGGTAGCAGCTGACCAGATCATGCAGGGCCCTGTCAGCCACAGTGAGCATCCACAGAGTATGTGGAAACCACTGGAGAGCTTTGTTTATTACAGCAACTAGTACTGCTCTCACTAATACAGATACTGACATATCTATTCAACAGAGATTTATTTGAGGACTATTACAAATTTAATTCCCTCTTACCTAGGAATAATTCAGCTCACAGACAATGTAATTGAATTATTACATACAGGTCTCCTTATTTTGATAATTGGTAATGCATGAGATATTTTAATCACATTTCTGAGTTTTTCTCTTATTGCTGGTTTGTTGTTTGGACATTTGTCCTCTAGGACTTGCTAGCAAACAAAATAATGTGATTTAAAAAATTTTTATTTTGGTAAAAAACACATAAAATTTACCATCTTAACAATTTTTAAGCATACAGTTAAGCAGTGTTAAATGTATTCACATTGCTGTGCAACAGAGCTCCAGAATCTTTTCATCTTGAAGAAGTGAAACTCTGAACTACTAGCAAGAACTCTCCCTCCCCACAGTCCCTGGCAACCACCATTCTACTTTCTGTCTGTGTGAACTTGACTGCTCTAGGTACTTCATATAAGTGCGATCATACAGTATTTGTCTTTTTGTGGTTGGCTTATTTCACTTAGCGTGATGTCTCAAGGTTCTTTCGCATTGTAGCATGTGTCAGAATTTTCTTCCTTGTTAAGGTTGAATAATATTCCACCCTATGTTTAGAACACATTTTGTTTATTCATTCATTTCTTGGTAGTCCCTTGGGTTGATTCCCCACCTTGGCCATTGGAAATAGTACTGCAGTAGACACGGGTGTGCAACCATTGGAGAGTTTTGAGCAGTGACATGATTTGGTCTGTCTTTTTCTCAGAAAGACAGACTGCACTCTGGTTCTTCTCTTTCCCCACTAATAAGTAAGCAGAGATTTTGTGTTATTTCTGAAAACTGTCTGGCACTCAAATGTTTGAGGAAATAAATGACAGAACTAAAAACTGAGCTGCAAGCTCTGGAAGCCACCAAGTGATTTACGCTGTGTTAACTCACACACGTATTAGGTCAGTGGTCCTTTACTATATGGGGATCACAGACCTCATTGAAAATCTGATGAAAAATATGAAACCTTCCTCAGAAAAACAAGCACTCAAATATACTAAATGTTTACCTAAAATGTCAGTGGGTTCTTTAACTCCTGATGCCCATAGAAGGACTTCATATATAACTAGGGCATTGACTCTTTGGCTTATACTGGTGGCTTGGAGTGCTCATCCTACAGTTATATCAGAGATCTCATAGATTCAGTCCCTGAGCAGGCAGTGCCACTTACTACAAATTGTAGGCTACAGAGCATTTGCCGTTTTCATCAGACTTATTTCATGGCAGGACAGACTTATCCCCGCCATACACAGTAGACTGATTCCAAGTCTCCAACTGTTCATGAGTCCCTAACTCCTGGCTGCTACTGGATACAGAAGCTGAGAGACCATGACTGCAGCCCTTTTATTGCTGTTTTTCTGTTTGTTTCTGGTCCATGGAGATGCTGATCGTTTTTTGAGCATGGCTGTATCTCAGAAAGGTAAAAAAAAAAAATTAGCTGTCATTTATCTGGAATGTGTTTGATGTGGAATGACAGTCTGAAAGGGTGAACTCACAGTTCACACTCAGTCTAACATATGACTGAGGAATTCCCCTTCACTGGCTATTCTCTAAGCCAGTGTATGAATTGATAGGCATTGGCGGGGAGCGGGGGTGTCCCTTGACTCAACCAAAATAGTTTTGTACCTACTATACAGATTTCTAGAGAGGAAAGTAAAAATAAAAATTTAACGTCGAGCGTTTGAGATCATTGCTTGGAAGAGATTTCTTTGTCAAAAGGCCCAAGCAAAGCCTTTCATGTATATGTTTCAGAGTTATGAAACAGAATGAAATTAAAAGTTTAATCTGTTTTTTACTGCCCTTTCCTTCCTAGATGGAAAAAAGAAGGGATTTTTGAAAAAATATTTATTTATTTGTCTGCATCAGGTCATAGTTGCGGTATACGGGATCTTTTGTAGTGGCGCATGGGCTTTTCTCTAGTTGTGGTTCGTGGCCTCTAGAGCACGCAGGCTTAGTTGCCCTGTGGCATGTGGGATCTTAGTTCCCCAACCAGGGATTGAACCCGTGTCCCCTGGATTGGAAGGCAGATTGTTAACCACTGGACTACCAGGGAAGTCCTGAAAGGAAGGGATTTTTATCTCATCTCTGATGTCTGTGTGAGTTAGGATGCTTTCAATTGCAAGCAACAAAAAGTAGGTCAGCCTTTTATGTTTGTATGTATGTATATATGTGTGTCTATGTTTATAGAAACATATTTATATGTACATATACATGTATTACAAAAGGGCCTGGAAGCAGTAGGGGCACCCCTGTAACACTGAGCACTCCTAGCCACCCAGATATTGGTTTCTAAATAGCCTTCCCCACTAAAAGTAGCCAAGGTTTCTTGGAGAAATGGCAGATGCCAGGGCTGGGGAAGGAAGAATACAAGATGATCCCAGAACACCTTGTGCTGAGAAGTAAGGAAGCATACAAAACATTAAGGAGCATGTCCATACAATGAGATGGTATTTGCCAGTAAAGAGGAACAAGTGCTGCAACACAGATGACCCTCAGAAACATGCTATGTGAAAAATATCCAGACACAAAAGACCACATTTTATGTGATTTCATTTATATGAAATGTCCAGAAAAGGAAATCTGTAGAAACAGAAAATAGATGAATGGTTTCCCAGAGCTGGGATTTGGAGGGGTGGTGACTGCAAATGGGCATGAAGTTTGTTTTTTGAGTGATAAAAAATTAAAATTTGAGAAATTAGATTGTGGTGATGGTTGCACAATTTTATAAATAAACTAAAAATCTCCAAATTGTATACTTTAAATAAGTGAATTAAGAAAAGGCTAAGGTCAGGATGGCAGTGTGGGAAGACATGGAGTTAGCATCTCCCCACAACTCGGGTGCCTGCTGGCTGCTGGTGGAGGAATTCTGACGCCCAAGGAGACAGGAGGAACCCCAAAGTGAACCAGTAGGACATAGGGGGACAGAAGGGGGAGAAGTGGAGGCCAGACAGGATCAGCATCCCTGAGGCTGGGGAGATCAGGAGAGGTAGGTGGGAGGGGCCCTCTGGGTGGACCAGGAGAGGAGCGGAGAGTGATTGCACGGCCCACTTGGCCTGGGGAGCCTGCTGAGCTTCAAGACACATATTAATCAAACTAACAAAAATTAAATTCAAATAAAAAATATTAAAAGCAACAGGGAAAAAACAAAAAATAATATACAAAGGAATCCCCATAAAGTTATCAGCTGATTTTTCAGCAGAAACTCTGCAGGACAGAAGGGAGTGGCAGGATATACTTAAAGTGATGAAAGAGAAAAACCTACAACCAAGATTATTCTACCCAGCAAGGATCTCATTCAGATTCGATGGAGAAGTCAAAAGCTTTTAAGGCAAGCAAAAGCTAAGAGAATTCACCACCACCAAACCAGCTTTACAACAATGCTAAAGAAACTTCTCTAAGCGGGAAACACAAGAGAAGAAAAAGACCCAGAAAAACAAACCCAAAACAATTAAAATGGTCACAGGAACATACATATTGATAATTACCTTAAACATGAATGGATTAAATGCTCCAACCAAAAGACACAGGCTTGCTGAATGGATAAAGAACCAAGATCCATATATATGTTGTCTACAAGAGACCCACTTCGGACCTAGGGACACATACAGACTGAAAGTGAAGGGATGGAAAAAGATATTCCATGCAAATGGAAATCAAAAGAAAGCTGGAGTAGCAATACTCATATCAGATAAAATAGACTTTAAATAAGGACTGTTAAAAGAGATAAGGAGGGACACTACATAATGATCAAAGGATCAATCCAAGAAGAAGATATAACAATTATAAATGTTTATTCACCCAACATAGGAGCACCTCAGTACATAAGGGAAATGCTAACAACCATGAAAGGAGAAATCGACAGTAACACAATAATAGTAGGGGACTTTAACACCCCACTTACACCAATGGACAGATCATTCAAACAGAAAATTAGTAAGGAAACCCAAGCTTTAGATGACACAATAGACCAGATAGATCTAATTGATATTTATAGGACATTCCACCCAAAAGTGGCAGATCAAAGGATCAAGTGCACATGGAGTATTCTCCAGGGTAGATCACATCTTGGGTCACAAATCAAGCCTTGGAAATTTTAAGAAAATTGAAATCGTATCAAGCATCTTTTCTGACCACAACGCTATGAGATTGGAAATCAGTTACAGGAAAAAACTGTAAAAAACACAAATACATGGAGGCTAAACAGTATGCTACTAAATAACCAAGAGATCAAAGAAGAAATAAAAAAATACATAGAAACAAATTTTGACCATGGAAACACGATCCAAAACATATGGGACGCAGCAAAAGTGGTTCCAAGAGGGAACTTTATAGTAATTTAATCTCACCTCAAGAAACAAGAGAAATCTCAAATAAACAGTCTAACCCTACGTATAAAACAACTAGAGAGAGAAGAACAAAGAAAATGCAGAATCAGTAGAAGGAAAGCATAAAGATCAGAGAAGAAATGAATGAAATAGAAATGAAGAAAACAATAACAAAGATCAGTAAAACTAAAAGCTGGTTCTGGGCTTCCCTGGTGGCGCAGTGGTTGGGAGTCCGCCTGCCGATGTGGGGGACGCGGGTTTGTGCCTCAGTCCAGGAGGATCCCGCGTGCCGTGGAGCGACTGGGCCCATGGGCCATGGCCACTGGGCCTGTGTGTCCGGAGCCTGTGCTCTGCAGCGGGAGGGGCCACAGCGGTGAGAGGCCTGCGCACCGAAAAATAAATAAATAAATAAAAGCTGGTTCTTTGAGAAGATAAACAAAATCAATAAACCCTTAGCCAGACTCATCAAGAAGAAAAACGGAGAGGATGCAAATCAATAAAATTAGAAATGAAAAAGGAGAAATCACAGCTGACACTGCAGAAATACAAAGGATTATAAGAGACTACTACAAACAACTATATACCAATAGAATGGACAACCACGAAGAAATGGACAAATTCTTGGAAAGGAACAATTTTCCAAGACTGAACCAGAAAGAATTAGAAAATATAAACAGATCTATCACAAGTAATGAAATTGAAACTATAATTAAAACTCTTTCAACAGGGCTTCCCTGGTGGCCCAGTGGTTGAGAGTCTGCCTGCCGATGCAGGGGACACGGGTTCGTGCCCTGGTCTGGGAAGATCCCACATGCCGCGGAGCGGCTGGGCCCGTGAGCCATGGCCGCTGAGCCTGCGCGTCCAGAGCCTGTGCTCCACAATGGGATAGGCCACAATGGTGAGAGGCCAGCATACTGCAAAAAAACCCCAAACAAACAAAAAAACTCTTCCAACAAACAGAAGTCCTGGACTAGATGGCTTCACAGGTGAATTCTATCAAACAATTAGAGAAGAGCTAACACCGATCCATCTCAAACTCTTCCAAAAAGTTGCAGAGGGAGAAACACTCCCAAATTCATTCTATGAGGCCACCATCACCCTGATACCAAAACCAGAAAAATATATCACAGAAAAAGAAGATTATAGACGAATATCACTGATGAACATAGATGCAAAAATCCTGAACAAAATACTAGCAAACAGAATCCAACAGCACATTAGAAGGAACATACACCATCATCAAGTGGAATTTATCCCAGATATACAAGGATTCTTCAATATATGCAAATCAATCAATGTGATACACCACATTAACAAATTAAGGAATAAAAACCATATCATCTCAATAGATGAAGAAAAAGCTTTTGATAAAATTCAGCATCAGTTTATGATAAAAACTCTCCAGAAAATGGGCATAGAGGGAACCTACCTCAACATAATAAAGGCCATATAGGACAAACCCACACCAAGCATCATACTCAATGGTGAAAAACTGAAAGCATTTCCACTAAGATCAGGAACAAGACAAGGATGTCCACTCTAGCCACTCTTACTCAACATAATTTTGGAAGTCCTAGCCACAGCAATCAGAGATGAAAAAGAAATAAAGTAAGAAGTAAGTAAGACCGTCACTGTTTGCGGATGACATGATCCTATACATAGAAAATCCTAAAGATGACACTAGAAAGCTACTAGAACTAATCAATGAATTTGGTAAGGTTGCAGGATACAAAATTAATGTACAGAAATCTCTTGCATTCCTGTACACTAATGATGAAAAATCTGAATGAGAAATTAAGGAAACACTCCGATTTACTATTGCAACAAAAAGAATAAAATACCTAGGAATAAACCTGCCTAAGGAGGCGAAAGACTTGTACTCAGAAAACTATAAAACACTGATGAAAGAAATCAAAGCTGACATCAACAGATGGAGAGATATACCATGTTCTTGGATTGGAAGAATCAATATTGTGAAAATGACTGTACTACCCAAAGCAATCTACAGATTCAATGCAATCCCTGTCAAACTACGAATGGCATTCTTCACAGGATTAGGACAAAAAATTTTACAATTAGTATGGAAACACAAAAGACCCCGAATAGCCAAAGCAGTCTTGAGAAAGAAAAACAGAGTTGGAGGAATCAGGCTCCCTGACTTCAAACTATACCACAAAGCTACAATAATCAAGACAGTATGGTACTGGCACAAAAACAGAAAGATAGATCAATGGTACATGATAGAATGCCCAGAGATAAACCCACACACATATGGGCACCTAATTTACAGCAAAGGAGGCAAGAATATACAATGGAGAAAAGACAGTCTTTTCAATAAGTGGTGCTGGGAAAACTGGACAGCTACATGTAAAAGAGTGAAATTAGATCACTACCTAACACTGTACACAAAAATAAACTTCAAATGGAATAAAAACCTAAATGTAAGACTACACACTATAAAACTCTTAGAGGAAAACATAGGAAGAACACTCTGACATAAACCACAGCAAGATCTTTTTTGACCCACTTCCTAGAGTAATGAAAATAAAAACAAAAATAAACAAATGGGACTTAATTAAACTTAAAAGCTTTTGCACAGCAAAGGAAACCATAAACAAGACAGAAAGACAACCCTCAGAATGAGAGAAAATATTTGCAAATGAAACAACAGACAAAGGATTAATCGCTAAAATATACAAACATCCCATGGAGCTCAATATCAAAAAACCAAGCAATTCAGTTAAAAAATGGGCAGAAGACCTAAGTAGACATTTCACCAAGGAAGACATACAGATGGCCAAGAGGCACATGAAAAGATGCTCAACGTCACTAATCATTAGAGAAATGCAAATCAAAACTACAATGAGGTATCACCTCACACCAGTCAGAATGGCCATTATCAAAACATCTAGAAACAATAAATGCTGGAAAGGGTGTGGTGAAAAACTAAAACTGGAACTACCATATGACCCAGCAATCCCACTACTGGGCATATACCCTGAGAAAACCATAATTCAAAAAGAGACATGTACCGCCGTGTTCATTGCAGCACTATTTACAATAACCAGGACGTGGAACCAACCTAAATGCCCATTGACAGATGAATGGATAAAGAAGATGTGACACATATATACAATGGAATATTAGCCATGAAAAGAAACGAAACTGAGTTATTTGTAGTGAGGTGGATGGACCTAGATTCTGTCATACAGAGTGAAGTAAGTCAGAAAGAGAAAAAACATACCGTATGCTAACGCATATATATGGAATCCGCCCCCCCCCCCAAAAAAAATGGTACTGATGAACCTAGTTGCAGGACAGGAATAAAGAGGTAGACATAGAGAGTGGACTTGAGGACATGGGGTGGGAGGGCAAAGCTGGGGCAAAGTGAGAGTAGCATCGACATATATACACTACCGAATGTAAAATAGTTGGCTGGTGGGAAGCAGCAGCATAGGACAGGGAGATCTGCTCGGTGCTTTGTGATGACCTAGAGGGGTGGGATAGGGAGGGTGGGAGGGAGGCTCAAGAGGCAGGGGATATGGGGACATGTGTATGCATATGGCTGATTAGCTTTGTTGTGTAACAGAAACTAACACAGTATTGTGAAGCAATTATACTCCAATAAAGATCTATTAAAATAAATCAATCAATAAATAAGTGAATTTTATGGTTAGTAAAGGATACCTCATTAAGACAGTTAAAAAAAAAAGTTATGGGATTTGTCAAAAGGACTCAGGAGTTAGCTTGAAGAAGCTCCCACTGGCCAAATCTGGTTATTTGAGGATCACAATAAATAATGACAGTGGATTAAATCTGCTATGGAATAAAATAATCCATGAGTGTATTTGACATGTAAATAAATTCATGAGTAAATAAATGGGGGAGAAGGGAAAGTTCTTTCCCCATATTGCCAACTAATAAATGTAGAAGGGATGATGGATAGAACATCATAATTCTCCAAACATGGTAGTAATAGTTGGCTTAAGCAAGAATCACCAGTGATTATTAAGTCTGAAAGTTTGATTAGGCCTATGGTGTTGGCATAGTTACAGAGGAACTTCCCATAAATTATATATTGATTTCAAAGGGAAAAAGAGTACATTGGGGTAATCTGGCAGAACCACTTCAAGTGTGACTGTATTCATTTTCTATTGCTGTGTAACAATGCCCAGAAAGTTATTACCACAAATTTAGCAGCTTAAAATTACCTCATAGCTTCTGTGAGTCAGAAGCCTGGGCATGGCTTTGCAGGGTCCTCTGCTTAGGGTCTGATGACACTTTAACCCAGGGCTGGGTTATCTGGAGGCGCGACTGTTGCAGGTCCACTTCCTGCTTATGTGCTTGTTGGCTGCATTCCATTCCTTGTGGTTTAAGACTGACAGCTCCACTGTTTTGCTGGCCATTGGCGGGAGGAAGCCCTCAGTGCCTAGAGGCTGTCTCTGCTTCTTTGCAGGTGGCTTCCCCATTGTGGCCACTTGCTTCCTCACAGCCAGCAAGGGAGAGGGGGCTCCAGCAAGATGGAAGTTACCTCTTATGTAACATAATCACTTACTTGCAGTCACGAACATCCTGTCATCTTTGCTCTGTTCTCTTGGTTAGAAGCAAGTCACAGGTCCTGCCCACTCTCAAGGGGAGGGCACACAGGGCATGAACACGAGGAGGTTGGGGTCACGGGGACACCTGAGTCTGTCTGCCACAGTATCAAAGTCAACATCACCAGTATTGGCAAAAACCACCACCGTGTGCCTCTTGTCCCACTGAAAGGGACACAGCACTGCTTCTGAGGTATTCTGCCAAGTGTGCGGAACCTGAGGAGATGTGAGAGAGACCAGAGTCTGGCTGGTGCTCTTCACAAGTGTCATTGTCATGCAAGGCAGAGGAACTGCCCCAGATAAAAGGAGATGAATGAGACATGACAGCAGATGGGATGGGTGACCCTGGGTTAGGAAAAATAGCAACAAAGGACATATTTTGGGGACAGTTGGTGAAATTTGAGTATAGACTGTGGATTAGGTTGTATCAATGTTAAGTTTCCTGAGTTTGATAATTGTACTATGGTCATCTAAGACAGATCCTTATTTTTAGGAAATAAACACTACAATATTTGGAGAAGAGATGGGCATGATGTATGTAACTTACTCTCAGATGGTTTCAGGAGTTAGTGTGTGTGTGTGTGTGTGTGTGTGTGTGTGTGTGTGTGTGTGTGTG